>NC_138083.1:93544028-93877510 GCF_964212035.1 Myotis nattereri
TCAAAGTCCTCCCTCCCTCCTCACCCCTGTGGTCCTCAGATCACCCTGCAAATAGGCTAGGATTCCCTGACCATCTTCGCCTTCAGTGGCTGTTGGGTCGGGGGGGGGGGGGGGGGTTGGCCTGGAGTCGTGTTCTGTCCTCTCATCCCGCTCCCTCCTACCCCGGACCTGGGTCACACAAGTGTGGTGAGTATTTTGGGAAAAATGAGAAGACTTGTAAGTACTTAACATTTTATTGAAATTTAATTGAATAGTTAAGGGGTGATTAAAAATCTGAAATTAACGCTCTTTAGAAATTAATGACAGTCATTAAGATGTAATGGGGCTGCGCTCCGAGGACAAGGCCCGTGCTCAGAAAGGTTGGGGGATGGCGATGTGCACGGGTCAGCGCGGGGACCAGGGGACCAGGCTGCGTGGCGTCTCTGGAGCCTTCACTGCAGTTTCGAGAGTTGGAACGGAAGTGAGCCTGGTTCTGGTGGTGGTGCCAGGACGGCTGTATCCACCGTGACTGGCGCGTCCCCATGTCCCGGAAGATGGGGAGATGCGGGTTGTTTGTCACTGCGGCTGCTCAGAGGCTGTGGAGTGAGCATGCGCACCCAAGCCCCCAAAGGCCCCCGGGCCAACCCACACCCTTGCTAAAGAAGTGGCAGTTTATTATTTTTAAATAAACCAGCTTGAGCCCCGAGTCCCCTTATGAGCAGCGACGGCTGTTCCTGTGGCGGGAGCGCTATCGTGTGTAATGACTTTTCGACGGGAAAGTCCACTCCCTGGGGACGGGCAGCCTCCGTGCGGCCAGCTGACCAGGGAGGAGAGATATAAAAAGCTCGTCTGTTATCTCGGCACTAGTTCCCCGCGCCTCCCCCTGGGGCACCTGTCACAGGGAAGTGTTAATCCCCCCAGTGTCAGCTGATGTTTGTTCAGAAAATAATTGGTAATCTGATTTTGTTGTCTTCTGAAATTCTAGAGAAGTCTATGCGTAGGTTGGCATTTGTATGTTCAATTTATTGGTGCAACGCTGTGATGTTTCTCTCTCTTCCTCTTACACACACACACATAATCAAGTTGATGTGATCATTTCCAAAACATAAAAATGACAAAAAATTTTTAAATGTTAGCTCTAGAGATAATTAGTTCTCTTAATTTCACTCTTTCGGAAAACATACCTTTTGCTGGATAAAATGAAAGCAATGAATCTTAGAGAGTAATGGAATTACACACAGTATTATCACTGAAGGAAGGGACAAAAGAAGAAATACTGAAGTAGATTTAAAAGTGGGCTTAATAATATGACAAAATATTTCCAGTGTTTGAAGTACATGTCCTTATGTTAAAGACACGGGACTGTAAAATGATTGATTTTTAAAATTTTTTTCTTTCCTTTTCCCCCTTAATGCTATTGCATAACTTCCATATTTTTCTCAGCCGGTTTCATCTCTCGTTTCCGCTTGTAGCCAGTTTTCAGTCACCCCCACTCCTGGTAAGTGTGGACAATCTGCAACACTTTCTGCAGACGATGCATACAAACGCCACACAGCCGGGTACTGAAGCCACGTCTGGGTTCCTCCCACCCGGAGTGACAGGGGCTGGACGTGGCTGCTCTGAGGTGGTCAGGGACCCGATGACCTTTCCCTCACCCACTCCTCCCCAGAAAGAGGCCTGGGCGTGGTTGGTGCAACGGGACTTGGCAGGGACTGGAGAGAGACGGGCTCAGGGAAGAAGGAGGGATGGGAGAAGGTGCCAGGCCAGAGGCAGTGTGCACGGTTCGAATAGTGTGGAAGAGAACCAGGGCGGGCCGGGCCTCCTTAGGGCTCCTCGCCCAGCACTGGTCCCTGACGCAGCTCTGGTCCCACCAGCCACACCCATGAGCACAGCCCAGCCCTGCCCGGGAGGAATCAGCTGTGCATGTGCAGGTCTTAATAAAAATGGGAGGTGCGCCCTGACCGGTGTGGCTCAGTGGATGGAGCGTCGGCCTGCGGACTGAAGGGTCCCCGGTTCCATTCCGGTCAAGGGCATGTACCTGGGTTGCGGGCACATCCCCAGCAGGAGGTGTGCAGGAGGCAGCTGAGCGATGTTTCTAACTCTCTATCCCTCTTTTCCTCTTTGTAAAAACTCAATAAAATATATAAAAAATAAAAATTAAAAAAAATGGGAGGTGCGCCCTCAGCATCACCCTGGCTCGCTTGGGGTCACCCTCTTGCGGCGTCCAGTGCGTTACGGCGAAGTCTGTGACCTGGTCCTTCAGGGAGAGCACAGCATGTCTTGTGCCAAGGGTTTTGTAAAACGCATCTGCACACTTCACGACAGGGTAGAGAAGTGTGAGGAGCACCACGCGGCCCCCGTTCCCGTGATTCCTATTCGCACGGCTTTGACACGGGTGTGCTAGTCGTGGTGGTCGCATGTGTAAGGGTGTGCGTGGGTGCCTGGGACACGGATGTGCTAGTCGTGGTGGTCGCATGTGTAAGGGTGTGCGTGGGTGCCTGGGACACGGGTGTGCTGTTGTCGTGGTTGCATGTGTAAGGGTGTGTGTGGGCACCTGGGACACGGATGTGCTAGTTGTCGTGGTTGCATGTGTAAGGGTGTGTGTGGGCACCTGGCACACGGATGTGCTAGTCTTGGTGGTCGCATGTGTAAGGGTGTGCGTGGGTGCCTGGGACACGGATGTGCTAGTCGTGGTGGTCGCATGTGTAAGGGTGTGCGTGGGTGCCTGGGACACGGGTGTTTTAGTTGTCGTGGTTGCATGTATAAGGGTGTGTGTGTGGGCACTTGGGACACGGGTGTGCTAGTCATCGTGGTTGCATGTGTAAGGGTGTGTGTGGGCACCTGGGACACGGGTGTGCTAGTCGTGATCGTGTGTAAGGGAGTGTGTGGGTGCCTGGGACACGGGTGTGCTAGTCATGATCGCGTGTTAAGGGAGTGTGTGGGTGCCTGGGACACGAGTGTGCTAGTCGTGATCATGTGTGTAAGGGAGTGTGTGGGTGCCTGGGACATGGGTGTGCTAGTCATGGTGGTCGCATGTGTAAGGGTGTGCATGGGTGCCTGGGACACGGGTGTGCTAGTCGTGGTGGTCACATGTGTAAGGGAGTGTGTGGGTGCCTGGGACACGGGTGTGCTAGTCGTGGTGGTTGTGTGTGTAAGGGTGTGTGTGGGTGCTGCATCCTCGAGTAACAGTTCATGTTCACGACCTGGTCCTGGTGCCCGCCTGGCCCTGGAAGGCGCGCTGAGATGTTAGGGAAGATGCAGGAGTAAGCGGGACCCGCCGCGCAGAGTGGAAATGGAAAAGGAAGGAACGCTCTCCGTGTAGGTGCGAAATGTCGGTTTAACGTGTCAGCTGCCCACACACTCGGTTTCAGTGGTGCCTGTCACCACGTGCCGGGCGCGGGCACCAGGAAGCGCACAGGCTGCGGCGGGAGGCTGATGGCAGGAAGCTCCGCAGCTCCGCAGAAGGAAGCCGCACGCCTCCAAGGAAGTCACTGGTGCAGCGAGCTTTCCGGAAGAAACTGGGAAGCACGCGGGTCGGGATGCTGTGGCGGCTGGACTGAGGGCCGCACGGCAGCAGTTGGGAGCGGGTTTCCTGAAACAGGAGAAGGAACGTGGAAAAGCTCCCAAGGCAGCAGCGAGCCGCTCCCGAGCTCCATGGGCTGGGAGGTCGGGGCCAGGGGGCGGGGGCATCTGAGAAGCGGGTTTCCGGAGGCTGAGCGATGTGTTGGTTGTCCATTGTCCTTTCAGGCTCTCATGGGGGGCTCCCTCAAACTTCAAATGTTCTCGTGAATGCCCGGCTGGAGTGGCTCAGTGGTTAAGCATTGATCTATGAACCACGGAGTCCCGGTTCGATTCCCGGTCAGGGCACATGCCTGGGTTGTGGGTTCGATTCCCAGTGGGGGCTGTACAGGATCGATGCATTGACGTTTCTCTCTCTCTCTCTCTCTCCCTCTCCCCCTCTCCTTTCTTCTCTGAAATCAAAAATATATTTTTAAAAATAAATAAATTTGAATTTTAATACCAAGAAGCGATGAATGACCTTTCCTATGAAATCAAATAGTGCATGTGCCCTTCACCTCGCCCTCCCCCTCTCCCCACAAAGGACCGCAGGAGTCATAGGGTGTGCTCCTGGCGGCTTCTGTGCTGCAGGCCCGGGGAGAAAGGCGGGCGCTAGCACTGCTCATCGCAGGCAGACAAATTACAGTCCTTGTTTCCTGTGGAAAGTTGAGGGGTGGCAGCTTGACAGTGAATTCCATCAGCACCCACCCTGCCGGACGCCAGCATTGTCCTTGGTTCGCTTTCGGGAAGGTTTAATTATTTGCGGGTTTTTAATACCAGCCCATCATCTTAGCATCATTGGATTGACTCTGAACCGTCTCTCAGCAAATAGCCGTATGTTGCCCCATTTTGTGCTGACAGGACGATGCAGATTCCAATTGCATCTGTGAAGATTATATTGTACATCCAGATTTCAGGAGACAGAAACACAATATTCGCGTGACTATAGCGGTGGGAGCCAATAACCTGTAACCAATTGCATACTTTTTCTATTGCAAAATCTGAACGATAAGGGTTACGTTTTGGAAAAGATTCTAAAGCTGTCACCACTAATGTAATCGCTACAGGGGCTGTGGAACCAGTTAGGGCTAAAAACCATGACTTCTCTCGCTCTGATTTCCATCATAACCCTTATTTGATATTTCATAACTTCCTTTTGTTCCACCAGCACGTGCATTATGAAGTGTACACATTAATAAATAGAGGCATAATGAATGTGACTAATGGGTTTTGGCAGTTGGAGACTGGCGCAGGTTCGATACAATAGGGAATCCGTGCAAAGAAGCTTAACTGCTATTGGGAGCAAGTTTTCGATGCAGTGATGGTTTCTAATTTGGATTCTGTGTGAGGTGAGCAGAGGGCAGTTATTCATAGGAGTTCACCATGGTGTGTGTGTGTGTGTGTGTGTGTGTGTGTGTGTGTGTTGTTTCTAACACTCATTAATTCGAATCTCATTCTCCTAAATAAAAGTTTGTGTTTTGGTATGTATATGGATTCTGCAGCACAGTAATGAGTACAATTGCTATAAGTTACCTGTTTGTCAAAACTAAAGATATAGAATATGAACAAGATTATGTAAGCCCTGGGAGGGTACCTTGGGTGGTTTAGAGTGTTGTCCCCATACTCCAAGCTTGCGGTTCGATTCCTGGCCAGGACACATAGAAGACTGACTCATCCAGTGAATGCATAAGTAAGTGGAACAACAAATCCGCAATGCCTCTCTCTCCCCCTCGCTCCTTCCTCTCTTTCTCTCTAAAATCAATTTTAAAAGTGATATAAAGATGCCATAGCCTTTCCCTCTTCCAGTGTTGGCCCAATCTAGTTCTATTTCCTTGCCCCTTATTTTGTAGTCTTGAAATCGGATTCCTCCCCCTGCCTGGAAATATCCACAGACAGCAACTGACTGACTTGGAGGCAAAACAAATGCATTACCTTGTAAGCACAAATGCCAAAGTACAGCTTCTAGTAGATGTTAGTGAAAGATACATTAATTCCTCGAAGCTCCAAGGGAAACATAGGCCTGAATTGTACAATCGGTCTTACCTTTAAAAACGTGAATGGCCTTCAGAACTAATTCTGCCTCCTTTCTAAAAACCTTTGCACACTCACCCACGACCTCAGAGTAGGCAGGAGATCACACCGGGTGTCACTGGGGCATCATCAGCCCCATGTCATCTCAGGCAGTTAACAGCCCAGGTGCTAAGCTTTGCCTTGGAAACCAGAGAGCCTGTGCACAGACTCTGCTTGCTGTCCTCAGAACTGCTGGAGAGGAGGAGCGTGGCTGAGGGAAGGGCCGACAAGAACTAGAATTTATAGTGAAAAGTAACTTTTGGCTTTGCTGCCTGGCACCACCGGAGGACGAGGCCTTGTGTTTGCTTGCAATTAGGAAGAGCTCTAAGGGGAAGGCAGTCATTTCCAGGCACCGGACGATTGATTTCCCACCAATCAGAATAGGGAATGAGATGCTCTCAGTCTATTATTATTAAATTATTTATGAAGTCATACTAAACCTGGTCATTAGCCCTGGCGTTTCAGGTTAGTGGGGACTTCCCCGTCGCTGTGGGGACAGGAGCTGGAGAGGAGTCTGTGCCTGGAGCATCGAAGGCCACCTTCCATTGTGGCGATTGAGATGAGTGAGTTTTTCTTAAAAACAAACACGCACCTGTAGCCAGTAACACCGGTATCTTAATTGAGGTTTCCTGTCCTGACTGCATGACCTCCAGCTGCGTCTGCATAGGAGCACTGTTTCTTGGGAAGGATGTCGCCCTGAGTCAGTGTTTGTGGTGTCTTTACTGGAACAGTAGGTAGTGGCATCTTCTGAGTCTCTTTGGGAAAGAGCCCTGGCGAGATGCAGCATCCCTGTGGCCGCGGCCTCACTGGCTCGCACACGGAGGGGACAGGGAAGGCTTGCAGATTGACTCCTTGGACTCCAGTTTTTACAACTGCCTCCCCCCCCCCACCCCCCGGCCCCGTGACCGTCAACACGCCAACGCTGTCCGCACTCTGCTCCCACCCTCACTCAGGACCCTGGAGGCAACTTTGGAACAAATGCTTTTCAAGAACCTAAAACACTAGAAACTAGATTCTGATTGAAAATGTGAGAGGCATCGGCTTTACAGTCTTAGGTGAGTCCTTTGCCCTCTTTGGCCCTAAAGGGGCTGGACTTACTAATTTTTTTAAATACATTTTTATTGATTTCAGAGAGGAAGGGAGAGCGGGAGAGAGAGAGAGAAACATCAACAATGAGAGAGAGTCATTGATTGTCCGCCCCCTACTGGGGATGGAGCCCGCAACCCGGGCATGTGCCCTGACCAGAAATTGAACTGTGAACTCCTGGTTCATAGGTCAATGCTCAACCACTGAGCCACGCCAGCCGGGCAGAACTTAGTAATTTTAAACTGGCTTTTATTTCTCTGACACTGATGACATGAGCCCTAGACATTTATAAAGAAAATCAAAAGGAGGGCAGATGTCAACATGAACACTGCCCGCTCTGCACACGAAACCTCTCATTTCATCAGCACCTGAAATCGGGGCCCTGTGCCCGATGAGGAGGCCTGGAACCCAGCACCCTGGCCCCTCACTAGCTGCCTGTCCCCCGTGGGTCCCTTGGCATCTCTGAGTCCGCTCTTCTATGTATAAAATGGGGATTGAAATGCCCGTGTAGGCACCTTTGCACGACTGTCCTGAAAATCAGTGGAAAAGACATTCCAGTGACTTAAAAGGTGTAAAGCGATGGGAACAGCGGGTCGTACAAGAGATACATTATCATCCACTCCAGGCCACCTCGACCAGTCAGGCGCAGTGTGAGGCAGCCTCACGTTACAGGAATCCACTCACAGTCCAGGCCAGGGCCACCCCCAGAAGGAGTTGCCTGTGGCGCCAGCAGCCAGCATTTAGGAGGAAATTGGTGCCTGTCCCATGTCCTCCTCTCGCTCATAACATGAAGTCTGTGTGTGTGAATTTTAGAGCCATTGTACGCACTTAGAAACCACTGGGTGTGGGGCCCAGGGGCACAGGCTGTGTCATGGGGCTTCCTTGTAGACCGTGGTGCCTGGGAAGGTGAGCCCGAGTCCTCGGCCTGTACATGCGTAGTGTTGGGGGTCACACCGCTGTGGTCCCAGGGTGGCGCGTGTGGGGGGACCCCTGTGCCTGGAGGGCACCTCGGAGTCGTTGGCGCTGCCCTCGGGTCTGAGTGCTGGGCCTGTGCCGGCATTGTATGGGCCGGGGTGCATGCAGGGTAGTGACTTGGGCAGGTTTCCACACTCTCTTTTTGGAGGTGATTTTATCGGCATTTAACGCTCTTCTCCCTCCTTCCCCCATTTGAAAGCCAGGCTGTGCTGCTGCTATTGTGGCTGCTTTGTGTGGGGGAGCGGCCTCCCCGCCTGTCTGGGCCCGGGTGCGCCCACCTTCCGTCCGCAGGGAGGGGACCAGATGGAGGAATTTGATTATCTAGCAGTCGAGGGCCAACTGTTCAGTTGGATGCAGAGCTGGAGGAAGGGTTGAGATCTAAAATGGCTGTCGTGTGTGGAGCCAAGAGCTTCCGAGGGGAGCCGGGCGGCACCGAGGTGGAGCCGTGCCGCGGCGCTTCCAAGCACCAGCTGGGCTCGCAGGCTCCGGTCCCCAGGCAGCCATGCGGCCCTGAGCAGCTTGGCTCTGCCATCTGTGGAGCTTTCTATTCTGCACCTCCTCCCCCGAGGCCCGGGCCGCGGGGACGGGGCAGGTGAGCGCTCCTGATGCCGGGCACTAAATCACCCCTTAACGCGCCCAAGAGGAAATGGCTCTGCGGAGGGAAGGGGACAGTGCTTAACCTTGGAGCTATTCTGGGCACCGGCGAGATGCCGCAGGAGGCGGCATTAGGCACTCACCTTGCTCGCCCTCCTCGTGCCAGCACCTCGTCCTCAGATCTAAATGCTCCTACAAGCCCCTCAGAACTTCAGAAGGCAAGTCCGCTCTTTATTCTCACAAAGCCGTTCCGTTCAAGGGACGGGGAGCCCCACAGCCCCGCAGCCGGTGATTTGTGGGCATTTCTTGCTTTCTCTCCCTTCAGACACCCCGTGTGACAGATGGGGCACAGGGCCACGCACCATCCATAACTCCAGTTCCGATCATAAATTCTTGGTCCCCCCTCCTCCACCCAATGCCTGCCGATGGAAGCTGGAATCCTCGGCAGGATGTTGGCGTGCCCTGGTATCATTTAAGACGTTTCTCCCGATGGCCTTAGGACACCATCTTTACAATGAAAATGAAAAGATGAGGAAGGGCTGATGAGTTTTTAAAATAACAAACGCCCCACCCCCCACCCCCATGTCCGAAAATAATGAAAATACGCATTTCCTCCATCGGGTGTTTTGCACAATTTTTGATCAGGTACATTTTGTAACGTCCAAGTTCATTTCCAGTTTGATGATTAATGTTACTCATTTTGGACTGTGTTCCCTTTAGTTCATCCACTTGCCCTTAAAGATTCAACCTAGCATCGCAGAAGCACTTAAGTAGACGATGTCGGGGTGGTTTTGTGTGTGTGTGTGTGTTTTAAAATTCAGTGAATTGTGGACTGGTCATGAGACAGGCAGCGCACGGAAAGGATGTGGGGAATCATGGTGACTGTGACTCCCTGAAAGCACAGCTGTTTACAGCAGGGCATCCAGGTGAACTGGCATGACACCAGATTGATCACCGCTCGGTGGCCATTCCCTCAGAGACAGGTGGCCGAGGTGGCCCGTGCTGGGAAGGGCACAATTAGCCGTGACTTTCCTGGGCCTCAAGGAGCACGTGTTGGGCTGTGGCTGAACCAGGAAAAGAGCAGCCCTGAGAAGTAAATAAAGCAGATAGTCCAGTGTGAGTGAATGAAAAGAAAGAGGCGGAACCGTCGTTTTCCAACACTAGTAGCCGGTCCGCGGGCTGTGACGCATGGGACAGGCGGGCAGTCGTCACTAAGCCATCGCTAATCATTCAGCAGATACTCAGGTGCACACTAAACCAACAGGACTGTCACAGTGCAGTTGTAACGGCGGTGAGGAAACGCAGGAGTGTCAGTATCTGAGTAGGCGGTGCTGTCTGGCAGAAGGAAGAGGATTCCACCCACTGCCCGGGTATATGTGTTCTGTAATAATTCATATTGGTAGGGACCTGGGCGTCTCGGGCTGTGGGGCATCGCCATGCCACAGCCATGACCCTCCTGGCCACAGTTTTGAACTCTGTGTAGGGCAAGTGTATCACCAACAAAAAGGACAGCTGATACTCCAGTGAAGCCTAATTCTGCTATCTTGGCGAGGAATGCGTGTGTGTGATCACTTTTTAAAAAAAAATAGCGATTCGCAGTATTTTTAATGAGTCAACATAAAGATCTAGACTGAGAAACATGTCCTACAGTAAAACAATAAAAAAAACATTGTTTAAAGGAAACCGTTTAACCCACCATATGCATTGAGACAAATTCTGTGTAGCTAGTGAAATTCACCGTTTGCTCAGCTCCTTTGGAGTTTGAAGTATCGCGGTGGCACGTCACTGTGTGTGCTTCTCCTTGAGCTGTAGTCCAGGGTAGGGGACGAGGTCTGCCGCAGCAGGTTTGACGTGTGGAAATCTCTACTCTCCGTCCTTTTTAAAATGAAGACTCGACTGTTTGAGAGCAGCTTTAGGCCCAGAGCAAAATGTAGAGGAAGATGCAGAGATGGCCCAACACCCCTGCCCCCAGACACGCCCAGCCTCACTTTATTATCCCCCACCAGAGCAGTCCCTTTTTAAAAAGTATTTCTTACTGATTTCAGAGAGAGTAGGGGGAGATAGAGAAGAACATTGACGAGAGAGAATGGGCTGCCTCCTGCATGCCCTGTACTGGGGATTAAGCCCAAAACCCGGGCATGTGCCTTGACTGGAAATTGAACCCATGACCTCTCCGTGCATGGGTCAGTGCTCAACCACTGAGCCACACTGGCTGGGCCAGAGCAGTCCGTTTGTTAAATAAGGGCCCTACGTTGTCATGTCAGATCACTCAAAGTCCATAGTTTACCGTAGAGCTCGCTCTTGGAGACGAACCCGCTTAAAAGATGAGACTGTGATGTGCTGTAGCAGCAGCGCTGCAGACGGGAGAGTTCCTGGAAAGGCTCTCTGAAGTCTGCATTGGTCACGTGGGCTTTGCAGAAAGGCCCTCCCTCTCCTGCAGGATGTGGACTAGTCTGTATGTAACACTCTCGGGGGAGGGGGCGAGAGGAGGTCGCTGGCGGCTGGATGTGTGCCTTGGGCTGTGGCTGATGAGTGGAGCCAGGTGAACACAGGGAGGGTTCTTTTTAGTGTCATGGGGCAGAGAGCGAGGTGTCGCCCGAGAAGGAAGGGCCCGCGACATGCGGTGTCTTGGGCACCTGCGCTGGATCCCTGCGGCTCATAAATCCAAAAGCCTGTTCGAAGCACATGGGAGCGGCCTCCAGAATCTCCTCGCGGCATGTTCTCCAAGAAAGAGCCCAGTTGCAGGCAGACATCTCTCCCTCCGTCGTGTTTGTGCAGCTGGGCCTGGGATTGAGTTACACCCGCTCGGCCGGCCCACAGGTCGCCCAGAACACATTGCCGGGGCACAGAGCGCCGTGAGAGCGGGCCTCGCAGTGCTGCGCTGTGGCTGGCCCCGGCCTCCTGGCGAGCCAGCATCAGGCGTCACGCATGTGCCGTGCGGTCTCGGGAGGAAGCGCCGGGGGACCAGGCAGAACTGCTCACACTTGACAGTCGGGCCTGGGGGACCGTGGGGGGCCGGGGGCTGCTGCTGTCAGCAGCTCCAGCCGCGCACACGGGCTGAAGACGCCTCCACCGGGATTGAATTACTGGAGACTTCTCGCCGTGCTTTTGGTATAATTGAGAGCACAGAGGGGGCCCGATTCCTCCGCCGTCTGATGTGAAGGTGAAGACAAGAGCCTGCGGGGCTCTGTCAGAGTTATGGGCCCGCTCAGCCCGACTTCAAAAACCCTAATTCCCAGAAAACCGCGCCAGGCTGGGTTGCTTACCTGAATATAAAAGATTTACTTTCCCTGAGTCATTGAACACACAGCCATATTAATTGCATGTTGAGAAAGAAGAGAAGCTAGAACGCGGTGCCCTGAAGGAGGGTGCGGGGTTAAGGGAGGCCTCGGGGTGGGTGTGCGTGGGAAAGGGACGCTGGCCCATGCGGCCATGCGCTGCCATCGTGGCCACACGTGCACACAATGTGTATCCTGTGGAAAGGGCACGGCTCGGCGTGCGTTGCTCTCCGTTGAAAAGGAATGAACCCCTCCTCTGTGTCCTGGAAGCGGGCTGTGTCGGGTGTGCTGTGTATACCCCGAGGGGGATGGGACTTGCTACTCTGTTTGCACAAGAAGTTGGTATGAAAAATGCCAGCTGGCCCTCTGATTCCACTTTCAGCAGGGATGGTGAGCTGAGGGGGGTACAAAGGGAGGGACGCGTAGTCTGACTCAAGGGTTTCTCTGCTGTGGGGAGCAGCCAACCGTGACTGCTTCTCCCCTGAGACGTGCCCCCGGGAGTCCCCCAATAAGAAAATGTTGCTGCCCCGTGTGCAGCTGCAGTTAAACTCATGGTGACACACAGGATCATTATACTTTTCCTAATTCCTTTCCTTGCAAAAGTGTGGTCAAATGTATGATAAAAATGAAACCTTCTGCTCGGACCCATGTGCTGGCACGGGGAGAGTGCTGTGCAAAGGAGAGGTGTTTGCACACACATCTCCTGAGGAACGGGAGTGTCCCTTTCACGCCCACTGAGCCTCACCCACCGAGGCTGCTGTCCTGCCCCCCCTCACACCTTGCGCATCTTCCAGCATCTTCCATCCGAAAGCAAATGAACCCGCTGCAGGGAGCACCTGGCAGGCACAGAGCCGCCCATGCGTTTGCCAGTCAAGCAGCTCCTTTCCTTAACTGCTCCCGCCTCAGGCTTTTCGGGGGGAAATACCAGCCCAGAACAGGCACCGTTGTTCGCTCCCGTTCCCATTGCCAGCAAGCGGGTCTTCCCCAGCTGGGACTAACCCCGCCAGCCATGGCTAACTCGTGTGTTACCTGGGCGAGCGGGAGTGCCATGGGTTCAGCTGCTCAGGCCTTGCATCTCCGTCTGCCCGCTCCTTCTGCCCCACCTTCCTCACACCCTCCTCCTGGGCCCCCCTAACCACTTACAGCAAAGGACGGCCCTTCCCTCAGCCCAGACCTGCAGGCCCTGCTCAGAAAAGACCCTCCTCACACGTTGGGAGAGAAACTCACAGACACACACTCACTCATGCTCATACACTCACACACACTCACACATTCACATATATGCGCACACACACACGCACACACACGGCACACACACATTCACACACGTGTGCATGCACTCACACACGCATTCACATGTGCGCACACTCACACATGCACACACACCTTCACATACACACGCCTGCACACTCTCCTGGGCTGGGACTGGGACAGGCCCCTCCCTGCAGCACAGCCGCCCCGTCCGTCCGGTGCAGTCCCTCCCGCTTCGCGGGCTTCCTTTGAGGAGGCTGCGCAAGGCTGTGCCTTGGGGTCAGAGCTGTTACCTGGGGCAGGAACCGACATGGTGTGCGCGGCGTGACCACGGGCGTCCTGTTCCGACTGCTTTGTGTCTTAACAACAAAGCCCCCCGTGAAACTCAATAAAATTACCAATTTCACAGTTGATTTTCCTCCCGCTCTGCTCGGTAGCCTCCCGCTCCCGGCCTGCCTCCTCGCACTGCAGGGGACGGTGTTGGACCAAACCAGCAGCAGGGTGCTGCACAGGGGCTCGATCTGAGCCAGGCTGGTCTTCCTTCTCACCAATGGTGCCAGCACCTTCCACGCCTCGGAGCCGTCTCTGCCCTGGGAAACCCCGCTGTCGGTTTATTACGCACGGAAGGAAGATTGCTGCCTGCACGGTCGACCGGCCAGCGCTGTTCTGTCTGCTGCGGGCCACGCTCGCCTTGCACCAGACACATGCGGGCCCGTTTCACTTCTCAGACTGCGCGGTGTTTTCTCCTTTGATAGTATCAACTGTGCTGACTTTAGTGATTTAAAATCGATCAGAGCCAGGTGACCGGTGACATAAACCTCGGCTGGTTGTTTCTAGATCTAATCAGCTCCTAACGAGCTGTGTGATCCTGGATTCGAGTCGCTCCTGTTTCTATTTCTTTCCTAATAAAAAATAAAATTGAGAAGGGATGACTGAGAAAACTTCATACAAGTGCCAGTTTTTATTTTTAAATTACTAGTTAGAATAAGTAGTGGACATGTGTGAAGGCTCAGTGAGTCGGACCTTAGCCTGGTCCACCTGCAGGGCTTGTCAACTGCAAACCGGACGTCTGACCTCCTGCCCACTGTGTGGTGCATCTTACGGCACTGAACCTACATGGTGTTAAGCAACTTGCTCTGCAATGGAATATTCCAGGCACAGAGGTAGCGAGCTTCATTTTATTTCCTGCCAGGAGCCACATCCAGCCCTACTCTACGCCTGCCAGAGTTTGCCATGGAGTTTATTATTGAAGCCTCTTTGTGAGTCTTCACTGCATTCTTACGTCAGATGACAGACCAGTCCGATGGCTAGGCCCTATTAAACGTCCATTAAATTTGCATCACAATCTCTGAAAGAGAAAACATTTTTTAATCTTCACCCAATGATATGTTTTTATTGATTTGAGAGAGAGAGAGAGAGAGAGAGAGAGAGAGAGAGAGATCTTATATAGAGAGAGATCGATGTGAGAGAGAAACATCAATTGGTTGCTAGCCATATGTGCCCTCACCTGGGTTGAGGTATGCAGCCTAGGTATGCGCCCTGACCTGGAATCAAACCCACAAGCTTTTTGGTGTATGGGATCGTGCTCAACCAACTGAGCCACCCGGCCAGGGCTGTAGAAAGCATTTTAAAATGTATTGGCTTCCCTGAGAAGTTGGTTGGATGGATGACTGGTTCGTGGACTGACGGGGTGAATGAGTGAACTTGGAGGATGAAATTGACAGTGTTTGTAAGTGTGTGGAGACGGGGAGTGGTGTATCTGTAGATGCCCCCATCGCCATACATCATACTGTGTGTTTGAAGTCACACTTTGCTTTCATGTTCTTTGTTTATTATTCTTAACTTTATTTTTTGTCTTGCATGTGATTGAAGCTAATTTTTTTCAGGTCTTCATTTGCAAGGATTTTAGAATGACAGTTACCCCCACATACGAGTATAAGGCCTTGGACCTGTCAACTGTAACGCCATCGACTGTCTTCATTCCTGTCGCGAAACTGCAGCTGTTCTACCTGGGACCGGGAGCGGCGGGTCTCAGATTGCAGCGCAGTCACTGTATCTTCCGGGTCGTATGAGAAAGGGAAGCTGGTTTGGACGCGCTAAAGGGTGACCCACAATAGGGCTCCTCTTGGGAATGCTGCTTCCCGGAGATGTGGCTTTAGAGACACTGACTCTCCTGCACACCCCCCCCCCCCCAGGGCTGAGAGCTTGGAACCCCCCAGGAGGCAGCTCCCACGTCCCTGTTACCAAAGCGGTTGGGGAATTTCAGGAGTCAGCCTGCGTGTACGTCTTCTGGGCTAGAAATTGGAAAATTCGTGGCAAAGGGGTGGCGGTGCGCCGTTCATCTGAAAATACCGAGCAGATCCGACGTTTCGGTGCTTCACCTGCTCTGTGCAGCATCCCGCCCACCCTGTGCGCGTGCACATCCCAGCTGGCTTTCCAGGCTGCCGCGTCCCTGTGCAGGGTCTCCGGTCCATTCGCGAGGTTCTGTGGTTCCTATGGGTTCAGATCCGCTCACTCCCTTCACAGGAGTCTTACATGGCATGAAATCAGGTGGTTTCCATCCGTCTCCTCCACAGTGTCATCTGAGACCGCGCGGCGGGGAGAATTGGAGAAACGCACCGTTTTATTTACAATCAGCCTTTATCCACAGTATTAGCCATTTCACCACACACCATGAACCTTGAAAGGAGCTGCCAAAACCCATTCCTCGCCATTGTGCCGTAAACGGGGACAGTTGCTTCCTCCAGACCCCGCGCCAGCTGTCACACTCGCTTTCCAGGCAGTTTTCTATCCACACTTCCCGCAACTCCCGTGCCTGAGGACGATTCAGATCCTTGGCGTGGAAGGGAAAGCACCCAGACAGAGCTGTGTGTGTGTGAGAGAGGGAGAGAGAGACTACCTGTGTGTCGGTGAGTCTGTGTCTGTGTGAGAGAGTGTGTATGTGTGTGAGTGTGTATCTGTGTGTGTATTTCTGTCTGTGTGAGTGTGTATGTGTGTGTGTGTGTGAGTGTGTGAGAGTGTGTCTGTGTGAGTGTGTGTGTGAGTGTGTGTATGTCTGTGTGTCTGTGTGAGTGTGTGTGTGTGAGTGTGAGAGAGTGTGTATGTGTGTGAGTGAGTGTGTGTGTATTTCTGTGTGAGTGTGTGAGTGTGTGTGTATTTCTGTCTGTCTGTGTGAGAGTGTGTATGTGTGTGTGTGTGTGTGTATGTCTGTGTGTGTGTGAGAGTGTGTATGTGTGTGAGTGTGTGTGGGAGTGTGTGTCTGTCTGTGTGTGTTGTGTCTCTGTAGAAATTAGATGTGCAGTGGGGAGCAGGAGACAAAGGGGTGGGAGCCCTGTGCTGCCTCCGGCGTGGGGTGCCCGCTCCGGCTTTCAGAATGAGCGGATTGCCTGTGACCAGGAGCTATCATGCCTGTGACCTGCCTCGGGAGGTCCCCTGCCACATCTGGATGAGCCACTGCATCTGCTTCGGGGGAACCTTATTAGCTCGCCACAGCTGAGCCACAGGCCTCCGGAGGCATTAGCCCACATCCCCGGAGAGGCCGGTGCTGCTGCCCCCCCTAAATTCAGCATGGTGCCCCAAATCTCCCGTCAGGACCTGCTCAATTTTATTGTGAATTGTCTGCTCGAGTCACTCTAGCAGAAAACGACACACACACCCACACTCCCCTAAAAATTGGCAGCCTCCCCAGACGCCATCTCTAATTCCCATTATGGCATGCGGCTTGTTTGTTGCGCATAAAAAGCGGTGGAAATAGCAAAAGAATTCTCACCTTGGTCTGTGTTTCCCTTCTCACTCTGGGAATATACCGAGTGCTGTAAAAATACACAGAACCGAAGGGATGCGTATGTGTGAGCTCATCTATGGAATTTTACTTCCAAACCTGACAATAGTAAATAAACCCATCTGAATGGAATGATGAGATGAGGAAATCGGGGGGCTGTGTATGTGCATCTGCATGTGTGTGGTATGATGTGTGTGCGCACATGTGTGTGTTGGTGTGCTGGAGCATGTGGTATGGTGTGTGGGTGTTCATGTGCTGGTGCATGTGTGTTATGGAGTGTGTGCCTGTAAGGGTGCCTGTGTATCATATGTGAGCTTTTACTCTTGCAACTGAATTCTTAAACAGGGCTCTTCCTCGCTTAATTCAAATCAATCCTTGTGGACATCAGCAAAATGCACAGCATCCGTTCAGTCACTCACTCACTCACTCACCCTCTGGACAGTGACAGGGATAGAGAAGCATTAATTCAACTGGGAATTGATCTTGGTCAACACCCTATAAGCAAAACCCCCAGAGGGCATTGTGCCTGCTCGTAAGAGGCACCCCCCACACCCTCTGATGGGCAGAGCCTGCCCGGCTTCTCCCATGGCCAGGCCAGCTCACATGGGCGGAGCAACCTCGATGGCTCACCCTGTTGTGTCTGCCTGAACCCACCTTGAACCATAAGAGGCCCCGAGGGGCGCTGTCTGGTATTCTCTGCACCCCTCACCTTCCCATCTCTAATGTCCCTGAGAATTGCCTCAAGCATTTTCCAATAGTTGCCAACTGGCAACCCTTCCCTTTGCTTTGCCAACTTGTATGCTCTGCTCTGTGTGGAACACCTGCGTGGTGCTGAGCCTTCACCTCCATCGTCTCATGGACTCCTCCAGGGTCCCCCGGTGATGCCGCTGCCCTGGGTTCACAGCGAGGGGGCCGGGGGCACCGCGTCCCTCGTCCAGAGCCGTGTAGCTGGGCCCGGCCTGGCTTAGCGGGGCCTGGATGTGCAGGGCCGCCGTCGCGTGTGTAGAACGGCCAGTGCTTGAAGCCGTTTGTCTTCTTCAGTCCTGGCCACAGTCCACAGTGGTTTCCGCTCCCAGGTGTCTCCCAGGTGGACCAAACCACTCAGAGTGTGACCGGCCGCATCGGCGCACCCCACGCACGAATCGGTCCCCTGGTTGTCCACAGGCGGGAGGGTTATTTAGCCACAACCCTGCATCGTCCATTTTAATTCAGTGGCTGCTTTCCTCTTCAGCGTCAGTCATGTGACCTCCGGCCTTACACATCCCTCCCTCAGCTCCTTTTCTGGGCAGGAACGGGAGGAGCGCTGTCTGTCCCCCATTGGATCACGCTGCTCTCTCCCCTGCCCCGGAGAGGCCTGGCTTTCGGGGTCTTTCCCAATTTGGGGCAACAGAGCAGATACATGTACTGTGAGGAAAATAAATGTCATGGCCCAGCCCGTGTGGCTCAGTGGTGAGCATCGATCTAGGAACCAGGAGGTCCCGGTTCGATGGTTCGATTCCCGGTCAGGGCACAGACCCGGGTTGCAGGCTCGATCCCCAGTGTCAGGCGTGCAGGAGGCAGCCCATCCATGGTTCTCATCATCGATGTTTCTCTCTCTTCCTCTCTGAACTCAATAAAAGTTTTTTTTTTTTAAAAAAAACTGTCCTGGAAGAAGCTGTTGAGCTCACTGTCGAAGAGGCCCCGCCTCGCCAGGTGAGCGCCACTAATAGGAGAGGACCAGTCCCTCAGGCACCTGGAGCCATTTCTGGTGCCTGTGCCCCCAGCGGCCACCGCAGCCGCGTCGCCTTACCTCTCCGTGTGAGGGAGGTGAACGCTGGCCGGCAGACCCCTCTGACTGCAGCCAGCCCCCCGCGGTCGGCCCCCGCCCCCTTATGTTCCATCTCCTTGGCACTTGCGCAGTTGCACGGGATGTTCTCTTATTTCTCTGTTTGGCATTTTCTCTTTTTCTTAACTTATCTCACTTCCTTTCCGTTCCTATGTCTGTTAGCCTCAAATTGTTTCATGGAGCTTCCATTGTTGGTGTAGTAGTGAGTTCATACATGGGAATGTTTCCTTTTCCTCGGAAGATTCGTTTCCTAATAATCACAGAATAAAGATAGAGAAAAACTATTCCTGTTTTTTCTTTGAATAATCTGTATCTTTCCCCTGATTATTGCCAATTTAGGAAATGCAGTCAAGTATAAACAAAAATGAATTACTTACAGTCCCAACTCTAAGAGCCAAATGATGACATTTCGGTATACATTCTGCAGAGTTCTTCAACCTTCTGTTCATGCAAGTACATTTACGCACATGCACATGTACTTTATATATGCATGTGACCTGACTAGACTACGATATCGGTGTTCTGTGCTTGTCTTAATAATATATAATGCACACATACACATGCCATTAAGTCTTCAAAGATAGCGAATGTATTAACTAACATTTAACGAGTGCTTCTAGCTTGTCAGTGCTGTTCTAGATAAATACAGTAATTCATGTAACTGCACTGCACCTGGCCTGTGAGACAGGTCCTACTGCGCCTCCTATTTTATGTCTGGGGAAACTGAGGCACTGAAGAATGCACTTACTTGCCCAAGGCCACAGAGCAGGGTGTGCGGGGGCAGCGTGAGGCGCCCGGACTGCATGCGGCTGCAGAACAGCGCCTCCTGTGCTGTGCTCACCTTTCTGTGCTGACGCACCGGGAGTGGAGCAGAGGCTGATTGACCATTTTAAATGGCTGCCGATGGGCTGTTCTTCCAAACAGCATTGCAGTGGACATTCTCCTCTGTAAACTCTGTGGTTCCCTCTGGTGATCTCCTTAGGATAAGTTCTTACGAGCAACAAAGTATGAGAACATTTCTTGTAAGTACATTTTCATTGATTCCAGAGCGGAAGGGAGAGGGAGAGAGAGATAGAAACATCCATGATGAGAGAGAATCATGGATAGGCTGCCTCCTGCACACCCCACACTGGGGATCGAGCCCACAACCCGGGCCTGTGCCCTGACTGGGAATCGAACTATGACCTCCTGGATCATAGGTCAATGCTCAACCAGCTGAACTACACAGTCCAGGGCAAAGGTAGCCTGTATGTTTTACATTGCCATATATACAAAGGATACCAGCCGTAGCACATTGCAGCAGTCAGCGGATGCAGCAAATCCTCTTGCCTGAAGGGTGGACACAGACATCATACAAAATGTAAGCCAAGACCTACATGGACTGAGCCAGGCCCAGTCTTCTCTCCAGGCTCCTTAGACTTTCATTCACCTCCCGTAGGTGGTGTGGGTTTGCACCTCTGCTGTAAAGAGGTGAAGGAACGTGAGGAAATGTTTCTTAAATGGAGAACGTGGACATGCAGACTTTTATGCCTGGAATCCCCACGTAGGGCGCACAGACGTGACGGAGAGACCGTGGCCCTGGTTGCGACGGGAACCGATGGTCCGTCTGCTCTGCCATTCTAACCAAAACTGAGCAAGTCCCTGGCACCTTACTTGCTAAAAGGGTGTTTGTACTAGACACTCGGTAAGGTGTTTTTCAGGTTCATCTTCTCTGAGCCTACCCAGAAGTATATGGCGCCGTTCCTCTGAAGTAGACGTTCTTTTTCAAAGACTTGGCCTGTCTCACTCTCCTATACCTGGCCACCCTAACCCACCTATGATCCAATTCGGGTTATTTACAAGTGGTTTCATAAGTAAATAATGTTATCTCCATTGTTTCGTTAAATTTCAGAGTGTCAGAGAGCAGATAAAATTCCTTTTTCTCCCACTACTTTGGGTGACATGGATACCCTAGTTTATAATAGAATGTGTCCATTGATTGATTGGTTGGTTGGTTGATTGATCAATCGATGGGCTAACACTCCTGAAGCCCACCTTTGCCTATGTTGCCCCTTGTACTTTACGTCCACCTTCGGCCTCTTCAGAACCCTGACCCTTTTCTTGGTATCGAGTCCCATCAGGATTCGGTGTATGACATCACCCTTCCTGGCTGTCTCTTGGGTCCACCTTCCATGTCAGCTGACCAATTCGGTAGGTAATTCAATTCATGGAGAAACATGGGTCGTATCCGCAGTTGCCATTTCTGAACTCATGTAGAGATTAGCAGCCTCAGGCCACAGCCTGCTTCTGATTTAATCATTGCTTTACGAGTTTTAGAAATACAGCCTTTCCAGAAAAAGGTCACTTTTACTTTCGGACTTTTTCCTAAACGGCTTGAACCAAAATGAAACCCAGGATTGTTGCAATCTGAGACTCCCTCACTTTCCTCCTGGGAGCCGCCTGGTGGGGCTGGGCGAGCCCACATCTGGGAGATGGTCGCTGTTTTGCAGGGACAACAGACCCAGCGCCAGGCGTTTGCCTTTTGTTTCTCCATCTCGGCCCTGTTGCTATGACTCCTCTCCTGCCCAGCCCTGACCTCCTGGCCCACTGCCTGAGGGCTGGAGAGCCGGGTTGTGTAAGAGGGCGACAGCGTGAGCTCGTTCTGCGTGGGCTGTGGAGGGTGGTGAGACGGTCACTTCCGTGGGAGCCCTGCAGAGCTTGTGGGGAGGAGGAGGAGAAGCAGAGTGGGTGACGGGACACGGGGGCGTGTGCAGTCCTGCGAGAGCCTTGAAGTGCGTGACAACCCAGCTGCCTGTCTGAGTGGGAGGTTGAGTCCTTTTGTAAAGCGCGGTCCCCACAGCGTCTGTGACTCTCTGTGGAGACGTCGCCCGCAGTTTCCCGGCGCCATCAGGGTTCACACCTGGAGGATTTGATCCGAAGGCCTCGCCCGAGTGGGACCATGTGGTGCTGCAGGACACGGTCGTGTCCACAGGGTCCTGTGACATCTCAGGCCCGTAAACCTGAGTGGGGAGAGCCACGGGTGCTCCATTCCAACCCGAAGCCATGTTGAGGGCTCCTCCTTATCCCTGGACAGAGTGCAAGAGGAAGGGGGCGGGGCGGGCAGCCTTCCCAGGGCCTCAGGAGTCCCGGGCGGGTGTGATGGGATGTTTAGGGACGGGATAGGATAGACTTTTGTTAGAGGATGGCGTCAACATGACTTGAACCTACATGACCAAGTGAGTTACTTAAAATGTGCGTGTGGGTTACGTGGCCCTTGACCGTTCAGCTGACCACCTTCTCCATCAGCAGCATTAGGACAGACATAGTAATAGCACCACCTGGACCACAATGTGCTTATTGCTGAACATAGTCATCAGCACTTTAAAAGGTTCCCATTTAAAATGCAAGAAAGCATCTCTGGTCTTAACTGACCGCGTTACCATTTCTAGGTAATTTTTTGTGGCATTTTAAAGTTTAATTTTTTAAGTTTATCTTTATTGTTGAAAGTATTGCAGAAAGTATTGTTGAAAGTGTACCTCCCCCCGTCCCTCTGAGATTCTCATCATTTTTGTTATAAGACAGATACCCATTTTTCAGTGTTTGGAGATATTTTGGTCAGATTTCAATGAGACTAACTTCCGTATAGTTGTCCCTGAGACCCTTATAACTTCATTTTAAGCGTATCTCTGGTAACTACAGTATTTTCACTAAAGCCAACAAAGTATGGATATAGTCAAGGGCTACGTGTAAAAGTAGGAAAAGGAGTTTGAATTCCTCATGACATGTAATCTGGAGCAGACCTTGGGCCTCTATGCAAACTTCAGGACGAATTGAGGCTGAGAGAGCAGTTCTCTGTGAAGGACCTTAATTCACGTATCACAGTACAAGAAAATCCTAGTTTTCCAAGCTCTCATTAGTATCAGATTTAAAACTTTTTAAAGTTAAATTCTCTCTCGTAGGAAAAACACCCCCTTGGTAACTGGGTGGGCACTTGGGGAGGGGCAGTGAGTTTGGGGGCTCCCTAGAGAGCAGTCCTCTCAGTTCCTTTGAGGGCACTATACTAACTAAATGCCTGAACGCAGGGCTCTGCGATCTTCCCCGTGGCCAGTGCTTTAAAATGTGTAGGGAGACTCCACAGCGTGGGGCCATAAAAATAGGACTTCTGAATCTTGACTCTTTCATACCCTGGGAGGTCTCGAGGCAACGGGATGGCATGGTAGCGTCCACTCTCTCCTGTAAGAAGTAATTATGACTCCGTAGGAACAACATCAAGAATGTAAGATGTGACAACCGATAGCCCTCAAGCAAGGACTTGCTTAGTCTTTTGTTTAGAAAAATCTTGTTTGTGCACCTCCAGTCCCTAAGTGAAATCCGAACTGCGTGTCTGACAGTCATAGCTTGGGGTGGGAGGGAGTGGGGGTTTCTAGTATTTAAACCTACGTCCTAGACTAGTTTATTGTCTGTGTACAAGGAAAGCCCAGACCTTTTGACTAGTTGACTTGGCTGAACAGAAAGCTCTGATTAAACTCACCTGCCTGCCTTGCCGCCCCATTGCTCACCACGCCCTAAGGCGGTATGGCCGGAGGGAAAGTTGGAAGAAGAACCTATAAAAGTCTAGTCCCATCTACAGACTCAACACCTAAGGACGCGATATTCCCCAAAGAGCCTGGTCCATTGTTTGAAGCTCTGCTTAAAGAGTGAGCCCCTCAGTCACCACTCATTTACTCAACAAAGTGAATAGAATGTTGGGTAAACGGGGTTCAAAGCTCAATAGAATATAACCTTTCCTCAGGGTAATGTGAATAATGACAATATTAATAACTGAAATGCACTCAGTCACAAGGTACCATGAAAAGATAGGTGTGTGACTGTGTGGGCATGCCTGAGAGGGGCAAGGAAGGCTTTATACCAGTGGTTCTCAACCTTGGCTGCACATTAGAATCACCTGGGAATCTGTTTAAAATCCTGATTTCTGGGCCTCATCCTCCGGAAACTCTGTTTCTTTGTTACTAATGTTGTGGCCCCTCCCCATCACAAAGAAACAGAATTTCCGGAGGATAAGGCCCAGAAATCAGGATTTTAAACAGATTCCCAGGTGATTCTAATGTGCAGCCAAGGTTGAGAACCACTGCTTTATACAAAAGACGAGACGTCTGAGCAGAATCCTGCATGATGACCGCAAGTCTCCCAGGAAGGCCAGGGGCGAAGGGCCTCAGGCGGAGCAGAGCGGGTGTAAGAGACTGAGGGCGACACCAGGTCATCAAGCACCCTGTTTCCCAGGCAGCGGAGACGGGTTCTGTCCTGAGGAAGTGGAGGTTTCCTGCAGGTCTGCACCAGGGACAACAGAGGAAGCCCGGGAGCGGCTGGAGAGTGGGGTGAGGCGTGAGAGACCACACGCGGGGAAGTATAAAGAGCCCGAGAGATGTCGATGGGGCCAGAGCTAAGACTATGGCTGTGGAAGTGGAAGCAGTGGAACTCAGGAATATTTAGGAATTGTGACTCCATGGACGTGGGGGATGAAAGAGAGGGAGGAGTCCCAGGTTGCTCCAAGCCTGTCCCTGAAATTCCCTTCCACTAGTCCACATGGACAAAACAAAACTCGTCCACCATCACGGCCTCATCTCTTTCCCTGCGGGCGACGTGCCTCTTTCCTTGATTCTCCTGCAAGGCCAACATCCACTAGTTCCTTCAGACTCTACTCGTATGTCATGGTTTCCACACCCTCATCACCTCTCCTCCGAGATTGTGCTCTAGCCTGTGCTCATTGGTTCATTCTCTGGTCTACGCCAGGGACTCTGTCACCGATTGGGGATGCAAAGATATGCTGGGCACATCTCAGATTGCTCAGGGGCAGTAGGTAAAGGCAAAAAATCAGTCACCACACGCTCACTGTTGTCAGCACTGTCATGGGAGTGTCTGCAGCTACTCTGTAGCTCCCAGAGTTCCCTCTGCCCGGAGCAGAGCTGAGACCTGTGACTTACACTGTCAGTTCCCATGGCCCACCCAGGGGGCACCAGGTCTTCTGGGCACCATTGGCTCATCTGTCCTCACAAATGATCACTAGATGTGAGCCCCCAGCGTGGGGGCATGTTTCCCCTTCCTGTCTCCGTGAGAATCAGGCAGGTAAGGAATGCTGTGGGAGAGGCATGTGGACGGTGTAGCGTTCTCAGTGGGAATGACGCTCCGTGGGAATGCAGACAGTGATGTGGAAATGGAACATGGGGCGATGGGGGTGGGGGTGGGGTGACATGGTAAGGGATGTATCACGCCTAGTCCTTCCACCCATCCCAGCCCATGGTCTGGTATAAACATCAGGCAGCCTAGAAGCCTGCATTAACCATACATGGTGGACTTCCTTGGATAAAATGATTGCCTTCCTAGATGTTCGGTGATGGCGGTTATGAGTTAGGAAAGAGTCTGCGCCTTCTCTTGACTTGACTCCTGGTTATGAAAGCGGATTTGCATCTTTGACGGTTTAACCCTCGCTGCGATTCTGAGAACAATCCTCCCGCTCCACACACACAGTTTGAAAGCAGACCCTCCTCTGGCGGGTCCAGCCTCACCTGGGGTTCCGTAGCAGCCCCAGTCCGCCCCTCCAGCTCCGGGAGGTCTCCCCTCTCTCACAGGCCGAACAGCCGTGTGCATGGATGCCCATGCCTGTTGCTCACCCTGTTCCCCAGGGCCTCCGAGAGAGGCCACGCTGGGCCACGGGCACTTTTCCCCTTAGAATACAAAGATCCCAGTGGTTGGATGAAGAAAGAGAAGAGTTCTTTCAAATTAGGAAGACGTAATAGATGCAGTTGTTTAATGCTTTGGGGTCATTTATGTCAGCACACTGGGAAGGGGCATAGCAGGAGCTAGTATTTTTATAAATAATAGATTTGTTGCTTTATTTATAGCATCAAGCTATTAGATTTACTGAGGAATGGAGTTGTAAATAAGTGTTATCTTTTCTCATCTGTGATGTTAAACATTAAAATTCTGTGTCCTCCCAACCTTTCCTTGAGCCCTAATTTATGACAAAGTGAAAATATTTTTAATCCACATGTTCTTAAAAACAGTCCTTCCCTGCAGGCCCACAGGAGAGAATCGCCTTACAGCTGGGGCAGGCACAGCTCCCTTTCAGAGCACAGGTTGCAGGTGTCGGGGAAAGCTGAACGCTTTCTGAAGGGAGTTTTAATTTCTCCTAAAGACCTTTCCAGGGACCTACTCTGTTTCCAGAATATTTTTATTTTATAGGAAATAAGGAAGGAAAGGGTGGAGAGGAAGAAGCGGGAGGGAGGGAAAAGAATAGAAAAGAAATGGCATTTCTTTGGAAGATCCGTAGACCTCAATAAACATGAAACAGATGGCAAACATGGATGAGTTGTGATCAGAAACTTTGATCTTTACCCCAGTTCCAGGCCACAGGAATACCCACCCCTGGCGCCCCCTCTCTGGGCTCCGTCAGGATAGCTAAGCAGGACATAAATAAGTCCTGTGCAAATAATTACGCCGGGCCCGTGTGTGCCGCACACGCGTACATGCCTGCCTAATTGAATCGAGCGTTTAATCCCAGGATTCATTATCTATTTCCCTATCGAAGGCTTTTTTCCCATTTATATTTAGCACCCAGCTGTCCCCTCCTCCAAATGGTCAACTGTAGGCCAGTAAAAGCTTTGCCATTGGCCTCCCAAGCCCTCGCTTTGTGCAGCAGTTTTCTCAGTCGGGGGCAGCTGGCGTTGGTGTGTCCCTGCCTCGGGCCTAGATGGTGAGAGGGAGAGAGAGACAGAGAGAGAGAAGGCTGCCTGGAGGGGGATGGAGACCAGCCCTTCCTGCAGGCGTTCCAGGTAGAGCCAGCCGCGTGCGCGCATGTCTGATGGGGCCCACTTCCTTCTGTAGTCATTAGACTAAAGTCCTGGAAAGATCAGTTACCGTGCTTGCTGGAAGTTATTGATAGAGAAATTCTTTCTGCACGAAAGATTACAAACAGAGTGTTTATCTGAAGATGGATTTGTTTTAATTTGGCATTGATGTATTTGATACCTGGTAGGATCAAAGAAAACAGAATCAAAGGCAGAAGTACAAGCAGCCTGCCTCTCCGAGTGCGGGCCTCTGTTACAGACATAAAATCTTGGGACTAGAGCACTCAAATTTATTTGTACTGATGTTTGTTTAAAGATCAATATTAAATAAATTGGTCTGGAAGCTATAGTCATAAAGCAGCTGTCGAACTAATGTAATCCCACAATGCCATTTTGTCTGCTGCACGAAACCTGGTTAGCTGTGTACTTCTAATAACTGTGTGGAAATCCATTGGAAACGAAAATAGCCGAACTGGATTTTCTGAACTTGGACTAGATTGCAATGGAATGGGATGAGAATCTGTATATATCTGATCCCTCTCAGGGGAATAATTGGTTTTTATGGCCAAGTACCCAGGGTTCATATATCCTACAACCTTCTTATACAATATATAAAAATGCCTCTTTAGACTGTTATTACACCTCAGTATCTCAAGACCGTGTTTTCACTTATTTTGTTAATTGTTGATGTTACCTCTGGTTTGCTTGCTGTTGGCATTGGCTGCTCAGTGGTCGGCAAACTGCGGCTTGTGAGCCACATGCGGCTCTTTGGCCCCTTGAGTGTGGCTCTTCCACAAAATACCGACTTCTGCGCATGGGCCATGAAGTTTCAGTCACACTGTACATGCACGCCCGCACGTGGTATTTTGTGGAAGAGCCACACTCAAGGGGCCAAAGAGCCGCATGTGGCTCGCGAGCCGCAGTTTGCCGACCCCGGGGCTAGTTGGTCTTGATCGGTGTCTTCGCAGCTGTTTTGTTAAGTGGGCACCGGTCTGTACCGGCGCCTGTAACGCCCTCCGGTTTTAGAATTGCCCTGCTCTGGAATCTGCAGACGCAGAAGGAGAAAACCTGAGCAGAAGGAATTGTGGTTACGTGTCCTCTGTGCGTGATGCCTGTCATCTCACTCCCACTGTCTTTGTCACATAGTTTTCAATCAGTTTTTTTTTTAACTTGCACACACATCAGATGTGTCCCCTGCTATCAGGAATATAGAATCTGGTTGTGAGCTGGGGCCAAGGCATACGTGCACAGAGAGGATCCCAATGCAGTGTCACACGGATTAGAAGTCACGTGAGAGGGTAACTCTAGGGACACTAATGGATTGGACGTGTGGAGCCACTGAGTCAGCAGAGGACGCCGGGCTTGACTGGGCCTGGAGCTGCATGACTGTGTGGATACGGGAAGGGAGCATCGAAGAATGACGTGGCACGGCTTTCCTGAGCCCTTACAGGGGGATTACTTGTGGGTAAGCTGGCCAAGGAGCAAGGGCTAAAAGTGACAGTTGTTTTAAAAAGGTGTTTTTTATAAACCCAGATGATAGAGTGATTGTCTTTTTTTAGAGAAACCAAAATCATGGCATAAAATAGTCCCCTATTTCATAAGCTTCCTCTCTCTCTCCTGCCCAGTTTTCTGTGGAGCTCCTGCTTGTGTTCTTTATATCTAAATGCTGCTTGTATCTCCTGGCCCCAAAGGACACCTATGAAGGGCTTTTTCACAAATGACTCCATTGTCAGTTGTGAGGTTAAGCAGTGTTTTGTGATGCCCTAGAATTGCTAAGGACTCCTCCCTCGCTGGGAGGGTTGTGACCAGTGCTGGAGGCAGATGAATGGGTGTGAATCCAACCCCCGCCATTCGCTGGCTGTGTGACCTGGGCAAGTGACTGACGCTTTCAAAGTCTCGGTCTCTTCATCCATAAAATGGGGACAACACTGGTAGTCAACCGATAGGTTTATTTTAAGGGGTGGGGGAATGATTTACCACCGTAACTCCTACACACTTAAGACTTTATAAATGATCACTCTTGTAATCGTCTCCCTCTCTAACTGTTTCCCATGTTGTCATACCTTAACGGGTCAGAAGCAGTTTCATTTCCACCATCTCCCTCTGCCCATGGCAGCAAGTGCTGTGTGACCTGTAGTTTTCAGAAGAACTGCAGAGTCTTCGGAAGGAGACGAAGCATTAGAAGGGAATGTAACAGACCAGGTTATTAATTTGGAAAAAATAAATCAAACCTGAGGGGAAGCTGGAATTCACAGCGCTCTACATGTTGCTCAGGTTAATCCCTGTAAATGTGGCAAGCATTGTCTCTCGTAACTCTTTTTAAAAATGTATTTTATTATTTTTTAATATATTTTTTCATTTATTTCAGAGAGGAAGAGAGAGAAACATCAGTGACGAGAGAGAATCATGGATTGCCTGCCTCCTGCACGCACGCCCCCCACCCCCCCACTGGGGATCGAGCCCACAACCCAGGCATGTGCCCTGACCAGGAATCGAACCGTGACCTCCTGGTTCATAGGTGGACGCTCAACCCTGACCCACACCTGCCAGGCTCTTCACCAGGATACTTAAAAATTAAACCAGGAAATTCTTAAACCCTTTGCCCTGTCTATAAAAGAAGCAGTGGAGCCCCCAGGACTGGAAGTCAGAGTTGTCTTTGGGCCCTTTCTGCTCACGGAGAGGTTCAGGCTCAAGTCGAGTGAAATCTGTCCCGTAAGCTCTCCTGCTGCTCAAATGTGGGCCAGGCAGCAGCTCACGGCGGGTGGGAGCGGTTTGTGTTTTGGTTTAGTTTTTGTTTGTTTGTTTGCTGTTGTTTTGCCATAAGCTTTGCCCAGTATCCAGTGTTAAGAAATGTGCATTGATGATACCAAAGAGACCTAGGAAATTAGGTCGTGGTCTCTGTTTTAAAGTCTTCACCCTCAGGAATTCAGGACTCTCATTCTTTCAATAATATTGATGTAGCCCAACTGGTATAGCTCAGTGGTTGAGCATCAACCTATGAACCAGGAGGTCACAGTTCAATTCCCCGTCAGGGCACATGCCCAGTTGCAGGCTCGATCCCCAGTAGGGGGCATGCAGGAGATCACCGGTCAGTGATTCTCTTTCATCATTGACTAGAGGCCCCGTGCATGAAATTCGTGCTTGGGGGGGCGGGGATCCCCTCAGCCCAGCCTGCACCCTCTCCAATCTGGGACCCTTCGGGGATGTCTGACTGCCGGGATAGGGCCTAAACCCTCTCACAATCCTGGACCACTGGCTCCTAATCGCTCATTTGCCTGCCTGCCTGCTTGGTCGCCCCTTACTACCCTCCCCCCCACCCCCGCCAGGCTGATTGCCCCTCACTGCCTCTGCATGCCAGCCTGGTCACCTCTAACTACACCCTGCTGCTGGCCAGGTCGCCCCCAACTGCCCCCTCCCTGCTGGCCTGGTCACTCCTAACTGCCCCCCCCCTGCCACCATGGTCACCCCTTACTGCCCCCCCTGCCAGCCTGGTTGCCCCTCACGCCCCCCCCCCCCCACTGGCCTGGTTGCCCCATGCAGCCTGCTATTCAGTCATTTGGTCATCCCTCATTAACCTCCCTGCCAGCCTGGTCGTAGGCAGCCATCTTGTGAGGGCGTGAGGGTTAATTTGCATATCACCTGTTTATTATTTAGGATAGGATGTTTCTATCCCTTTCCCTGCCTCTCTGAAATCAATAAAAATGTATACATTTCAAAATATATATTGATGTAAATATTTGGCGAGACTCCTGGATGCCAACAAACGGGGGAGCCATGGCAAAGCGGGTTCAACTTCTGCAGGGGAGCAGGCGTTGTGTGGCTGAGAGAAAGTGTGATGGACAAGGCCAAGAAGCCCCGTGTGATGCGGAAGCTCCAGTCCGGTTACAAAAGTCCAGGTTAGCGCTGCGCACAGGGTGGGAAGCTCGTCCACACGCAGGGCCACGGGGGGCTTGTTCAGCCCAAGGGGGCAGGCTGGGAGGAGGTACCCCGACGCCCGGGCACCTGTGGGTCTCACAAAGGGGAGGGAGCTCTTGGTTCCCCGCGGGGGGTCACTGGGTTTTGTGCGACAGGGACGGGGCTCGGCCCCGCCGTGGGGGTTTCCTGGGCAGGGTGTGGGGACACGGACCGCTAGCCTGTCCCTCCAGGAGGATTGGGAAGGGGCTCCTTCCCGTTTCCTCGCTCACCACAGGCGCCTTGGAAACCTGCAGATGTTTCGTGTGAGTAGCTTCACTAAACACCCACTGGCCTCCACGTCAGGTGTTTCCGTGCGGCCTCCTTTGAGTTGATTGTTTCCCCCTGGCAACCCTTTGTGGATAGCGAGGTGGCAAAGAGGCACGCCTCTTACTTGGACTGCTCCTGTCGCTGGGAATGTTTTCAATAGCCAGAGCCGTGTTCGGTGGCATCTTGATTTCACATCTTTCAAGAGCCATCGGTGTGTATCCAGTTTATCTATTTCTCCTTTCCTTAATAAAGACGTAAACCTTAAAATTGGGGCTGATTGTGCTGAATTATTACTGGAAGATAGATTCATCAGACCTCCCAGCTGTAGGAGACGGGGCTTCCTAATGAAGTTCCCCATCAGAGAGAAAGGCCTAATTCTGATTTGGCGTAGGTAATGAACTTCTCCTTTCCTGGTGTGCGGAGCGGCATGGGGCGGCTGCGAGCGGAGCGGGCGAGTGCGCTCACAGGAGCATTATGCAGAATGTCTTTTGTCTCCTTTTGCTGGGACATATTAAATTTTCAATGTGGTCTCTCTAACATAAAATTATGATAATGGCTTTCGGCCCACTGCGAAGGCAGCTTGCTGGTCCTGCGCCTGTGTGTCTGGCTCCAGCACCGGGGTACACTGTGGGAGCTGCCTTTTCTATTAACAAACCTCTAGATACCTAATGATGAATTTTCTTTCACCAAATGTTCTCCTTTTGTCTAAAATACAAGCATTTTCTAAATTGCTTTTGAGAAAAACAAGAGAGGCAGAGAGGTCCGCGGCGCTAACAAGGGAGACGGAAACAAAGCGAGGGTTCCGTCAGCGTCCTCGCTGTGATTACAGACCGGCCGGAAGGCTGTCTCGCGTCCTCGTGGACGTACTTACCATCTTGTTGGTAGAACCGATGGCATCATTCAGCGAGAGGACAAAGTGAACAGTTGCCTCCTGAATGCGTGTTCCTTCCAGTCGTGTGAAATGTGATGGCTGAATTCATTAGGCAGTTGCAGCAACTCCAGTATCCCATCGGGGCAAAAAAATGTTTCTTCTTTTCCGTAAAAAAATGTTTAAATAACAGAAATGTATAAAATAATAGAACTTTTAGTTTTTCGTTATTTAGCATATTGACACAAAATATCTTAAAACTTCGGGAAGAATTTTTCACATGCTCTATATTTCATGTTACTTCTAATTTAAAACGAGGGCATGTCTTCATAATAATGAAGGTCACTCTTGAAATTGTCACTGCTGCTGGCTGTTAAACCACACCAGCCTTGCTCACGTCACCCTGGGAGCGCGGATTTTAATTCTTCTCAGGGCCAGTTTACAAGATGCACAAGAAAATGCATCTCGTCTGGTGTAGTCGCGCACTTGCGTTTTCCTTGAGTTTTCCTCTCTTTACTCCTGAAGGCAGAGGTACCTTCCTGAAACACGGGATGCTGGCGTCTGGTCATTACGCCCGACCTTGTCTTTTATTACCAGCTGGACGTAAGAATTCACATTCGCGTAAGACTTCACAGCTACAGGGAAGTTGCTAGGATGTCACTAAGCATGGCAAGCATGTGATGCTGTCGGAAATGCTGGAGGAGACCTGGGGGCAGACAGCACGCTGCAGAGGACGTGTTGACGCTGACTGCGTCATTGCCAGGTACTGAGAGAGAGCGGTGCTTAGTGAGGTCCCGGTTATGTCCGCCCTGTCGGGACAGCAGCACCAGTGTTTCCGCGCATCTACTGACAACAGTGTGCACATCCCTAGCTGTGTGATGTCGGTCTGCAGGCAGACTGGTAACTTTGGCACTGAATTGCCATCAGCGATTAGAATGGATAATTAGAATTGCTTTTAAAAACCAAACCAAAGGACGCAGGTGGCAGAGGAATCCCTGGAAGCGACTGTCTCCTGAAGTTTATTTGTGGGACCAGTAGAAACTGGTGCAGTTGGTGCTGATGACGGCTTCTGCCACTTTGGGTGATATTCTGTGAAAGAAGAGCTGCTTGCGAAGTGTCTGGAAATCTAGAAAGCAGCCCAGGGCCCATGTTGGTTAAAACGGAGGGCGCTCCGTTTTACTTCTTGTGTAAAGTCGCCTCTAGCTCTGTCCCTCTGGGCCTTGCTGTCTGAGACACGGAAGCCACATCTGTCCATGAAGGGCCTCCCCTCGTTCGCAAAGCAGAATCTGAGACCTCCTGGCGCAGGCACAGAGGGCCCGGGTGCGAGTCAGGGCAGTTACCAGCCACAACTCCACGGAAGGCCCCAGGCCAGCGAAAATGACTTTATTCCAACCAGTTTGACTGGGGGTGAGCAGTCTTTTCTGAATTTGGATAACACAATGGCAACTTTTTTATTATCATTGATTCAGAAAATGGGTAGTGATGTGTGTGAGTAGCCCCGGGGTTGTGCCTGGTGAGTGGCATGCGCCTGGGTGGACAAGAGGACTGGGCAGGACGGGGCAATTCGGTCGGGCGAGTTGGGACGGTGTCAGTCTGGTTTATTTGATGAAGTGCTTGCCTGTGGGACTGCTCTGCTCCTGCAGCCAAGAAAAAGAAGAAAACAGAAAAGAAAGGATCTTTTTGGTCCAAGCTCATTCCTCCATATGTTCTCGGCGGTGGGTGGGGGAGGGTGGAGAGCCCTCTAGGAAAGGCGCTTAGTGTGCTAGGCAGCACGCGATGTTTGCCGGGCAGAAGGGCTGTTCTTGGCAGCCACGTTCCATGTTTGTGCCCTGCGTACCATGTCTGTGTTTTATCAGCCACAGCAGACGGGCGCAGAGGCGCGAGCACTTCCTCGCACTCTGGACGGGGAAGGTAGACGGTGTTGTCTTGGAGAGGGTCAGGGCCTGTAATGGGAACGCGGCCCCTTTTATTTATACTCATTAGAGCACGTTGCTGAGAAACCTGGGAACACAGTCATCACTGCAGATAACGAGGGAGGGAGGGAGGGAGGCTTTAAATTAACCGTGCCCCAGACTCCGACGACAAAGGCTGTTGGGAGCAGTCCAGGAACCCAGTCAGGTGACCGGCAAGCACCCAGCCTCACAGACCCCATGTAAGTCCCAGCCGAGGGGCACACGGGGTCAGTCCCTGCCAATGGGCAGTAAGTCATTTGCTCCGACGTCCTGCCAAACGGACGGTTTCCTTTAGTCTCAGAGCCGGGAAGGTGGGGCGGGGAGGGGTAGGACCGAATTCACGTTTCTTTGCCGGAGGAACATTTCATGGCCCACAGTCCCCCCAAGCTCGGGGACACTGCTCTGTCACCAGGCCCTGCCTCTCCCACAGGGCTTGGGCCTGGCCAGCACCCCAGGCCTTCTGTGCTCTTCACACGTGAACACACCTGATCCTAAAACCTCTCTGTGACACAAACATGTAATTTCTCATTCACTGGCCAGAGGGTTCTGAGCAAGGAATTATTTGATTCCAATCAAAACAGGGGCCAGGAAGCTGGGCGGCCCTCAGGGCAAGGACTGGTAGTCACCCGGAGCCACACCCGTCATTGCTGGGGCATCTCCTGCTCAAGCTGTCTGCGTCCTCCATCGGATGTGCTCCGGGCGAGGAGGCAAGTGGAGGCGCAGTCCAGCTCGCGGGTCCTCCAAGGAGAGGACAGCGTGGAGACGCTACGGCAGCCGTGGGCAAACTACGGCCCGCGGGCCGGATCCGGTCCATTTGAAATGAATAAAACTAAAAAAAAAAGACCGTACCCTTTTATGTAATGATGTTTACTTTGAATTTATATTAGTTCACACAAACACTCCATCCATGCTTTTGTTCCGGCCCTCCGGTCCAGTTTAAGAACCCATTGTGGCCCTCGAGTCAAAAAGTTTGCCCACCCCTGTGCTAGGGCCTTGGCGTCTGATTCCGCCCATCTCTCCACGTGCACGTCCGGGTCCCTGCTCTTCCCCCCTCGGCCTATCTGCACAGGGAGCTCTGCCGCAGCCAAACCCGTGTGTGCATCGGGGGCCCCGCGGCATTTTCTTCTGCGCATCTCTGTGTCACCCAGGGACGTGGGACCTGCGCGCCCTGCACCAGGATGTCTGTGGGGTACCGCGGGGCCACATCTTACAGGACCCGCCTGTCATTCTTACCCCAGTGGCAGGGCCTTACCCCTCGCCTCCCCATGTGTGGGGAAGTGTCGCCTGTGTCCTCTCCCCGGCTTTGTGCCTCTTGCAGACGATGGAACGGAGCCGATGCTGGAGGCTGTGCTGACTGGCACGTTTCCCGTGCTCCCTGTGTGAACAAAAGCCAGCGGTGTCAGTTTTAACAGTTTAGCTAAATTCCCCAGACGCTCTTAACAAACGCAGAAACCTCTGCCCCGTCTTACCTGACAGGTTCCCCGCCGTCCTCGCACACTTAGAATAAATGCCATCCCCCATCAAAAAGTTCACGTTTCCTCTGACAATATAATTTGCTACTTTGTTCTGCTTTATCGCGTTCGTTGGCAGCGCCGCCTTCGCGAGCGGTGTTCGTGCGTCGTGCTGGCTGCTGTCCTTGTTCTCCGAGTGCCGGGTGGGATCAGAAAGGGAGACTGAGGAGCGACTGTCTTCCCATTCCATCCGGGCAGACGGATGTTGGGAGGTTAGGATCTGATGGAGCACGTACGATGTCCGTTAGGAGCTGCTGCCATGGTCCCCTTTCACCCAAGGACCCACTTCCAGCCACAGCCCAGGCAGGTGGTGGTGAGAACAGACACGCGGTCACAGAGAAACGACGTGGGCTCTGGGACGAACCTGAACTAGCGTGGTGGCTCTCCGTGTGGTAGGTGGTCACTTAGCATGGCTGACCTCCGTGGTCTCATCTGAGAAAGGGGCGTATGAAGGCCAAAGGCAGTGACGTCTGTGATGAAGGCACTCGGAGGACGCAGCTCCTCTCCCATTTCGGTCTTGCCTTCCTGGAAGGTTCTGGACTGAGAACAAGTGCCCTCCTGGGACAGCGCCCCTCCATGGGTTTGGTGGGCATCATCTTTCCCAGACCCCTGTGCTCTTAAGGACTTCTGGTTGCCTTGTATGTCTGGCTTGGGGGAGGCACATGGGACCCGTACCGTCACCTGGATTCCTCCTGCGAGAGAAGAGAGGCTGTGTCCCGTGTTCAGAGACATATTGTAAGAGCCAGACGCAGCCATACTGGACACTGCAGCTTGCACTTGACCTGGAAGGCCTGTTCCATGGCCAGGCAGTGGGGGTCATGGGCCGTGTGCTGGGGGAGGAGCCAGCAGGCCCGTCTCTGGTCACCAGCTTGCTCTGTGGACATGGTGAGGTCAGGTCAGTCCTCTTTGCTCAACCTCAGGCCTCAGTTTCTTGTGGTTTGTTTTGTTTTTTTAATTGGTCAATTTCATGGGAAGGGCAATTTATTTATTTATATCCTATCTAATAATAGACAAACATGGTAAGTAACTGTACCTCCAACATGCTTCCCATTGGCTAATCAGGGTGATATGCAAATTAACTGCCAACCAAGATGGCGGCTGGCAGCCAGGCAGCTGAAGTGAACAGGAGGCTTGGTTGCTCCAATGATGAAGGAAGCCAAGGTTCCCTGCCTGCCGGCCTCTGAGCTGCACTCTAAGAAACAATGTTGCAATTATAGAAGCTAAACAATCCCCAGAAACCTGCTTTCAGCCAGTCGGGTCTCAGAGCTGGAACTGCAACAGTGTTTCAATTATAGAAGCCAAACAAATCCAGATACCTGCTTTCAGCAGCCGAGGTCTCAGAACTGGAGCCGAGCCTCAGAACTAAAGCCAGTTCTCAGCTCCAGTGACAGCCATAGCTCCTCACCCAGACTGGCCAGGCACCCCAGTGGGGACCCCCCACCCTGAAGGGGGTGTGACCAGCTGCAAACAGCCATCATCCCCTCATCTAGGCTGGCCAGGCACCCCAGTGGGGACCCCCACCCTGATCCAGGACAGCCTTCAGGGCAAACCAGCTGGCCCCCACCCGTGCACCAGGCCCCTATGCTATATAGTAAAAGGGTAATATGCAAACTGACCCTAACAGCAGAAGGACTGGGAATGACTGGTCACTATGACACACACTGACCACCAGGGGGCAGATGCTCAATGCAGGAGCTGCACTCTGGTGGTCAGGGCGCTCTCACATGGGAGGAGCTCTGCTCAGCCACAAGCCAGGCTGATGGCTGCCAGTACAGCGGTGGTGGTGGGAGCCTCTCCTGTCTCCTCAGCAGCGCTAAGGATGTCCGACTGCAGTTTAGGCCTGCTCCCCACTGGCAAGTGCTCATCCCTCGAGGGCTGCCGGCTGCCAGAGGGATGTCTGATTGCCATCTTAGGTCCAATCCCCCAGGGAGTGGGCCTAAGCCAGTAGGTGGACATCCCCTGAGGGGTCCCAGACTGTGAGAGGGCACAGGCCGGGCTGAGGGACCCCCCCCCCAAGTGCACAAATTTTTGTGCACTGGGCCTCTAGTATGTATATATTGACTGTAGAGAGGGAGTGGGAGCAAGTGATAGAAACATCAATGATGATAGAGAATCATGGATCAGCTGCCTCTGCATGCCTCCTACTGGGGATGGAACCCACAACCTGGGCCTGTGCCTTGACCGGAATCAAACCGTGACCTCCTGGTTCATAGGTCGACGCTCAATCACTGGGCCACACCGGCCGGGCTCTCCTTGTGTTAAATGGAGGCCTTTTTATCATAATGTCCGAGGTCTGTAGCTTTCACAGGCCACTGTTATTTTTTGGTCAGACATTTCCTTTCCATTTGCTGAAAGACAGTCTGCAGCCTCCTCAGCCGATGCCATGTCAGTACAACCAGCCCTCTCTTCCGCTCCCCCTGCGCCCGCCCCGCCCTCACACTCAGTGCTACTGATTTCCCTGGCCTCACTCTCCTGCTTAATGGCCCGCCTCCTGCGCCACCGCTCCCATCGGCTGGAAGACAGGTACAGATGTGCCTGTAAAATCAGAATGTGACGCGGGGCCCTCTCTCCCTCTCTGTCATGGTCCAGTGTTTCCTTTCCCTGCAAGTTCCCAGTGATGTGGAGCCCTGGCGGCCTGGTGTGGAGATGCGGAGAGTCGTGCGCTGGAGGAGCCCAGTGGTTTTGAGAGCAGAGAAGGTGACCCCCCAGAGGGTCATCCTTGAGCTGGGCGTCGGGGGCCTCGTGAGAAAGGCTGGGTCCGCGGGTACCTCGCCTCCTGGAAAGCCCCGGGCACAGTGCGGGTCTGATCTAGCAGAGGGCCTGCGCCCGCGGGTGAGGGTGTCTGTCTGATCTAGCAGAGGGCCTGCGCCCGCGGGTGAGGGTGTCTGTCTGATCTAGCAGAGGGCCTGCGCCCGCGGGTGAGGGTGTCTGTCTGATCTAGCAGAGGGCCTGCGCCCGCGGGTGAGGGTGTCTGTGTGATCTAGCAGAGGGCCTGCGCCCGCGGGTGAGGGTGTCTGTGTGATCTAGCAGCGGGCCTGCGCCCGCGGGTGAGGGTGTCTGTCTGATCCAGCAGAGGGCCTGCGCCCGCGGGTGAGGGTGTCTGATCCAGCAGAGGGCCTGCGCCCGCGGGTGAGGGTGTCTGTCTGATCTAGCAGTGGGCCTGCGCCCGCGGGTGAGGGTGTCTGTGTGGAAACCCTGAGGAAGAGGCCGGGGGCGTGGACCACGTGTAAGTGGAGGCACTGAACAGGGCTCACAGGAAGGAAAACCCTCAACACCCCTCAGGGAGAAGGGCTTCTTTAATCCTCACCCAAGGCTCTGTTTGGTGGTTGGTTGGTTTTTTTAATATATTTTTATTGACTTCAGAGAGGAAGGGGGACAGGGAATCATTGATGGGCTGCCTCCCGCACACCCCACACTGGGGATGGAGCCCGCAACCCGGGCGTGTGCCCTGACCATGAATCAAACCCTGACCTCCTGGTTCATAGGTCGACACTCAACCACTGAACTATGCCAGCCGGGCATGTTTGTTTGTTTTTATTGATTTTCAGGGGGCGAGAGAGAGATCAGTTGCCTCCCATAGGCTCCCGAGCAGGTGGAACCAGCAGCCTGGGGGTGTGCCCCATTGGGGATGTTGCCCACAGCCTCTTGGTGTTCAGGACGAGACTCCAACCACCTGAGCCCTGGCCAGGGTGCGAGGGTTTTCACGCTTTTGATGCTGTGTGCTGCGTACACACCCTGGGCTTGGGGCCAGGTGTCCTCAGGATCCAGCCTTGACTGCCATGTGCGGCAATCACGGGCCCGGCCTCCCACCTCTGCAGGACTCGGCTCCTCCTCAGTCTCAGAAAGAGACTGCGCCATGCTTGCCCCAGTTCTCGCCAGAGTGGTGGGGCTGCATCCGTGGATGCTGAGTGGGGCGCACACGCACTGTCAGTCCGTCTGCTGTCTGTTAGGGGTGGGAGTCGGGACGGGATGGGAAGGAGTAGGGGATGGACTTGCTTGCCTGGTGTTTCCTTGGCGCCCATCCAATCAGCTGTCCCAGGGACATCCTGAGGCCCCCTCCCTACTTGGGATTGTCTGCCTAGCGTGCAGGCTGGCGCTGCATGTGCTGATACAAGTGAAGTGGCCGTCACCTGCCGGCAGGTCCTGGTGATGGGGGAGGGCTGCCAGAGGGATCCTGCAAAGAGGCAGGAGCAGAGCTGACTGGGCAGCCGATTCCAGGGCTCGACCCTAAGGGCAGAGGACACCTTTGCCCGAAGCCACGCTGTGGGCCAGGGTTTACAGGGGCCTTCTCAGGCACGCACAGCGGCTGGGCTGTGTGTGTGTGTGTGTGTGTGTGTTCCAAGGAAAGCTCTCTGCACTGTGGCCAAAAGCAGTGGAGTTTCCAGGGGGACCTTTGCGAGCCCAGTGCTAGGTTTGGGCTGTTTTCAGAAGACACAGGTCTTCAGTTAAGTTTGAAAAGCACCTGAAAAGGAGCATATGTTTTTATCACTGTAGCCCGGTCTGCACTGGACTGTGGGTTGGGGAGCCCTAACCTGGGTGTCGGAAGACAGTGAGGACCCTCCTGGGAGGTCAGAGGTCATAGCAGGAGGCTCCAGCCTCCTGCCTCATCTTCCCCAGGATGGTCGGCACCCCGCCCCCTCCAACACCCACTCTCCTAGGCTCCCTGCCGTGCACGGGCGCCCGCCCGCTCGCACGTCTAGGGTTGGTATTGGGACTTTCCACTTGGAATTGAACATTGTGGGCAGGTCTGTTGGCTCAGAGAGTGTTTCAAGGTGAGCTAACAGGTACCCAATGGTGAGACCCAAAATCCAGGGATCTGGGCTCGAGCGCCCAGGCCTCTGTCGTCAGAGACAAAACACCAGCCCTGGTGGCTCAGGACAGGGATTGCGGGTCAGAACCGCCTGGCCCACGTCCTGCCCCTGCCCTTCCAGCTGTGGCCCTGGGTGAGTCGCTCGCCCTCTCTGAGCCCGAGCTTCTCCTTGGGTGGAAATAATAGTGATAATTGGTCCTCCTGATAACACCGCACAGACTCCCGTGAGCCGGAGATGAATCCATGTCTGCAAGAGCGAGAGCAGCGCCGGCAGAGTGATTGCCCCGCGCGTTAGGGCGATGGGGTGGTTATGCTGTTCATACTTCGCTTCTCTGACGCTCCATCTCGCACCTGGAAAATAAACGGGTTGAAGGCAGCGATCAGAAGATTCCTGCACCTCCGACGTTTATTAAATGATGGATGTCAAATATTGACTTCACAGGAGAATTTTAAACAAACGGACACGGGCCTGATTTCCCAAGTCCCTCTGCCCTGTCTGCATTTACGGTGTAGAAGTGAGACTTTCCTTTCCAAGGAAACTCACCGGATACCCAGGAAAAGAACACACTTCTTCTTCTGTCATTAGGAAATTCATCTGTCACTTCTTCTTTTTTTAAAAATTATTTATGTGAAAGAGAAAAAGAGGAAAATATCTGTGTCTACTTTGATTTCCTCTGATTTCGGGGTCAGCGGTGATCGTACACTTTGCTGCATAGAATCTTTCCAACCCTGCACGCTTTTTAACAGGACCCTGCAGGTGTTTACCGGTCCTGTGGAATGCAGGATGGACTGAGCCGACATCTGTATTAAAAGCACCAAGCGTGCAGGGTATTGCTCGTGTACACACGTCAGAACTAGTGCAGCCACTGGCCTTCCCCTGATTAAAGCTGCCTTTCCCTTTAATGACTCTCCGAAGAAACAGGAAATGGAATTGCCCTGCACCTTTCCCGGCTCCGCAATCAGCCCCTCCTCAGGGTGCGTGTGTGCGTTCCTTCATCAACACGGAGCCCCCGGGGCCCACGCTCTCCGTTCAATAGCTGTGCTCCCGCCAGTGACAGCGCGGCATTCCTCCGAGGCCCCCGGTTGTGTGGCTGCTTCCTCTTGGAGCAGAATCATATCTTTAATTGCACGGAGTTTTCCATGACCTGTTCATTGATAAGTCACGCTCGCGCCTGCTGCCTAGCAGACCTGGTCGGAGGCGCCCTGGCCCGGCCCCATGTCCTTCCACCCGACAGAGGACAGAGCCGGGGCCAGAGCGGGGCCACACGCAGGGGGGTCCCTGAGTAGCGGCCTCCAGGATCTGCCTAAAGACGAGAAAACCAAACCAAGACAAAATATATATAAAGTAAAGTAACAAATAAGCCACTGACAACGCTTCTCGTCCCTCCCCCCACCTCTCGTCAGCCTTGCCCTTTCCTCCCCTGTCTGGTCACAGTGCAGACGCCCTGCCTCGGGAAGCACCGCGAGAACCTGAGCTGAGAGAAATGGTGTCGCTGATAATTCCCCGCCGAGGCATTGTCTGCGCCTCCTGCCAGCGGACCTGGGGGCTGGGCTGTCAGGTGGCTGAGGGAAACCGGCTCCGGCCTGTCCTGGAGGAAGTATTACGGGACCGAGGCGGGGTGTGCATGGCCTTGTGGCCCCTCGTTATGGGGCTGCCGGTTCCACGTGTCCAGGGGAACCAGGCACCCCTGCCCGCCCCTGGCTCTGGTCTGCCCGCCTCTCCTTTAGTGAGAGCTGGGAGGTGGAGAAATGGCTGCAAACTGTTGAGCTGGAATTGTGAGCTTGATGGATGTCATCGCAACGTGGCTGGATCCCTCGGGGCGTGGCCGGGCTGGTGACATCGAACGGCATGCGGAGCTTTATCTCCGGATGTCAGTCTCTTTCTGTGCAGAGGGGTTGAGGGGGAGCCTGCAGCCCCCACGCACCAGGGCTGTTTCAGGGTGAAGGTGCAGACAGCCCCTCGCTCGTGTCCCAGGCCCTCTCCCTGCTGTCCCCCGTCTTTCTGAGCCGATGGCCTGCAGTGTGGGCAGGCAGAGGGAGCAGTCGGGACTCTGTTCATTGCGATGTCCACAGCACAGGCAAAAGGCACCCCGCTCATTACGAATGGGACGTCACACACCATTGATTTATGTCCAGGACCTTCCCAGGTAATTATAGGCCATCGATCTGCCGGGCGGGCGCTGTGGCGGGTGTGCTCTGCAAACCTCACGCCGCCTACACCTGGTGGCGGCAGCCTTTAAAGATGTAGAACAGCCCAGCTGGTGCGGCTCACTGGTTGAGCATCATCCTATGAACCAGGAGGTCACGGTTCAATTCCCGGTCAGGGCGCAGGCCCGGGTCGTGGGCTCAATCCCCAGTGTGGGGCGTGTGGGAGGCAGCCGGTCAATGATTCTCTCTCATCATTAATAATCTTCTCTCTCTCTTTCTCCCTTCCTCTCTGAAATCAATAAAAATATATTTTAAAAAATAAAGATGTAGAACAGCATCTTCCCTTAGCCCCTTTCTTTGGCCACAGGGAGAGGTGGAGACAAGGATGGTCCCGAGTCTTGGGGACACATGCTACCTGCAGACCTTGTCCTGTAAGGTGACCTTGGGTGACAGGTGCAAGGTAAGGCGGCTTCCTGTTGGCGGCCGCTACTGTAGGCTGTGGCCATGAGACAGGACCTGCACCCGCTGGCCCAGCCTGTGCCCCAGCTGTCCCGGCGCAGTGCCGCAATATTCCTGATTAAATGTCATTACTCCGAGGCCCAGAATGGGAACGCTGACACGGTTTTGGATCCGGTCCTGTTACAGTGCAGCGGTAGGAGCAGATGATGTCTGCTGTGGAGGGGGCACTGCTAGTTTTGAGCAGTGTTCCATGGGAGGCTGGGGATTTTTATCGATAAGTCTACCTTTTAAACCCATCGGTTACCTCTGCTCTTTAACTGAAATAGAAAGAAAGGCCCTAAGTAACAGGACATAGAGAACCATTGTTCTGTCAGCAGCTGCTGTTCACGCAGAATAATCCGGGCAGCGTCCCAGATTAAAAGACACCGATGGTGATGAACGTTGGGTGGGTGTCAGTAGGTTAAGCTAGAGGGTGAGAGAATACAGTTCATTTCTAGATGTCTGTGATGCCTCTGCCATACTTCATTACCGGCTATTCTGCGTAGAGCCTATTCTCCATGGCCTGCGGAACGTGTATTATCTGTATCATCTGAACTTTGGGTGGCCTATATGGCCATAACAGGCTGCAAATGTGTATGTGGGTGAAGCAGGACAAACTGTGGGCTGAAGGAATTTTAAAAGTCAGTTCTACGGAAATAGTCACATTGTCATTTCTCTTTGCCGGAACTAGGATGATGTCATTGCCAAAGCTCAGCCTCAAGAAAACAAACGATAAAACCTGGTCATTTGTCTTCTTCCAGCTCCTTCAGCTGATTGCTAGCGCGCAGCCGGAGGGGCACGCCGAGGTGGTGAGGAGAGACATGGGACGCCCAGTCGCAAATGCACGTGGCGCCTGGATCGTGCCGTGGCAATGCGTTCATCTAGATCAGCATAATAAGTTAGATTGTGCTTTCCATCCTTGGTGCATGGCGTTATCTGGTTTTTTAAAATACATTTTTATTGATTTCAGAGAGGAAGGGAGAGGGAGAGAGAGAGAGAAACATCCACGATAAGAGAGAATCATTGATCGGCTGCCTCCTGCACGCCCCCTACTGGGGATTGAGCCCACAACCCAGGCACGTGCCCTGACCGGGAATCGAATGATGACCTCCTGGTTCGTAGTTCGATGCTCAGCCACTGACCCACCGCAGCCGGACTAGCATTATCGATTAAACCTGCCAAGAGATGCCAGAGCGGAATATATTGAGCTTCTGCAGTTAGGGACACTGTGCCCATGGACCTGGCCTGTGGCGGGTGATGGGATAGCACTTACTAAGCCCGCTCTGAACACACAGGTACCACTCTTACCAAGGACCAGCACCCGTGGGCTCCGACTCGGTGGCTGCGCGGGTCCCACTGTGGACGAGGACTCCCTCCGCGCCCAGGCGGAGGTAGAGTGCACGCTGCCTGGCTTTGTCCCTCTCTTGCTTAGACGTGCGGAAGCGTTGACAGCAGCGTGCTCCTCCCCCCCTTTTATTGCTGTAATTTATAAGATATTTTCGCTAACGGGAGAGCGGCCCAAGGGGGCATTCTCATGTTAATTACCAAATGTGGGCTTGTCAAAATCAAATAGCTCCAGGAATGGTGCAGGCCGCTCCGCATCATCATATTGTTTGGCCCTCAACCCAGGATTAGCTCCTTTTGGAAATCTGGGTTTATTAGGCTTGTAAATTGAAAAGAAGAATCACTACCAGGGGCTTCGGAAGAATCTAAGGCACAGTCAGCAGCTCAAGAGTTGAATGTAAATGACATTAAAAATACTTTCATACAAGATTCTCAGGGAAACATGAAACAAAACAAAAAAAAAGCGATGCCTGAGATTCAAGTGTTTATTTTGTGCTCTTACCAGCGCCCCGAACTGGAAGGTCGTTTTTATGGATAATTATTCCGGGGGGGGGGGCAGCTGCTCCTGTTTTATTCCTAAACCTCGTGCCGCACAGTGCTCCCCACGTTGGCGAAAGCAAAGAACCGCGAAAGAAGCCGTGACACACTCGCATGTAGAAACGTGGTATTGCATGTGGAGGAGCACATCCGGAGAGCTACTCACACCTCGTAGTTTGGGGTACAGAGTTACCAGGCTTCCCTGGGACCTCTATTTTCCGTCCTTGGGATCTCTTGCGCTTTTAAGCCCAGAATCTCAGGTGAGGAGAAGAGAGGCAAATAAGTGTGTGTCTCTTTAAAAACACTCTCCTTTCCCACTTGGGCCATGCTCTTGCCTGCATACAGGAGTAAGGTGGGTGGGCATGGTGACAGTGTCGGTGAAGGACATACGTAGCTGGTGATGCCAGCAAGAAGGTAAAAGTAAGATTTGCTACACGAAACTACACTGTGGCTAGTGGATCATCAGGAGTCGCTCTGTATACAAGTGAGAATTAATTAGAGGATTTGAACTATTAAAATACTAGCAAGCGGATGCTACCAAAGAGACTGCAGCGAATCAGACCTTGAATATTTAGCGCCTGGTGTTTATTCAGCAAGCATTTATTCAACACCTACTATATTGTAGGCTCTGTGCCAGATACCCTATATAATCCTGTATAAGAAAAGCATAACGTGCTACCTGTCCAGCCGCTCGACCAGTCACTGTGATGCGCACTGACCATCGGGGGCAACGCTCCAACTGGTAGGTTAGCTTGTTGCTGGGGTCTGGGCGATTGCGATTGAGCAAGAGGGCCGGACACGACCTGGAGCCTTCCCGTGGTTCCTCCCCAGCCAGCCCCCATCGCCCTGATTGGGACTGGGTGAGACAGCCCCCATCGGCCCCGATTGCCAGCCAGGCCAGGGACCCCACCCGTGCACAAATTCATGCCCCAGGCCTCTAGTTAGGTATATAAAGACAAATACAGACCTAGCTGGTTTGGCTCAGTGGGTAGAATGTTGGCCTACAGACCAAAAGGTCCTGGGTTTGATTCTGGTCAAGGTACTTTGGTTGCAGGCTCCTCCCTGGCCTGGGCCCTGGTTGGGGCGTGTAGGGGAGGCAACCAATCAATGTGTCTCTTTCACATCGATGTTTCACTCTGTCTTTCTCTCTCTCTTCCACTCTCTCTAAAAATCAAAGGAAAAATATCCTCGGGTGAGGATTTTCAATAACAAAATACAACTCAGTGGTCCCCTCAAAGAACGTGGGTCCGAGGTGGGGCCAGTCATGCAGCGTGTCGGCCACCAGGCCCGAGGGAATAAATGAGTGCTGGAGAGGTCAGAGGCCAGGCAGCTTCCCCAAGTTTACAGCCTGCAGGCCATCCGAGGGCTGTGCTCGGTCCTTCAATGCCAAAAATTACAAGTGTGGCCACTTCAGTAATTTAATTCTTTGGTTTGTTTTTATTTTTAATTTAATGTGACTTCCAAACACACGGGAGTCGCTGTAGGTGTTAGGTCTGAAACGTCTCCTGTTTTCCAAGGTTTATCTTATTGTACTTGTTTCCCATGTAGGAAGATTTCAAAGTAGAAAGACTACTATCCATCGGAATAGATGTTTCTAGAGAGAGTTTGTCCGTGGCTCCTCTCCAGCCCTTTCCTAGTCCCCGGGAAGCAAGGATTTTCAATGGTGCACAGGCCACAAGGAGGCATAAATATCTGCATCGCTGATCGAAACTACAAGGGAATAGCACACAGGATACAGCTATCGATACCTTCCCTGTATGCGGAAGGGGCCATTCATCTGCGGAGCTAGGACACAGAGCTGCTTGGTGTAAATATATGCACATCATTGCTGCGTGGATCGAAGCCTAATCTCAACAGCCTGCCTTCATTGGCGAGTTTGCAGCCTGGGAGCCGGAGGAGAAAGGGGTGTTTTCTGGTCATTTAATTGGGGCAGAAAAGGCGCGGAGAAACCGAGGGTTGCTTGGGAGACGTGGAAATGGGTTCCAGGGTTCAGCACAAAATTCTTGGGGTTCCACCGTATGCTCCGATTACCTGGTAGTCAAATCCCCTCCCAAGTGTCCAGGGTGATTACTCCTGGAGGAGGCTGTCCTCTCTCCTGAGGCTCTTCCACGGACCCAAACCCCGCACTTTCCAGAGTACATGGAGGCAGGCCAGTGACACAGGGATTAGCACCAACTTGCACGAACATCAGGAAGCTTGCTGCAACCCAGCATAAGCAGAATGGTGTGGGTAAGGTACACGCCTCCTAAGTTTGCCCTTAAGTAAAGGTCACACACTTGCAAAATGTGGGCTGATGTCCCCATTAACACTTAAGGTGCCAGCCACTCCTGAGTAACAGGCAAGTTCATTCCTTAGAAACAAAGACAAAACCCCAGCCAGCTCATTCCTGGCTACTCACCGTGCCACAAAGGCCGTTGGGAAAACTGCGTCCATCCTAGAGGATTTCCCTGGAGAACATGGATGACACCTTTACACACACACACCCATGCTGGTTTTGCCCAAATCCACTTTCCGCTTTTGGGGTCAGTTTTATACTAAATGACTTGAAGCAGCATCTACTAATGGGGTGCCACACAGCCAGAGAGACGATGCAATCTTACTAATGGGCAATCCAACTTCTTACACACACACACACACACACACACACACACACACACACACGGCCTTGAAAAAAATACGCTGGTGATTTCATTTTAGGAAGAGTGATTGAACCACCAAGTGAATGTAAGGTATGTCTTGGCATCTCCTAGTAGTAGACCAAACGTGCTCAAAATAAATAGACTCCTTTGAAATTTACTGTCAAATAGTTCTACAAACTGAAAAGTGTAACGTGCCAAACTCTTGAACTGAGTCAGAGACCTCATTTCATTCATTTAACAAATTAGATAAATACTAAGGCTAATGTTCAACAATGGGTTGTTGTCTACTGTATTCCCGTGTTGCTAGTTAAGATTTCGTTTTCATCGTAAATAAAAACAGCAGAAAGTCCACCCTCCCTGGAGGTACAGAAGCTTCTGGTTCTGTGAGATCAGATCCTGCCCTGTGTGTGAGTTCATCTCAGCAGATGCCGTGGGACGTGTGCACACCCTCGGAGGTGCTGCTGGCAGGTGTGTAATGGCAACTAACTGGTGTCCTTGTTACTATGTGTGTGCCGTGCTCTTCGGTGGTGTTCTGGAGACTTTGGCTGAATGTGTTAGCATCACGTCACAGTAGAAAATCTGATGAGCAGTATAAAACTGCCTGAACTCGACCTACCTGTTACGATGATTAGAGCTTGGATGTATGCAGCGCAAAACACATATATCTTTCCAACACTTACAGTTTACAGACAGGAGCTTTGGAAGCTGTATAGACACTATGGTTAGCATATATTTTTCATGGATATTTGTTTACAGCAAGATATCTCTGCTCACTTAATTTCACTGCGATGGATAGAACTTGTACTCATTAGAGGACTGTCAGCGTGGGTAAGTCATGGATTGGTTCCTACGATTGCAAATAAGACCCAAGTAACTTCGCAAATAAGAACCCTCTGTACAGCAGAAGCAGGGAATGAATGAAATGAAGCGGGAGTGAAGAAGAAAGGAAAGGATGAATGCCAATAAAAGAAGCAAAGAACAAAGGATTGCTCTGAAATTCGCTTCTGTGATGAAGGGAGTCCCAAGTCTTCAACTCCGGTCATCTTACCACACTGCGCACCCACAGTCTGCTTCCCCGGGTCCTCACTCCCCAGCCTCGCCCAGGTCCTGCAGCAAGGCCAGGAGGCTGGGAGAGGGAAGGAGGCATCCTCCAGCTGATACCAAAAAATAAGGCAAAAAACTACAGCAGCTATGCTAGCTTGTGCCCACCCCGTGGGATTTCACAGATCTTTGTCCTTGTTTATGGGGACAGCGAGGGAAAGGGGAGGAAAGGGGGGAAAGTTACAGATGAAAGAAGACTCTAGAGCAGCGGTTCTCAACCTGTGGGTCGCGACCCCTTTGGGGGTCGAATGACCCTTTCACAGGGGTCGCCTAAGACCATCGGAAAACACATATATAATTACATATTCTTTTTGTGATTAATCACTATGCTTTCATTATGTTCAATTTGTAACAATGAAAATACATCCTGCATATCAGATATTTACATGACGATTCATAACAGTAGCAACATTACAGTTATGAAGTAGCAACGAAAATAATGTTATAGTTGGGGGTCACCACAACATGAGGAGCTGTATTAAAGGGTCGCGGCATTAGGAAGGTTGAGAACCACTGCTTTAGAGGCCCCCCCCCCCCCCGCCCCAACACTTAGAGTTAAAGGAGAGATTCAGAGGCACAGAGAGAGCATTCATCCTGTTTTCCTGAGAAAGCTGAGGTCCTGGGAGGTTTCAGGACTTGCCCGAGCCCCAGGCACCCTTGGGGCCAACATACACGTCCTGGCTCCCAACTCCTCACGTGTCCCCTAGACCAGTGGTTCTCAACTGAGGTGGTTCCCAACCATAAAATTATTTTCATTGCTACTTCATAACTGTAATGTTGCTACTGTTATGGATCGTCATGTAAATATCTGATCTGCAGGATATATTTTCATTGTTACAAACTGAACATAATTAAAGCATAGTGATTAATCACAAAAACAATATGTAATTATATATGTGTTTTCCGATGGTCTTAGGCGACCCCTGTGAAAGGGTCGTTCAACCACCAAGGGTGTCACGACCCACAGGTTGAGAATCGCTGCCCTAAAAGATGTTGGAATGACAGTCTGTGAAAATAACAATGAGTGAAGTGAATGTGAATTGCCTAAAAGGCCTAACGGAGATCATTGATCAAAAGGTTAACGAAGGACTCGCTCACGGACAGATCTTTTAAGAGAGCTGGGGTCATTCAAATCAGCTTCTACATTCTGAGAACCCAAATTCTTAGTAATTACATATGGAATTCATGCTGCTTACAGAAAGTGTGTTAGGCCAAGGTTATATTAGAAAGAATATTTTTATGAAGCTTAATATGCCCTGTAAGGTGCATTAGGGTCACATGTAAAACCATGCGTACAGTCCGTTCATGCTGCCTTCCCTCTTAGGCATCGGGTGGCTGAGTGCGCAGAGCTCAGCTGGGATTCAGGAGATGGTTCTCTTTGTTCCTTACCTTAAACCAGTCCCCAACCTTCCTTTGGCCACGCCCCCATAAGCATCTCTAAAATCCTAGTCCCCCCCCGTCCCCCCCCCCCGACATAAGTGAACTATTCACGTGGAGGGAGCCTAAAAGGCCATGAACTTGGTCTAAACAAGCTTCCAAAGAACATGGCATCCACAAAAGAAAAATAAAAGCACGCATGGACAGTGGAAGTGCTGAGAAAGACATCACTGGAAATTGTTTAAAAAGTAATATGAAGTGATATGGAAAATAGCAACGTTTCAAAACGTATACTATAGAACTGAAATGCGTAAATATGTCACAACATATATTTATATGCTGTATAGGAGGCCCCTAGACCCATAACACATGCAAAAAATTCACTGTTAATACTCATTCTCCAATTGCCCCCCTTAAAAATGAAACTGCCCCCTGTGGGGCGTGTGCCCACATTGGGGACCTGTGCCTTAAACGGATTCTCTGCGTAACCCACGCTCATCTCTACATCCCTAGGAAGGAGCAGATTGCATGAAGGTGCCTAAGCCCTTATGTTATTTCACTTCAGGAATATTAACCTTAGTATTTAAACGGAGCCAGGAGGTTCTGTTATTAGTGTAACTTTTCCCTTTGCCCTTAACACCTTTTAAAAAATCATTTCTGTGTTTTATTTTAAAACCATCTTGGCTCAGCATTTCAGCCTCCGATGATATCACTGTGTGTGTGTGGGGGGGGGGGGGGGGCGGGTAGCATGCTTTACAGCAATGTGGTCTACAGGCCAATTTTTGAGGCAAAAGGCACTGTTTGCTGCTTCTGCCTCTTCGTCTTGCGTAGATGGCAGTGCAGATAATTATTGCTCATCCCTCTAATCACCACCTTCATTCCAAATAGAGGTGAATCTGGTTTGTATTTTCAATAGTGTCACGCTGATCCCTTCAAGTAGAACTAGGGACTCGCTCAGAGTCGCGTGCTAAATGAGTGCGTTCTATTTGACCCCGTCAAAGCCCACGGGTGCCTGGGTGTGTGTGCACGACCAGGTCCCACCTCTCATTCATTAAGCTTGTTCCTGATTATTTCCCTCCTTTTATTGAACGTCAGATGCTGTGAACTTGACCTTGTTTGGGTGCTCGGAGTAGAATGTATAGACAGTCTTGAGCTTTGTTCTGGGAAGAAGCATTGGTGTTGCTTGGTAATACTTTGCCTCTGCCAGGCCCTGCTGGGTTTGATGATCATGTGTGTGGGGGTGGGACCAGGCCGCCTGGGACACAGCTCACCTTCCCTCTCCTGGCGCAGGAATCCCTCTGAGTGCGCCACTCGGGCCAGCGTGGGAGGCTGGGCCCTGGCCTGTGGGGACCCTGCCCTGGGGGAGCCTCTGCTCCTCAAAGGACTAGGGGGACCCCACAGACCCTCCCCCTCCCCCTCCCCTCTGGGGAACCCTGCTTTGGGACTGCGCCTGGCTTCCCTGGCCGCCCCTCAGAAGGGCTCCGTGTCCACCCGGGGTCCCCTCCTTACAGGGTCGCTGGGCACTCTCTGCAGCACGCCGGGCAACAGCGTGTCCGGGCCCCTCCCTCGGGGCCGCTGTCCCCCCTGCTCAGGTCCCTCCCTCTCTTTTGTCCCTTTGTTCTGTTTCTCATGGAGGGTTCCTCTGGTCCCTGTTGCTCCACCGTGACCAGAACAGCTGCTCAGTAAATGCTCAGGGACATTTACTGAGAGTTACAACTGCAAGGCCGTCTGTAACCCGGGGAGGCAGGTTGCAAAGCCAGGTCTCCGGTTTGAGCCTCATCAGAAGAGACCTCAGTGCATCGCCCAAGCCCGGCGCTGGGATGGATGGCCAGGGGGCAGCCCAGGGACCCTGTCCCCCGACATGGCAGGTAGCAGCTCCCCATCCTTTAAAGCACCCACGTTCCAGCTTCTCATGGCGCTTTGTCTGCTTTCCTGATAGAGCCTCTTGGAACAGAAGGTCCTCCAAACTCTTTCGCTGCCCGCCCCGTGGGGGGAGGGAGGGGGCCGCTGTTCGCTACCTCCTCACCTCCACCTGCCCAGGCTCCTTTCTCCTAAACATGTTCAATGCTTTCCTCCTTCCCTTCCACCTGTTTTTGTTTCGGTGGTGGTGGGGCAGGGGTAAGTCAGAACAAATTTAGTAAAATGACATGTATGTATACAGAAACATTTTTTCTCCTCTGGGTTTTTCTCCAAAAATGTTTTTGATCAAAATATGAATTGAATTTTACTCCTGATGAAGCAGGGCTTGAGTGCCTAGGGGGCTCGTGACCAAACTCATGTTTCTTACCACCTCCTTGAACATCAAGGGTCTGTGTGGGGGGCCCACCCGCCCGAAGGTCTTCCTACAGATGAGGGGGAAGGCCGGCCTGGGGGGGGGGATGCGCCCAGCGTGAGAGGAGAGCCCAGGGAGTTTGTGCAAGGTCCGTTCCCACTTGTAGAGGTCAGTCTGTTTACCGTTAAGTAGACACAGTGTCACATGCTCTCACTCATACGTGGGATCTAATGAATAAACTGATAAACCAAATAGATCCAGAGACAAAGAAGCATGGAACAGACTGAGGAATCTCAGAGGGAAGGCAGGGGAGGGGGAGTGATTAACCAAAGAACTTGTATGCATATATGCATAGCCCTGGACCAGACGGTAATGTGGGGGTGGGGGGAAGGTGGTCAATGGGGGAAGAAAGGGGACAGCTGTAATACTTTCAACAATAAAGATAAATTTTAAAAAATAAAATTAAAATAGGAAAAAGAAGACCCAACATGGTCTGATAAGATGATAGATAGATAGATAGATAGATAGATAGATAGATACTAGTAGATGATAGATAAGACTAAAAGAATAAAACGGGGGGAATAGTCTAGTTTTCATTCCCTTTTTTGTCTACCAATGTCACTTTTAGGATATTAACATGATTAAGCGAATCCATTCTGGGTGTAGTCAGCTCTACCAGTTTTATAAGATCTTTTTCAGATTTTGATATTAGAGTTATGCTGCCCTTTTAAATGATTTTTTGAGATTGGGTTTTGTTTGTTGTTTTTTTTTTTTTTTTTTGTGTGTGTGTGTGTGTGTGTGTTTGTAAATGCTTGTTAGCATCTACCACTGAAACCTTCTGAGCCTGGAGTTAGTTTCTTTATTCCTTTCCTCTCTCCCTCCTTCCTTCCAGTTTCCCTTTATTTTTTTATTTTTTTAAAATATATTTTATTGATTTTTTACAGAGAGGAAGGGAGAGGAATAGAGAGTTAGAAACATCGATGAGAGAGAAACATCGATCAGCTGCCCCCTGCACACATCCCCCCCCACCCCCCTGGAGATGTGCCCGCAACCAAGGCACATGCCCCCGACCGGAATCGAACCCAGGACCCCTCAGTCCGCAGGCTGACGCTCTATCCACTGAGCCAAACTGGTTAGGGCCCAGTTTCCCTTTAATAATAAATTAAATTTCTTTAATAGATGAAAGGCCATTGATATTTTTTCTTAAATTTTATGTCAAATTTGCTGGCATAAGGTTGTCTATAATATTCCTTTATTGTCTTATAAACATCTGTAGGCTCAAAGTAATAATCTTTCATTCCTGGTTTTGGTCATTTGTATTCTGTTTTCTTCATTGATCTAAATCAGTGGTCGGCAAACTGCGGCTCGCGAGCCACATGCGGCTCTTTGGCCCCTTGAGTGTGGCTATTCCACAAAATACCGACTTCTCCGCATGGGCCACGAAGTTTCAATCGCACTGTACGTGCGCACCCGCACGTGGTATTTTGTGGAAGAGCCACACTCAAGGGACCAAAGAGCCACATGTGGCTCGTGAGCCACAGTTTGCCGACCACGGGATAAGTTTATCAGTTTGGCTGATCATCTCCGAGAACTGACTAATGATTTTATTCATTTTTCCTATGATTTTTTCTCTGTTTCATTGATTTCTAGTCTTATCTTTATTACTTCCTTCCTTAGACTGTCTTTAGGTTTCATTTTCCCTTCTTTTGTCTAGTTTCTTGAGGTAAAACTTAAGTCATTCGTTTGGGGCTTTTTTCTCTTTCTAACATAATAAGCATTTGTGTCTATAAATTTCCTTCTAAGAAATGCTGCATCCAACAACTTTTGAAATGGTTGAGTTTTCAGCTGCTGTCAGTTCAAAATATATTTTGATTCCCCTTGTGATTACTTTGATCCACAGGTTCTTTAGAAGTTTGCTTTTAATTTCCAAATAATTGGAGTTTTCCTCAATATCAGTTACTCATTTTGAATTTAATTTCGTTGTGCTCACTTAGGTAGCACGCTCTGTGTCACTTCAGTTCTAGGAAATATATGGACACTTGTTCTGAGGGTGAACATCTGGTCAGGCGGTGAGTGTTTCTCGTGCACTTGGAAACAACGTGTGTTCTGCAGATGTTGAGTATAAATGTTGGCTGTCAACTGCATCAGGGTGGTTGATAGCTGTTCAGATGGCTTTACGCTTCCAGTGACCGGGGACATAGTCATTCCATCGGTGGTTAAGAGAGATGTTCCAGATCCATCAATGATTGTAAAATGTACTATTTTTTCTTAAAGTCTATCAGTGTTTGCTTTACGTATTGTGAAGCTCTTTGTAAGTGCATGCCCGTGTGTGAAGGACACGTCTTCCTGAGCAGTGGCCGTGTTTCATGATGAAATGGCCTTTCTCCCTGGCAGTGCTGTCGCGGACTCAGCACTGACACTGTGTGTGTGTTCTTCCCGTAGGTGCACTGTCAGTCTCCACAGTTACAGTGTGTCTCCTGCAGACCGCATCCCGATGGAGCTGCCCGTTCGTTCATTCCAACAGCCGCTAACTGATTGCTGCTCAGGCCCTTACAATTTAATGTCATTATAGACGTGGTTGGGGTTACGCCTACCGTTTCTGACTTGTTTGCTGGTTTCCCTTTCTGCTCTTTTCATTATCTTTTCTCCCTTTCCTACTTTCTTTTGGATTATTTGCATGTGTTTTTTTTTAAATTCCACCCTAATGTATCTCGAGGCTTTAATATTTTAGTGGTGGTTCTAGGGATTACAATATGCATCCTTATCTTTTCCTTTAAGATCTAGAGTTTAAATATCTTACCACTTCAGATAAAATGTAGGAGCTCTGTACATGTACAGATCCATCCACAATATAGATTTCATATGCATTATATCTAAATATGTCCTAAACCCCACAAGGCAATGTTATAATTTTTGCTTTAAGTAATGGCATGTATGTCAAAGAAATGAAAAGGCAAATTTTTTTCTGTCTACCAGGTATTTACTGTTTCTAATGCTCTTCATTGTTTTCTGAAATCCACGTTTTCATATGATATGATTTCTCTTCACCTTAAAGAAGCACATTTTGTAGCTGCAAATTCTCTGAGTTCCTTACATGGAGAATTTTATTTCGCCTTATCCCCTGAAGGGCATTTTGTTTGGGTGTAGAATCATAGGTTGACAGTTTCCCCTTCCGTCCCTGAAAGGTGTTGGTCTACTGTCTGCTGGACTCCATTGTATATAGTGAGCGGTCAGAGAAGTCATTTATGTCAGTGTTTTTCCCTAAAGAGTGTGTTTTTGTGGAAATCTTTTGTTGTTGTTTGGTTTGGTGCTTTTAAGATTTTCCCCGTAACCTTGGTTTTCAAGGATATGCTGATGTAATTTCCTTGTACCTCTGCTTAATGTTTGCTGAGCTTCCTGAATCTGTGGAGTTGTGTCTTTCACTAAATTTGAGATATATCCCAGCCAGTGTGGCTCAGTGGTTGAGCATCAACCTATGAACCAGGAGGTCACGGTTTGATTCCAGGTCAGGGCGCATGCCAGGGTTGTGTCTCAATCCCCAGTAGGGGGCGTACAGGAGGCAGCCAATCAGTGATTCTCTCCATGGATGTTTCCATTTCTCTCTCCCTCTCCCTTCCTCTCTGAAATCAATAAAAATGTATTTTAAAAAAATAAAAAATTGGGGGGAAATATTTACCCATTATTCCTTCATCTGTTATTGTTTGACATTCTCTTGCTTTTCTCCTTGGTTCCACAGTTACCGTTGGCATTGATATTGTTGGACAGGTTATTGAGCCTCTGTTCATTTCTTCAATACCTTATTTTCATTCTTCAGAATGAATTATTTCTATTGAGCCCGTCACATTCATTCATTGACTTTTTCATTTATCATATCTATTATGATTTTAAGCCCATTCAGTGATTGTTTTATTTAATAAATTATAATTTTCAGGTTTAGAATTTCCATTTGGTACTATACTGATTCTTTCCCTCTGCTGTGATTTCCTGTGTTGTTATTCATGGAGAGTATATTCTCCTTTATATCATCCTAATATATATAAAGAGCTAGGTGCCGTCACGACCGAACGGGCGACCAGTCACCACAAAGTGCACGGAGCACCTTTCGGTCCCACCCATCCCCCCCTGACCCCCGAACCACTCACCATGAGGGGGGCTGGCGGCGGGGCAGGACTGGGGACTGTTGAGCAGCAGTGGCGGGCTGCTTCACGGGGTGGCCCTGAGCTTAGCAGAGCAGTCCCCTGGGTGGCAGCAAGTTTCGCGAAGCAGTCGCTGGGCGGGGGAGCGTCACAGAGCAGTTGAGGGGCGGGGGGTGCCTCGTGGAGCATTTGCAGGGCCGGGAGCATCTTGGGGCGGGGAGCTTCACGTGGTGTGGCAGGCGGCAGCGGCCATGCTACGGAGGCCAGGCTAGGCCTCGGGGCCCTAACCGCCCACGGTTTTGTGTGCACTGGGCTTCTAGGTGAGCATAATTGTATTGGCTGCTTTAAAATCCTTGTGTGCTAACATGTGAATTGATTGTCTTCTCTTAAAAAGTGGGTCATATTTTCCGTTTTCTTTGCATGCCAGTGGTTTTAGCTTGTATCTTGGGATGGTGACTGTTACGGTTTAGGTACTTTGGAGTCTTAGGTTTCTTCACAGTATGCTGGTCATTTTGTTTTAGGAGGCAAGTCACCTAATTGAACTCTAATGGCAGACTCTGTCTCTTGGACTTCAGTTCACATGGCAGCTTAATTTTTTTTTTTTATTCTTAATTGAGTTGCTTGTGGTCAGTCAGAAATTAGCCAGAGGTTTGGGCGGAGCTTTACGCCGGGCTGTGCTATTCCCACCTCCAGGCTCTGTACTTCCCAAGGCTTTCGCCTCACTTCCTAGTGGCTGCACTTGATCAAAATGCTCCCAAATTACTGTAGTTCCCTGTTCGACTATTAGCTTCCGTGTGCAGCTCAAATCTGTAAAAAATAGGAAACGTGTCTTGTGTTGTTCCCTTCTTGGAAATGTTGACTCTCTCCAGATTCTTCTTGCTTTTATTCACATGCCAGTGCCTTTGGTTTAATTGTTTTGTTAAATTTTGGCTCATTATGGCTCATTATGCCCGTCCAGAGTGGAACGCCCAGCCCACACCATTCAGAAAGCGCGCGTGTGGTGTGGCCGCTGAGAACGCGGTAGGAATGGACTCAGATGCCATTCCAGACCGAGGCTCGCGCTGCCTCTTGTTACTTTCTTTTTCGTTAATAAAGCCGTGGCCCCGCGTCCCCTCAGCTGCAGCCTCTTTCCACCCCACGCAGTCCGCCTCCTCATTCTCATCGCCACCTCCCAGAAGCCAGTTTCTCAGTCTGGGCCCCGCGTTCCCCCATGCAGCCCTCGGCTGTGTGCTCACCCTGGACTCTGTCCCAGCAGCTGGTCAGAGCCCTCTGCCATCCCTGAGCTTGGCCGTGGGTGACGCCCTGCACCAGCCTGCCCTCTTACGGAGTGCACGCCCGTCTCGGCACTGCACCCACGGTGCCCAGCTGCGTCCAGCTGCCACTGCAGAAGACCGCGGTGCCACACCCCTGGCCGAGTCACCCTGGTCCCGGAACACTCCAGAGTGGAAGTAGGTGGTAGTGTAGGTCCGAGGCTTCTCACCACCTGAGCCCTGAGTGTTCTCTCGGAGTCAGCCTACCACGGACTGCTGGGTCTCCCGGCCAGGAGGGCCGGCACTGCCGCGTTCCTGAGGCAGAGAAAGCGAGAGGACGGTCTTCGAAGACCGCTGAGCCCCGGCGGGGTGGCTCCGTGGCTGAGCATCATCCTGCACACCCAAAGGGTCCCGGGTTCGATTCCCATCAGGGCTCATGCCCGGTGCGGGCTCGACCCCCAGTGGGGGGCGTGCAGGAGGCAGCCGGTCAGTGTTTCTCTCTCATCGCTGTTTTTCTCTATTTACCTCTCCCTTCCTCTCTCTCAAATCAATAAAACATTAAAAAACAAAAACCACTGGAGTCAGGCTCCCCCTCAAGCTGTGGCCACACAGCCCCCAGGTTCTTGGGCTGCCTCGACTCCCCCAAGCTCCACCTCCCTGGGGCAGCGGGAGATCTGGAATCAGACATTCGCTCTAAGGGACCTGTTTCGGCCTCTCTGTGCTTCTGTTCCCTTAGGTGTGTAAGGAAGCGTGTGGTGCACAGAGCACAGCTCCCTCACGGACGTGTATGTGAACTAGTGCCCGCAGGGGTGCCCGCTCTCCACCAGAGGACAGAGCAGACACACGTGTTCGCTTTAACTCATTACTCAGCGAGCTTTCCTGATACTCCGGGACCCGCGAGGCCCGATTCACAGCCGCCAAGGCAGGAGGACCCGGTAATGAAACGTGCATTGATTTCCGCTTCCTGTCTCCTGACCTCCGTTAACTGTGAAGGGGAAGCGAGGTGCATTAAATTCCAATTCTAACAATAGCCCCCCACGGGGACCGGGCTGCGACAGCGGGAGGAGACCTTTCGCAGGAGGGTTTGCTGGGGACCGAATGCGGTCCGGCGCCGCCGTTATGGACGGAAAAGCGATCCTGGCAGGACGGGGTCCTTCTGATCGGACCCGGAGCAGGTGCCGGGTCCCCCAGCCATGCCCACCGGTCACAACGAGGCTTCCTTCTGCAGCGGTCCTGGTCCTGGGCATCCAGATGTCAGGTCTCCATCTCTCACTCACAGGCGAGCACCAGGCTGTCTGCCCGCTCCCCTGCCGGGCAGGCTGGGCCAGCCTTTCTGCATGAACCGGGCAGCGTTAGCGAGCAGCGGCGGGATTCGTGAAGACAGTGTTCAGAGGAAAAATGCAGCAGGGGCTGCACGGTGTGTTCAGAGAGAAAAGCGGTGTGTGGAGACGCACACAGGAAGCTAGCACTGCCATGGGGGCCCATGACATCACCAGGCGCTTGAAGAACCCCGAGTCCCTCTCCTTAATTGCTTCAGTCCTGGCGACTCAGTGCCCTCTGCCGCTGCAGTGGCTCGGGAGACACCGCCCAGGAAGGAGGTGCGCACTGCACCCTCTGCGCGGGGGGCCGTGTTCCCTCCACAGCGTGTGTTCAGGGTGGTGTTTCCTTCCCACGCGCCCACTGGGACCCGGCTTTACCCTCTTGGAGATGTTGTGTTGCTTGGTGAGATGCAGACAGGAGAGAAAGGCAAAGACTCTGAGCTAGGCAGGTGTACTTCCTGAGCAGAACACTCCCTCATCCCCCTTCCCATTCTTCCCGTCGTCGTCGTCTCTCTTTCTCTGGGATGTGATGACATGTGACGTTGTGGGAGCTTCAGATGTGCAGCATGATGATTCGATGGCTGTATGCATTGTGAGGTCATTGTTTTATACTGTTTATAACAACGCGTCCGCATAATGCAAGACACAGGCATCGAAGACCTCATTAACCTCACAATTTGTCAGCAAATTATATCTGCAATTATAAAGCCAGGAGAGCTCTCAGTCTTACTTCCAGGGAATTGCGTTCTGACACACACACCCCCTGTCAGCAATGTGAGCCGGGTGGAAATGGATGGTCTTTTGGCATAAAAATGATGCCGCGCTCCTAACGGGACCGCAGGCTCGGGAAGGCGGTCAGAGCGGCTGCGCTGGGAGGTCCGTGGCCCTCCTGCCAAAGGAGAAATAAAGGGCAATCATTCATCAGCTCTCACGCTGCACTCCCTTTTCTTTGCACCGGCCCCTCCCCCTGACGCGGGAGGAGGGGGCGCCCATGCTCTTGGCCTCTTCCTAGCAGAGCCGGGCGCGAACAATTACACCGCATGGAGGGCTTCCCTGCGGTCTGAGCGACACTGCGCCCTGCTCACCATCGGCACAAAGGCAGACAACAGACAGGCTTCTATGTTCTGTTTACCCTTCAGGACACTGTTTACCTCATCACAAAAGGGGGGGTGATCCTCTCATCCCCTTTGGAAGCTGTGCTGGCTTCATGTCAGCCCCGGGGCCAGGGGACCGACAGGAGGCCGCCGCTGCCCCCACCTCCCCGACCCCGCGTCTGTGTGCTGTGCCTGTCGGTCCCTCCGTCCACCGTCCGTCCGGCTGTCTCAGGCTCTGCTCCGTCCCTCCAGGGCCCTCCACCTCTTGCTCTCACCCCACTCTCTCATTCCCTTTCCCCTGATTCCTCTGTCAAACCTTTTCCTTTTTCTCCATTTCAACCGGAACGATGTCCCCCCTTTCTCCCCTCTCTAAATTCACTTCACAGCAGATTGTCTTGTAGTAAATCACCCAAAACCCAAATAGCACTAAAGCATTCTGATACAACATTAGCATTTGCTTAACAAGCACAAGATAAACATTAAACAAAGAACGGCATTTCTTTATTAGAGGCTGCGAGATACATAATCCATGAGCACAAGAAACATGGGGCCCAGTGGATATGCAGATGCGCGTGCTTTCATTGGCGCTGGGCGGCCTTGTTAGGAAAGGTTTTCATCTGAAGGCTTGGGGGCGGGCGGTTGCCGGTCCCTGGTGGGGCCGTAACTAGATACAGACACTGTTGCAGGCGAGGCCGGGCTCCCTGGTGGACGCACTGATTGGACAGCCCGAGGAAAACTTGGGAAGCGCAGGGAAGTGAACTCGATCACCTTGGGGAGGACGGGGGAGAGCCAGATGAAGGCATTTGACTTCTTTTGTAACTCCCACCAAGGACAGCTTGCCGGCGCGAGGCAGCCTCCATAACTGCAAATCAGGCCCTTTCCCCGATGCCGGTTTCATTAGAATGGCCAGCATGGTGCAAGGAGGAAGGGGGAGGAAAAGGTTACACACAGTAATTTTACAGGCAGGCGGGTACCAAAAAAATCTGCATAATTAAGCAGTCAAGGCTGCTAATAGGGGAGTTTATATGCTCTGGGACTAGGCAAGGGCAGCACATATGGATATCGCCCTGGATATTAAATCCGCGGCGCGCAGCCTGAGCCGGGCCCCCGGGAAGGGCTCATTACGGAGAGAGGGATTGTGTGCGCTGGGCTGTCTGGGGCAGCGAGGGGGGAAGAGTGCAGCCACGTTGTGCAGCGAGACGGGAGCGGCTCTTAATAGAGAGATCACACCTCGTGCTGGAGGCGCTGCCCCTCCCCAGCAGGGCCTCAGAGGTTCTGTGGACATACCCCACCGCGTGATTTCCTGGAGATGGAGCCCTCGGCGTGAAGTTCCACGCGTGGAGGGTGGGCATCCTGTCCAGCCGCCCAGGATCGACTGGGTGTGCTTACTGTTAAAGGGCCAGGTGTCCCCTCCGCTGGGCTCTCCATCGCCAGTGCCTGCTCTCCGGCCAGGGAGGCCCTGTTTAAAATGTCAGTGCCTCTGGGCGGCCGGAGGCCGTGCCATGGAGGGACTTCCTGAGACCATTCCTTTGACCCCAGGCTTTCTGCTTGAGATGCAAAACTGTGAAATAAAGAGGAGTTTGCAGGGAGGACTCCGTGGAGGCGCACACCTGGCAGATGGTGGCAGCCAGGTGTCGATGACCTGGGGCAGGACCGGGGTGTGTTTTTGCTGCCTGACCGGAGAACATGGAGTGACCAGGACGCCAGCAGGCAGTAAGGAGGCCCTGCGAGAAGGGGAAGTGCCGTTTACCGGGTAGAAATACTGGAGAGGACGAGGCCAGCACACGGTTGCTGCTACTCTCTAACCTTGGACTGGTCGGAAGGAGGAGGCAGGCCTGGAGCGTGTCGCTGGCGGAGGTCGGCAGGTCTGGGGAGCTCTCCTCGGCTGCCTGTTGAGTTGCTTGGGCCACAAAGAGGAGCCACACATCTAATGCTCCCCAGTCCCCGGGCGGACCCAGCCTCCTCACGGCACAGTGGCTCCCCACTCTCTCCCCTCCCTCTCCCCCTCCCTCGGTCCGTCTCCCCCTTCCCTTCTCCTGCCTTTCCTTCATTCAGCAACACTGAGAAAACACAGTTGCCTTGAGAACAGACCTGGTACGTGATGAGGAGGGTAACGCAGGAGGAAGGCCTCCGGTGGGGGTCGGGCAGGTGTGTGCTGGGAGTAGAAGGTGGTCCCTGCCCTGGTCCCGGGCAGTCTGCCAGGGCCCCGAGGAGACGGTAGCTCTGAGTGTGGGCAGAGGGAGGGCAGGACTCGGGCCTGAGGGGGAGCAGAAGGTGCCATGGTTCTCTCCACCCACGCTGAGCTCCTCCTCCTGGACGAGGCTTCTGTGTCCCTCCAACAGGTACCCCAAGAGGTTTTCCCCCTTCACGGATACACGTGCATGCACACACATGCACACACACGTGCACACGCACGCGCACACACGCATGCGCACACACATGCACTCACACACACGCCGCTGGGCTGAGGAGGAGGAAGGGGGCGTGGCCGGTGGTGCCGTGGTGATGCTTTGCAGGAAGAGGCCTTCGGAAGTGGGTCATGAGCAGCATGGGCGTCTCCTAGGCATTGCCTCCAAGTCGATCCTCGCCATCTGCTCAGATCTCCTCTGAAACGTCTGTCAGGTTTAAAGGGCTCTGCTGGGTCTGCCCGAGGAACCCGTGTGGCTAGGCGTGTCCACCGCTGTTGCCAGCCCTGCCCTGGCCTGCCCTGGCCTGGGAGCAGGAGGCTGAGAGGCGGGCCCGCGTTCACCAGCCGCATTACCGTGAGCCGCCTGTCTCGGCTTTCGCCCTCATGGCCACTGTCCCAGTCTCTTTCAGTCCTGAGAGAGCCAGAGCCGCGTGGGGCAGCGGACCGCTGCCCGAGGAGGAGGAGGCCCTCAGGAGCGCTGGCCTCCCTTCCTCCTCCCTCTGTGTCTGAGTACATGAAGCCCGGAGAGCCTCTCGCCCCACCCAGCTTGCTGCTTCTGCTCCCCCCCTCTCTCTTTTCCCCTGTGGGGGGCTGGGGAGACACAGGAACAAAGTCAACCAGTGAACTCCAAAGAGTAAAAGTATTTCATCTGTTTCCACAGATGGAGCAGACATTTGGTTCCCATTCGATAGCAAAGATCACTGATCCTCACAGAGTCCTCACCGACCAGGCATTGGCTGGACACTTGGCATGGGTGGTCTCTACTGAGTCACTTCGCAGCCCTGTGATGTGGGCCGCTGCGGCCCCGTGGGCGGGATGGCCCGCTAAGAGGGTTCAGCAGTGCAGGTGAGGTCGGCTGGTTGGTTAGTGCAGGGCTGGGCTCCCGCCCCAGGGAGCGATGGCGGAGCCTTCGTTTTGTCGTGTCCTCGCCGAGGTTATTTTTCTATTGATTTTTAGGGAGAGTGGAAGAGAGAGGGAAAGACAGAGGAACATCGGTGTGAGAGAAACACATCAGTGGGTTGCCTCCTGCATGCGCCCCAATCAGGGCCCAGACCAGGGAGGAGCCTGCAACTGAGGTCCGTGCCCTTGTCTGGAATCAAACCTAGGACCCTTTGGTCCGCAGGCGGACGCTGTCCACTGAGCCACACCAGCCAGGTCCCGGAGCCTTAGAATTTAGGCCCACACCACCGCGGGGCACGTGAGGAGGCGTGGCAGGTGGACTCTGCGATGACGTACGACACTGTCTCTCCCGTCTGCTCCAGCGGAGCCCGGGGAGCCTCCGGCAGAGGAGCGGTGCGTGTGCTGGGATTCCAGGCCCACCGAGGGCGTGCCGCACACCTGAGGAGTTCCCTCCCCGGACAGTGGGAAAATGCAGGTGGCGGAACAGGAGTCAGTAATGACCCCGGGCCATCCGCTCGCAAACCTTACTTTAGAATAAAATGCTGTTTTTCATACATTTAAGGGGATTTGTTGGCTGACCAGTCCATGTCTAAGTAGGCCTCGGCAATGAATGTTTCATCCGTGTGCAAAGAGGCTTCGCTGCATCTGTGACCCGCGCTTCCATGTTGGGGAGGCGGCGATGGAAGGGAGAGCGCTGGATGCTTTTGCTGCCAGAGTGGAACTTTACAGTCCTATCAGGGGACCCTTGGTAATGTGTGCAATGCGCTGCGATTGTGATTTAGGGAAGAAAAATGTTACTGCTGGGCTTTATTTTCAACAGATTTTTTTAAACATCAATTAATGCAATCAAACGCAGTACAGGGAAATCTAACTTTTTATTTACATTTCTGGGGGCAGGGAGGGCGTGTTTGTTTTCGAGAACACCAGTCGCTTGCGCTGCGGGGTGTGTGGTTTCCTCGTGTTTCCCGGATCCGCGCAGGAAGCCATAGGTAACCTCCGTGTGAAGCTCCGCGCGGAGGGAGCGCGGCCTCGGAACTGGGTCCATTTGTCGGGAGACAAACGATTGTGCCTGGCTACACAGTTTGGAAATCATGACATTCTGGGGTTTTTAAAACAGACTCAGTTGATAAGATGAATCATATCGGCTCTCTTACCCATACCAGCACAATTGAAATAGGCTGTTTCTCATGAATTGGTCAGATGTTGGGATGCCCAGTTTTCAACTCAACCTTGATGAATTCGAAAATTATAACCTAAAAAATAAGAGCAGCATCTGTTTGGCCTTAACCCTGAAAAGGGCACTAAAGTAAACCATGGCGATGATCAGCAAGGTCCCCACTGAAGCACATTCTTCTGGTTTCTCTGCCCCCTGTGACTCACGGCCTTAACTAAACGCACGTGATCAGCACTAGCTGCTGGGTGGTCTCCGCTCCTCCTTCGCAGCGGGGCCCAGTCAACTCAGCATCGTGATTTAACTAAAAACTCGGTTCCATGTTAAAATTGAACTGTTCTTCCCCCTGGTCTGGACCCTAGACCCAGATTTGAGCCCAGCAAACCAGTCAGGCTCTTCCTCGTACCTGGGTTACCTGGACCAATCGATGTTTTCAGGTTGATTAACTGAGAATCAGTGTACATGGACTCATGCCACACATATTGAAAACTGTGAAATGCTATCTATGTGAACACAAGGAATTGTTATGTTGTAACCGTCCTCAGGGAGGGAGGGTGGGGAGGACGTGTCCCGTTCCGAGGTCTTAGCAAAGAGAAGCCTCCTTCTGCGGGGACCTCGGGAAAAGGCCGTTGAGCGTGTGGACACGTCACTCACTGGTGCTCCAGCGTCGTGTTGGCTGAACACGGGCATGACCCTCCTCAGGATGAGGTAATCCGCAGGCCTGATCGGGTGAGTTAAGGCCACAGTGACTTCTCTGATGTGGAATTTCTCTCTGTTATCACTGTAAGAGAGAATCTCTACTGTTTATTTCGAAAGAGAGATGCCTAGATTCTAGGCCAGTGATGGCGAACCTATGACACACGTGTCAGAGGTGACACGCGAACTCATTTTTTGGGTTGATTTTTCTTTGTTAAATGGCATTTTAATATATAAAATAAATATCAAAAATATAAGTCTTCGTTTTACTGTGGTTGCAAATATCAAAAAATTTCTGTATGTGACACGGCCCCAGAGTTAAGTTAGGGTTTTTCAAAATGCTGACACGCCAGCTCAGAGGCTCGCCGTCACTGCTCCAGGCCCTCCGCGCGTCACCTGCTTGCATTCTTCCTTTCTCCAGTGCTTCCCCGGGAGGAGGCATCCACCTGAGCTGTGGGCGCCACCCGGGGTAGGGTCAGCAGCTCAGAATGGGCCAGTGGCCGCAGTGCCCTCTAGCACTCTCTTGGCCATCACGTGCTCACTGTAGGTGCCCTGTGATGGACAGTCATAGTTCTGTGTCATTTGCTGAGATTTTGTTAAATTTTTATTTATTTATTTTGAGAGAGAGAGAGATCAATTTGTTGTTCCACCTGTTTATTCATTTGTATGTGCCTTGACTGGGGATCGAACCCACAACCTTGGGTCGTTGGAATGACACTCTAACCAACTGAGCTACCTGACTAGGGCTGAGATGTATTTTATTTTTAATTCTTCAGAATGTCTGGGACAGTTTAATGAAGAAAACTCCTCTTCCCGTTCTAGAGAAGAACACTGATTTTGTCACAGTACATTTTTCTCAAAAGATAAGTATCTACGCAGGTCAGTTCTGTGGTTGGAAATAGACGAAGCATATTTCCTAGGTCCCCTCTGCACACCCAGGCCACGCCAACCTGCCTGTGTCCCTCTCATCCTCCTTTCCTGTGTCCTTCCGGCAGTATTCGGTGACGGGAATGCCTTCACGGCCGGCTCCTCTCTGCCTATTCGCCTCCTAGCTTTTCCAACAGTTTCTATCCCACAGAATTATGCAGAGTGTTGACTTTTCTCCAGGTTGTTAAATATGAACCTCCCCTGCTCATCTCTGCCTTAGAAACCAGACATGGCTACTGCTTTTCGGAAGCGAAGGAAGAGTGGGCGGCCAAGACATCCCCCCGGTCACTTTTTACCCTGGACTATTTTATGTTTTTCTTCACTAAGAGTGAAATTGATAAATGAGCTTAAAATGAGTTGCTTTCAGAGAGGACATAAACTTTATAGCTGTAAGAATGAGATTTCCACTTAGACTGTTTAAGGCGGCATTGGAATTCTGTGCTGTTTGCGCCACGCACCATGTGGGCACGAATTAGAACGTTTCAATAAATAAAGTGTTGAAAGCCATTGACAGATATTTCCGTGACATTTTTCTCAATAGATTTCCTTTTGTGTTAGAAAATCATCAGCATTTGTATATCGATACAGTACAAGTATTAAAATTTTAAAACGGAACTTGAATGAGCTGGTTTGGGTTTTCGAAAAATTGTCATAAAGATAAAGGATTAAAACTTTATTGTGCCCAGAGCATCTTTACACTTGGACATTGCAGTCTTGGAACTATGTCATAGCTTTGCAGAGGTAACCTGGGAGTCGCTGTCCGAAGGAGCCAGCCTCCAGCAGCGCGTCTCCCTCTCCAGTCCGTAGCGGCACGTTCTGACTAGACGGGGCTTGTGTTTGGCCCATTTCATAGTCTTTAGCTTTGGGTTTTGACCTAACAAAACCCCTAGGAATATCTACCTCTTCACTATTTCCCAGCTAAGTTGAAATAAGAAAAGTTTTTATTACAATATAGCTTGTCCCCCCAAAAATGTGTACACACTTTGGATAATGATAACGGCAGTGTTTATTGAAATACATTTCATTTTCAAAATGTAATGGAATCAGCTATTAAAGTGTGTATACATGTTTTGGGGTACAACCCTGTATGTTCCTTGTGACATTCCTTCCTTCCCTCCTTCCTTCTTCCCTCCTCCCTCCCTCCTTGACCTTCCCTCCCTCCCTCCCTGGCTCTCCCTCTCTTGACCCCTCTCCCCTCCTCTCTCCTTCCTTTTCCCCATCTCAGTGGAGAATGACTCTCGCTAGTTGCTCTGACTGACATGACACAGACAGAGGAAGTGGAAGTGAGCATGACTCATGGCTGTGCCAGGAACGTCTTGGCTGCAGGGTGGAGAGCCTGGATGTGCCGGTGCATCCAGACTGAGGCCCGAGAGAGAGAAGTAGGTTAGGAACCTGCCGAGCCAACCTCCTTTCCCCACCAAGTGTGGCGCCGCCTTTCAGGAGCTCAGGGTGATGCGCAGCCTCCGCGTCCCCCACAGGCTCCATTGGTGACATGTCAGGGAGTGACTGGGACGTGTAAAGAAGGAGCAGAGCTGTGGGGAGTGGAAGTAGGAGTCTTGTTTGTGCAGAACTTTGTGTCCACGCCGTCGGCTCAGGGTTCAGGCGACAGTTTAACACCGTCACTGGGCTGTTGCCATTGAGAGAAAGCGTCCGTGTTGGGCCACGGATGCCTGTGTCACAGGTTGTATCGCCATGAGCCCTGCTCAGATTGACAGCCCAGAGCAGAGTGCGCCCCAAGAATGCTGTCCTGGCTCCTCTGCAGGAGCTGGGGGGGGGGGCGGGGCGGGGGTGTTCACGTCCATGACCAGCGGGTGCGGCCGCCTGGAAACACACGTGGTTCCTTGTGCATCAGCAAGAGACCCAGAAAGGCAGGCTCGTGCGCTCTGCTGAACCGACAACGGACTTGCTGTGGTTCCCGGATTGAGGGAGGTTTGGTGGGACCGCGGACCATGGGGTGCAGGAACCCTGACCCTGGGAGCGGCCCTCCTGGGCGTGGCCGGTAACAGCGCTGTCTCAGCCTCCGAGTCTTTGACACCAGCCCTGAGTGAACTAGATTGTCTCCAAGCCCCGCTGCCCTGGGCCAGGCTCCCAGCGTGAGGGCAGCTAGAGGTCATGGGCACAGACCTGCTTCCTACCCGCCCCCTTCATTGCTTCTCTCCATTTTCCAGGACAACACTGTGTCCCGGGGCCTCTGCACACTCCTGAGCCTCCATGCGGTGCTGCGCGGTGTCTCTGAGGGCATCTCCTTGGGGGGCTCCCAGCGCCCCTCCACTCCCCCACCTTTCCCAGGTTCTCTGCTCTGGGTGCGGCGTTGGCTTTTGGAGGGATGCTTGCTCCTCACCTTAGAGCAGTTTCCTGTCATCCTCCATTTTCCTTCAAGCACAAAAGCTTTATCAGAAACGTGTCCGGGAGAAGACACTCGGCACAGACTCACACTCTGCGCGTCTTTCTCTTTGAAGTGTGTGGTGGCAGGCTTTCCTGTGCTCATTTCTGTTGACACCTTATAGCCGTAACCCGCTGTTCCCTTTAATTGCTCATTGTTATTAATTACATGGCCGTTACGTGGTTGGCTGCTGGAGCCACTTGGCTGTAGAGAAATCCATTTATCATTATTGCTGTGGCAGCCTCAGAACTGCCAGCATCCCATCCGAGATGAATGCCTCAGAGCGCGATCCAGCAGAATGTTGAACGCGGGTCAAGTCCTTCGGCTTCGCCGCCGCCCTGGCTTCGGCTGCTCTCTGCGCCCAGCGCCCGCCTTTCTCTCGCCTTTGTCTGCCTCCCCTGATGCCTGCCCTCCATGGAGTGTATTGCACTCCCGTGCAGGGGCCTGTCCACAGAGTGCCCTGTATTTCCTCCCATATCCCTCACCAAACATGTTCCCTCTTTTTCCTTTATAATTTCAAGTAAGGTTCTTCCTTTACAGCTTCCATTTTGAAACATTACTGTTGGTGGGACATAGCCTGAACCCCGCCCCCTTCCATGAAAATGATCGTCACGCCCTTAAGAGTAACTATAGTAGCCCAGCCCCTGGCTCGGTGGTTGAGCGTTGACCTATGAACCAGGAGGTCACAGTTTGCTTCTCCGTCAAGTCACGTGCCCGGGCTGTGGGCTCCATCCCCAGTAGGGAATGAGCAGGAGGCAGCCAATCCACGATTCTCTGTCATCATTGATCTTTCTCTCTCTCTCCCTCTTCTGTCCTCTCAAATCAATAAAAATATAGTAAAAATAAATAAATTTACAGCCTTAACATTATATTAGACAAGAAGGCTGACAACTAATGAGCTAATATTCAAATGATAAAAGTAAAAAAAGTAACTATAATAAACCTCCTCTACCAACACTGTAAATAAGTAGGCGTATTTAGATTCCCAAATTAGGAACCTGGCAGTGGGATGGATGGACGGAGGGATGGATGACTGGTGCACCTGTGCAGACTTGGGCTCCCTCCTGGCGTCTGTGGTTTCTTTAAATCTGGGCTTAATTGGGAATTCACGCCCCGCAGCTGCCTGAACCACCGTCCGCGCGACATTAAATTCACACCAGTTAAGCCAACTTAAATGGGGCTGCCTCGAACCTTCCTGAGTAAAACTAGTGGCCTTAATTACAGCCCGGCAGTTCCGAGGTTATGGAGCTCTGACCGGTGCGCAGTGCATCACCTTAACAACCGCAGGGCGGTTCCTCGGGGTGGCGGTGTTTGAGCAGAGGACAGCCAGGTTTGCAGCGCGTTTCTGCAAACTGTTCTCCGAGATCTTACTGCGTTTATTGCACCATTACCTCTCTCTCTCCTTCCAGGCCCAGTGTCTCAGGTCACAGCAGCCGAACAATTGCACGGAGTCCTGTGCACCCTGCGCAGCGCTGTGCTCCGTGTGCGGTGCTGGTGAGCTTCCTAGTGTTGCCACCAAGTGGGACGCGCAGGGTGGGGATGGGGCTCCCTTTCCACCTGCGCGCCCCATGGCCCGTGGGACTCGGGCTTTGTGGTGAACCCCGGTTCTCACACAGTTTAGAAGAGAAGATGTCATCTTTGCAATACCGTCAGTCACACAGAGTCTTAGGAAGATCATTCGCTTGGAAATGCCTGACTGGTTTCTTGTCTTAAACCTGTGGGCGCTTACAAGCCCATGTTGTCAGGATCCATAGCGTTCCCAGAAGCTGGTGAACCCCATTCCATTTCTTCCATTTGATTTGGGGCAGTGGGGGTTGGTGTTTTTTGGAGGGGGGTTGTTTTGTTTTCCAGCCCTCAGCAGGGGCAAGCTGTGCTCTCTCCCAAGGATAAACCTTCCCACTGTTCAGAACCTTTTGTTCCGGTAACTAGTGGCTTTTTGACAAGAAGAAGATTTAAGAAAGGAAAGAACTGACATGGATGGTTGGGCTCAGTGGATAGAGCGTCAGCCTGCAGACTGAAGGGTCTCGGGTTCTATGCCGGTCAAGGGCATGTGCCCAGGTTGCAGGCTCGATTCCCAGTGGGGGGCGTGCAGGAGGCAGCTGATCCATGATTCTCTCTCATCATTGATGTTTCTCTCTCTTCCTTCCTCTCTGAAATCAATAAAAAATATTTAAAAAATAAAAATAAGTAAATAAAGAGAAAGAGCAGGCCCCAGCCCTTGGGTAAACTCCGCACAGTGACAGGGACACACCCCTGATGCGAGCTGTGCCGGGTGCAGGGCTGGGTGGCTGGCCCACGGTGCGTGGAGCCCATACCGACCGCTGCACCGTCTGTTACCTCCGAAGCATGTTACGTTCGGTTTATGCTGCATGAACTCTTCTCTTCCGTGGACCCGGCTGTGTGTTTTTGCACAGCCCTTGGAGGCAGGTACACCTGCACGTCCTCCAGCGCCAGAAGCCTGCTGGGAGGGCAGTACCTGTAGGCCAGTGGTTCTCAACCTTGGCTGCACATTAGAATCACCTGGGAATCTTTTTAAAATCCTGATATCTGGGCCTCATCCTCCAGAAATTCTGTTTCTTTGTTACTAATGTTGTGGCCCCACCCCATCACAAAGAAACAGAATTTCCAGAGGATGAGGCACTTACTATTGGACAAGAAGAAGTTTAAAGTTGAAATAATCGCATACATCTGACGTAACCCATTAGATGACAGAACGGGGCTGTGCCCTGGAAGCGGACGCGACTCCTGATGGAAATGGTCTGAAACACGAGCTCCGGGTCGCGGCTGGCGGGCAGAGAGATGGTCTGTGGCTCGGGGTCCTCTTCTGTCTGGTTCTTTCGTGTGTCAGGGCCACAGTATGTCATGAGACTTTCCTCTTGGAATCGGATGAGTGTGAGCCCTAAGTTTCTTGCCAGAGAAGAGCTGGCAGAGGAGAGGTACTTGGTGAATGCTCCCCTTTCCCACACATCCTCATCTCCTTTCGGGAAGTGATGGGGATCGGCGGACCCTTCTGCGTAGGCAGGGGGCCGGATGTACAAAGGACGGGGCAGGCTCTTGAAACTCAACCGACAAATAGTAAATATGTTTTGGTTCGCCTCGGCATGTTCTGATGAAGTTAGATGGAGGACTAGCTAAGTATCTGTTTCCCACCGATGGAATAAATACGTATTAAACAGTGAGCTCTGCTGTTCCAGGCTCTGCGCTTGGCACCAAACACCCACTGCCCTTGCCCCCTGACACTCGCCTTGAGCACAAATTGATGAACAACCCAAACCGGTGTCCTGGCACTTGCTTGGCATCATTTTAAATATATTTTTATCGATTTCATAGAGGAAGGGAGAGGGAGCTAGAAACATCAGTGATGAGAGAGAATCATGGACCAGCTGCCTCCTGCACACCCCCTACTGGGGATGGAGCCCACAACCCGGGCCTGTGCCCTGACCGGGAGTCGAACCGTGACCTCCTGGTTCATAGGTTGATGCTCAACCACTGAGCCGCACCAGGCGGGCACTTGCTTGGTATTACAATGCCCTGGACTGCCACCTCCATGCTTTTGCAGGCCGGGCAAGAGCCAGAGAGCATGACTGAATCGGAAACTTGTTATGTCTCCTTATCGCTTATGTCTAATGATGATGGGAAATGGAAGGGCATTTTTATACTAGCCTGGCGTGCTCATGCATTGGCTGCCAAGGCAGGAAACAGAGCAGCATTCAAGATGAGGTGGTGGAAAGCTCTGTGAAAGGAAAGGGGTGACTGTCATGCATTCAAGTGACATAAAGAGAGAAGAAAAGTGGCCAGGTAATCTGGGTCCCCCCCCCCCCCGCCCCGGTGGATCTCAGCGACGGATAAGTCTGGGCTCTCTATGGGAAGCCGTTGTTTTAACACCGCCTTACCTTCCAAACAGACTGGGGGTGGATTTCAGTTCAGCTGCTCTCAGCTCTCGCGCCCACCCACCCTCACGCAGGCCTCTTGTGGGGCCAGCGTTATTGTCACTGAGCAGGTATATAGCTGGTACTACTTTCTTCTATTCACGGTTCAGAATGTTTGTCCGTGGGGAGACGAGTCAGGGAGTTCAAAGTGTTTTTTCAGTGCTGTACCCAAAACTGATGTTCTTGGGGTTTGTTTGTTTTTAAGTAAAAACATTTGGAGCCCAAGTTTGTACCTCCAAGCTGTTTGCTGGCACTGTTTTCTCTGAGCCTTCCACTCCAGGGCCCCTGTTGAGATCAGGAAAGTGGAGAAGGGAAGGATGACGGCCCGGGGTGCAGACGCCCTGGCCAGGGTTGAAAGGCATCTCTAGTCTCCGTGCCCACCCCTTGCGCCCAGCTTGTGCCAGAATCGTGCTGCCGAGTCCCTAAAGGCGCAGGGAAGCCACCTTTCTGGTGGGTTGTTTTATTGTTTCAGTAGCATTTCAGGGTTTTCTCCTACATGAGAATATTCTAGTAACTGCTACCCAGAACCGATCATAATAGCCAAGGAATTGGACGCTATTACACCTCAGAGCATCTGAAATCCCGCTGCCTGACTCTCCATCCCAACCCACCTGGACCTCCTGCTGGTTTCCAAGCTGCTGCTGTTTATGGGGCTCCAGGCAGCCCCCGGGTCCTTGAAATCTGCCGGGTGCAGGGGCACCTCCCCCACTGAACCATTTCCTCCCAGCCCTGCTGACAGCGAGAAGTCCAGGACGGAAACAGCAGGGTCAGGGTCAGGGCCTGGCATAGAAAGGGCAGAGGCGTTGTAGCCCTTAAGCCACTGGCCAGAAGCACCTTGTCGATCTTGAAATGAGATCCTGGCCCGGCCCGTGTGCCTCAGTGGTTAACGTGATGGTTTGATTCCCAGGCGCATGCCCGGGTTGTGGGCTCCATCCCTAGGAGGAGGCAGCCGATCAGTGATTCTCTCTCATCATTGATGTTTCTGTTCCCCTCTCCCTCTCCCTTCCTCTCTGGAATCAGTAAAAGTATATTTTAAAAGAAGAAGAAGAAGAAAGAAGATTCTGCTGAGACACGTGGAATGGATACCACTTGCTTTTCTTGAGATACCCGAGGGGGGGCACTTTGGAGAGTCAGAGTCAAGGTCCCTGGTGCGCGTTTGCTCTTAGTGGCCCCACGCCCATCCTCTCTGTGAGTCTCCTGTTTTCACCTCGTACCCTCTCCTGTGTGGGTTAGGGATACCGGCAGTGGCGGACACTCCCAGGTGGCCAGTGAGAACGTCCATGTAGGTGCTAGTGTCGGTTGGTCTCGGGCAAGATTCATTTCCAAGTCAAAGTGTTCAAATAATAGGGCAGAGACCATCTGGCCTGGCTCCGCGGTTGAGCGTCAGCCTATGAACCAGGAGGTCACGGTTCCATTCCCTGTCAGGGCCCAGGCCCGGGTTGCGGGCTCGATCCCCAGTGGGGGGTGTGCAGGAGGTAGCCGATCAGTGATTCTCATCATTGATCTCTCTCCCCCCCCTTCTCTCTAAAAATCAATACAAACATAGATATTTTTAAAAAGGCACAGGGCAGAGCTTTCTAACCAGTGCAGAGAACGGGCACACCGCACTCTGCAATCTGAAACTGCCTCACTTCGGAGGCTTAATGACTAATCTCCTGGCAAACTTGGAGCCGTAAGTAATGGTCTCCGTTGCCAAGTTAGCACCTCGGTGAGTTTACAGGGCGGCTGTGGAATACGTGCAGCGTCGAGTGCGACAAATTGCCGGGGCCGGAGCTCCGGGGCCCTGGGAAGACACGCTGCTGTGTGCGTGGCAAATCGCAGCGCACTCGGCCTATTTTTCTGCTCCTGGTTTCGAGGGGGAGCCAGGGTAGCCAAGGGGTGAGTTGTGTCATGCACGGCTTTTCTTTCTTACTCCTCAGACCCCACGCTTATAAATGCGTCCTTGGAAATTCACTCAGGAAAGAGGAGAAGCTAAAGGAAGGGGGAAGGGTTGGTTTAGGGCAGTTTTCTTGGATTTAATATATATGTGTGTGTGTGTGTGTGTGTGTGTGTGTGGTGCACGCGTTGGAACAGGAAAAATTACAACTGCAGGGCATCTGGTGCTCGCAGTGGATTGCGAGGGCGGGGCTTGCTCCCGCTCAGGTCAGCCTGTGCCTGTGGCCCAGAAGGTGTTTGTATCTTTGGACCTTGGCCTGTAGGCTTATGCGGTGGAGGAGGCGGGAAGACCTGCTGGCCGGTCTCAAGGGCCAAGGAGAGAAGGAGTTCTACTTACAAATGTTACAGATCGGTCCTGGGTAATGGCCTTGGTGTTGATCAGACCATCCAAGGGGCCCCCGGTGAATCCCGGGGTAAGAGCCGCCCTAAGTCAGCCACTGCACACGCACTCGTAGCTGCTGCAGATGTGTTTTTATTGACGGCAATGGAAGGCCAGCCTGGGCCGCACGGTCGCGGCTGCTCACAGGGTTTCTCCTGTTTGAAGCTCATGCTGAACCGTCAGTGTCTTCAGCTGGGCTCACAGGGGCCACGGTGGAGCGCAGAGCCTGGGTTGTGCTTGAGTGTCCAGTGGCGGCGACAGCTTTTCCGTGACCGCACGGGCCGATGCACACTTGTGCTGGTCCAGGTTTTATAAACGAGACAGAAATCGTCACCCCCCCCCCCATGAAATGGCCTTGGACAGCTGTTGCTCTTACAGCCATTAGGGAAGGGAGTGCCACCTCCCCGACTCAGGCGATGAGGTTTGTCGCGATTGTGGATTCAGACTCTTCCCTTTGAGACACCATTTGCGTGCACGTCAGTCTCTCGGAGGCAGACCCGCCGTCTGTGTACATGATGTTCACACTGAGATGCAGATCAGCAAAGGGGAATGATTATTTTAGCTGAAGTTTAGGTCCATGTAAAGCCGTTTCCTACCACGCCGGGGCCATCGTGGGCACGCGTGGGGGTGGTGGACCCGGACAGGAGGCCCAGTGATGGGAGCGCCCCTCGCCCTTCCTGACCTTGGACTCCAGTGCTGGCACCGGCCCCTCCCCCGCACCAGGACGCCATGGAGCGGGGCTTTCTGCTTGTTCTGGAAAGAAACAGATGGATGCTGAAGCCCCATGTTCTTCTCATCCTGTTGGCATTTGCACCTGGCGCGACTTTCTCCCTTTCTCTGCTCATTTCTACAGGATTCGGTCAGATGCTTCTCAGGCTCATGCTCGGTCATGGGGTTTTCACCGCATAATATTGCTCATTTCCTCCCCAACTTCTTGGTTATCAGAATTTCAGTGTTGCAATCACTCTTTATGAATAGGGTACAGGAAGGCTAGTATTTTTTATTCTTCAGTTTCCAAAGTTACCTACAAAGGCAGATAAATCGTGCACACTGCAGAAAGAGGACGAGGCACCTAGAAGTCTCGTCCGCAGGTCCCATCTATAACTCTTAATAAGAAATAGGGCTGCATTAGCCTATTATATCCTTAATGGAATATTGTAATGGTTATTAAATCAATTGACTCAGAATCTCTCTGTCATAAATGAGTCAGGCTCTATTATCCAATTACTGTCAGCTGCTACCTTTCCGGAGCGCAGAAACGGTGACTCTGATTGAATTTTTAAACCGTTGGCACCTCTAAGAAGAAAGCGGAGAAGGCGGTGAGGCTCGAGCTGTGTCTCCGTGGGCAGAATCCAAGTCTCAGGCTGAAGGTCACCTGAAATCGGAGGTGTTGATAGCATCGCCTCACGCACAGCGGCTTTACATTAACCACTGTCGCTCCTTCCTGTTCCTCTCTCCCCGACGCCCCACCAGAAGAAAACAGGAGAGAAGCCCTGCGCTGGAAGGACACGGGCTTGACGCAGCCGCATCCTGCAGCACGGAGGGTGCCAGCGAGTCTGTGAAAAGTCAGACGCTGCTCTTAGTCTCACAGTGCAAATGTCAGAATGCGCACGAGTGCAGTTAAACACAGACGCCGAGTAAGGAGAAGCTTTACAGCCCTTTCTGTAAATGAGCTCAGTTTGCCATCCCCGCCGATCCCCCTTCTTCAGTGAAAAACCATGAAATGAATTCCGTAAACCAGTTGTAATGCTTCGGGCCCCCATCTCGTTCATTCTGCGTTTGACCCTGTGGCCGTGGGGGTGGGTGGGGGGAACCGGGCTCAGGTGGTTAACATGGGCGAGGAGTGAGTGGGGTGCTGCACGGCCTGAGCTGGCTGGCTTTGGCTTGCCTAGCATCGCTGTCTTCTCCGTCCTTGAAACTAAGGAGGGACAGTTATTTGTTGCAGAAGACCTCACTCTGCTCCTTAGAAGTAAGAGGCAGGTAGACCCTCCCACCTGGTTTCCATATTCCTCTGTGCCTTTACTGGACGGGGTTCTGCAAGGGCCGGCCCCACGGTGATGGCCTGGGCAGCTCCTGGAACAAAGTCTGCAGGAAGCTCGTGCAGTGCTCTACCAGTGGTAGCCCCTGTGACTGGGCGAAGGCATCCCCACTCCCTGGGCCCCGTTCCCCCTGCGAAATGGGGGTGGGAGACGAGTGCCGCCCCTGTGCGAGGTCAGGTGCCTACGTTTGGATTCGTTCACGCTCTGATGGGATTGCTCTGTTCTCGGGTAAGAAATGATACACATTGATGAGAACGTGCTCCTGTACAGATGCACATGCATCTCTTTTGCTTGTTTTCCCTTCTATCATTTTCCCAAACAAAACACTCACAGTCAAGGAAGACAGCGTCATATCAACGACTCACAGGCCTCATGTACTTTAGGTTCGTGTAACAGTCCATCATTAGCCCCAAGAAAACCCACGGGACCTTCACCGAGAGCGGAAGTTGAAGGATTCTGGAGTGCATGTGGGTTCTCCTCAACCCACAGGCCACGCTCTTGGTTCTTGTGCCAAACACGTAATTTAAAGATAAAATTAAAACTTCGTTATTGTCGTACTATCAAAATAAATGCACACAGCACTGAGGAAATAGAAAATGTTTAAATTTGTTAAGTCTTCCTGAGGATTAAATCACTGACCCAGTTCCCTACAATAAATCGTGTTTCTTAGGTTTCTCAATATCTAAAATTTGGCAAATTTTTGGTAACTTTAAAATTAAAAGAAAAAAAAAAGAACAAAACAGATGAAAACCCCTTGATCTTATATAATCCCTAAAGCTTTTAGTGCAACCCCTTGTCATGTCAGTGTGCACAATTAAACTCCTTCTTACATAATTATAATCGAGGAATTTACTCTGCCACCCAAATACAGAGTCGGTTTTTGTCTCCTGTGAAATGTAGACAGTGCTGGGTGGCTTAATTAGTGCTTTGCTTCTCTTTTTACCAATTCCAACCCTCTGCTTCTAAAGACGCATGCTTGTGTGGGAGGAAAGATTAGGAATACAAATAGAGTGATTTTACCCCGAGTTAGCGGATAATCACTCACTTTGTAATTGGGCTTTTGTGTTGCCAGTAATATGAACGGGAGGAGGACTCCCGCACCGTGTTGTGCTGAACGAGAGGAACGAACTTGGAAGACGTGCCGCCCCCACCGTGTGCTTTTGTCTTTCGTTCCCCAGGTCTGGGGTATCGGACACAGACGTTCCTTGTAGCGTGTGTAATCTTTGCAGATCAGAGAAGATAAAAGCTGGATAACGTCAGGTTAAATGGCAGCCCTAACCCTTTACCCGTCCTCAGTCGTCGTCCCGTGGCAGCTGGTGTTTGCCTTAGCTTCTCTGTGAAGGTCCCACACCCTGAGCCAGGCTGCCTGGGTTCGAGTCCAGGCAGCCTCGGGGTGGGTTTTGGCTCAAACAGTGATTGCCCCTGTGACTGAGAACAACCGTTACTTTAGCTCCCGGGGCCTCATTCTCCTCCTCTGTAGAATGGGGATGGGAATGGGGATGGGAGAGGAGGCCTCGGGCTGTGGAGGTCAAGGAATTGGTGTCTGTGAGTGCTAGGAACCACAGGGTCTGAAGCCAGGAATCCCAGGGGTCCTTCCCAGGGCTGCTGCTCTTCGCCTCTTACTCTCGCTCATCGAAGCAAGTCAGGGTAATACTTATGTTTTAATTTTTTTTTAATATATTTTATTGATTTTTTACAGAGAGGAAGGGAGAGAGATAGAGAGTTAGAAATATCGATGAGAGAGAAACATCAATTAGCTGCCTCCTGCACATCTCCTACTGGGGATGTGCCCGCAACCCAGGTACATGCCCTTGACTGGAATCGAACCCGGGACCTTTAAGTCCGCAGGCCAACGCTCTATCCACTGAGCCAAACCGGTTTCGGCCTTATGTTTTAAATTTCATAAACATTTTCATGAGAGAAAAAAGGCAACATAAAAATAACAGGTTTTATCTATAACAGACGTTTCACATTACATAGCAGTTGTTACTTGAAAATATTTTTCTACCATCTTGTTCCTAAGACATCAAAGAAAAATCTAGAAAGTGAGCCTGGAGCTCCTGAAGGTGCCCTTGGAGCAGGGCAGGCCGCGTCCAGCGGGGGTGGAATTGGAACTGTCTCTCTCAGTGAAGGAGGAACCGGTTGAGAAGAGATGGGGTCTTGGAGGACCATGCATAGCAGAGCGTTTGCAGGATACTATAGGCATTGGCAATATTTCAGAATTCCCTGAAAATTTTAGAATTAAAGAAAATCTCCTCAATGGGAATACCACTCAGAACCTTATGGTTAGAAATCGAAATGTCTAGAACTTTCTAGATGAACCAGAGGAAAGGCCTGAGGAAGAAGCTGTCCATCTTTCTAGGGGTCTTTTATCTTGAGGACTTGGGAAATACGCAGCCCATAAGCGTATGATAGAGAAGAGGAGACACCTCGTTATTGACGCACCAATCATACTTTAAGAGCTTAATAAAACGCACTACCCGCGATAAAATCCGCCTCCGTGTCACCTTTGGATGTTACATCTCAGAAATGTGTTAAATTGATATAAATGCATCCAGGGCAGTAACCAGAAACATACTACCAGCAGGCGGTGGTAGTGACTTCACGTATGCAGTTATCATCAGCTCAGTCGTCCACTGAACACAGGTGGGTTCTCACGTCTCTACTCGTGTGTTTTCCTTAACAGATGAAGGGCTGAACCACGAATGCAAGCTCTGCAGCCAGACCTTCGACTCCCCGGCCAAACTGCAGTGCCACCTGATCGAGCACAGCTTCGAGGGCATGGGGGGCACCTTCAAGTGCCCCGTGTGCTTCACAGGTAGGCAGTTGACATGCAGGCAGGGCCTGCCCCCGGCCTGTCGCTCAGGCCCCCCACCCCAGCACAGGTCCCCCTGCTCTGGCCTGACACAGCGCGGACGCCGGTTCATCTGGGGAGGAGGTGTGTGACTTTGCTGTTAGCATTATTGATCGCGGCTACTTAGAGGCCCGGATGGGTGGAAGGTTAGCCGGGAGGACGAGCAAAGGGCATTTCAGTTCCTCTCAGGAGTTTGCACTTTTCCATTTGGAAAATGACATCCCGGTTTTGTTCCATTTTCTCTTCTCAACGTCAGAAGGCTGCCGAGGCAAAGACCGCCTGATGGAGCGCTTTTCAGTCACTAGACGTTGGACTAAAAGCGTGGTCCTGCTGCCAGTGCGTCTGTTACTGAAGAAGGAAGACTTTATCCGGGGGTGGGAGCCTTTGACCTGCCAGGGGCCGTTGGTGTCTTTAGAACATCATTGGTGGGCCACACAGAGCTAGCACCTTAACAGGTAGCCTGCTGCACCCGTCAGACATTTAATGAGCTCCCCCCAGTGGGTAGGCAGGGTCAGGCCAAATGGCTTCACGGGGCTGGCCAGATGTTCCCCACCCTGCTCTATAACACTGCCCATAAGCAATGAAAATATTATTATTATTGATTTCAGAGAGGAAGGGAGAGGGAGAGAAAGACACATCAATGATGAGAGAGAACCATTAATCGGCTGCCTCTTGCACGTCCCACCCTGGGGATCAACCCTGCAACCCTGGCATGTGCCCTGACCAGGAATCAAACTGTGACTTCCTGGTTCATAGGTCAGCGCTCAACCACTGAGCCACACCACCCTAGAAATGAAAAGATTATTATCATCCTCCCAAAACTCCTGTACTTGGAAACAGTTGATAAGGCTTTCATTTCCTATGACAGTGGAATTTTTAAAGGAGACATTGATATAAATATACACATTGAAGAAGAAATTTTTATAGCTGGGGTAACAGGTCACGTTTTAGCACCCAAAAAATGTAAATCAGAAACGATAGCTTGAAGCCCCCGGTTGAAACGTGGCCGCACGCGGTGCTGGTACTCCCGCGACGACGCCGTTATTCTGGACCTCCTCTTGGCCTTTGGCATGTGCCTGGGCTCGGTGGCTAGTCCCTCCAGGCTGTGTTTCTTTCTTATTTGTCAGGAAAAGCAAAACAAAGCAAACATGTAGTCTCTTGAAATTGACCTCTTTGTTTCCTGAGCAACGTTCCAGGCATCGATCACCAACCTCGGTGGCCCGCCTTGGCGCTCTGAGCTGTGAGGAGCCAGGGCCCTGTTCCCGGAGCAGGAGCAGGACCCAGTGTGTGCGCTCGGCCTTCAGTGGGCGCTGCCAGGCCCCTTCCTTGGCTAATTCCACAGCCACAGCTTCTTTCAGGAATATTTTTCTGTTTTTGTTTTTATTTTTTTGTTAATCCTCACCTGAGGACATTTTTCCATTGATTTTTAGAGAGAGTGGAAGGGAGGGGGAGAGACACAGAGAGAAACATCGATGTGAGAGAGACACATTGATTGGTTGCCTCCCACATGTGCCCAGCCAGGGTCAAGGATTGAGCCTGCAACCCAGGTGTACTTGCCCTTGCCTGGAATCAAACCCAGGACCCTTCGGTCCACAGGCCGACCCTCTATCCACGGAGCCAAACAGGCGAGGGCAGAACTATATCTTTCTTCTGAATTTGTACTTAAATAATCTGTCATGTGCTGTTTTTCCCATAACACAGTATTTATCTTGAGCTACAAGTCAGGCGTCTGGATTCTTTGTAAATGCTCCTAATAAGTCATCATAAGGGGGCAGGGTCCTAGAGCTCCTCTAGGCCCCTCATGATTAAGACCCTCATGAAACAGCTCCTTCATGGCATGGCCAGAAGCCTCAAAAATGTGCTAACTGATAGGGACATTAGTTGCAAATCTGTATGAAAACCCGTTTCTTTTTGGTGATGTGGGTGAGACACAAAAAGGCATTAATTATGAGCAGTCTGCACTTTCTGGGCCAACAGACCTGGATTGTATTCGTGTATCTTGAAGTGGCTTTTTAGAAATAACAATTAAAGGTGGGGGGGGGAGGGCTGGCGCTGGCAATGTTAGTGAGAGAGGCAATCTGAGCAGTTTTTAGGCTAATGAGAAATGTGATTAAAATGTATGACTCATAAGAGCAATATTCTAATATTTTGGGTTGGCTGGCAATTAGAATAATTTTAATGATTAGCGCAGAGTCAAAGCCAAACGCCGGTGTCTTTAATAAGCCCTCTCCCCGCCTGTCCCGATTAATATTGTGGATGCGAACTTTTTTAGGTCACAGTGCACCAGGCATCCGTCAGGAGCCGCGCTGCCAACCCAAACACTGCCTCTGGCATCTACAATTTAATTATTAATAGGATGTCTCCCAGGTAAACTGTTACACAGGCTTAGGGCCTTGTTTTGTAGTCATTAAAATTGAACATGTTTATATTATTGAAACCCTTGCGTTCCGTGTGTAGGCTGAGTTGATCTTAAAGGACCCAAAGAGACGTTACCTGGGGTTCTGTTTCATATTTATAGACAATGCCCCGAGCCGCCGTGGGGGATCATGCTCAGCATTAACGCATTTAAATGGAGAACTGTTTGCCAGCTAGAACTTAGGCAAATACAATAAACAGGGTTTGGCATTTATGATTTCTTAACCTGTGGGTTGCTGAGAAATCGGGGTTCCAGCAGTGCTGCTGTGCATTTGACAGTTTGGGGCTTTATTTCGAGAAGGTTTGTGGGGAGCGGGCCCTCCATAAGCCTTGGCTTCGGAGCCGTCCGGGTGAGTTGGGTGCTCCGTCGAGCGCATCGTCAGAACGCCGGAGACCGGCCACAGCAGAGGTGGCCGAGCTCCCCTGGCCCCTGGCCGGGTCGCCCCGAGGCCCGTGCCTCAGTCCGCCGGCGCGGCCCCTCTCAGGACCCCCCCGTGGAGGCCGTTTCGCAGGGAAGGTAACGGAAGCTCCCGTTTCTCTCGTTGCAGTGTTTGTCCAGGCAAACAAGTTACAGCAGCACATCTTCTCGGCCCACGGGCAGGAGGACAAGATCTACGACTGCGCGCAGTGTCCACAGAAGTTCTTCTTCCAGACAGAGCTGCAGGTACCGCCCGAGAGCGCTGGCCTTGCCTCTCCTGGTGTGTGTGTGTGGGGGGGGGGGGCTGCAGCGTTGCAGGCCGGACTCAGGGGAGGGCTCTCTCCGCCCCTTGTGTGCTGGGCGGAGGGGCAGGGACGGGCTGGATCAGCAGACACCAAAGTCGTTTTGCCTCCAGCTGCTGTCAATCATGAAAAGAATGAGAACAGCCCTGTAATTAGACCTTCTGACCCAGTGAGATGGACTTAGGGGTCAGGCTGATGGGACGGAAAGGGGGCTGGGGGGGAGACGACCACGTACCTCGCTTGTCAGGGCCGATTCTCACAGCCCCTGTTTTATTCATGCTCTGCTCTCACCGGGCTTCGGGCAGGAGGCATGGCTGGTTACTGTCCTGAGGGGCTCACCCTCGGAAGGGAGAAGGGGGGCGCCAGGAAGCTGTGCTCCCGCTCAGGGGTGCTTCTCCCAGGGAGCTGGAGAGAGTGATGAGTGCTTGTAACAGCTTCGAGGTAAATGTTGACAGCAAACGTGTTCGGGGCAGCCTTGAGCGTCCCATTTGCTAGAGAGGTGACCTTGCTTAGGTCCAGGATGGCTCCAGACCTCAGATGTGAAGCAGTGACACACACGTGTAACATGTAAGGGGTTGTTGCTAGGTAACCATGAAACAGATCTGTTATAAACTATACCAGAGGCATAAACTATAAAATACAACAGGAATCTGGTTGGCTTCGTTATTTTTAGCAGGAGACTGATAGTTAATAAGTCAGAGACCTGTCGCTTATTATAAAAAGGAAAATAACTTTCTTTGTTGTTACTTCGTCTGAAAAATGGGCATCATACCTATCCTTATTTTTCTGATGAAATCACATAAGAGTAACGTGTGTTTGTTAAGCCCTTGGAGGAGAATGCATTTGAACTCAAAATTATTTTATGATGAGTATTACTATTAACAATAAATTTTCGATTCAGCCTCCACTGGGTGAGGGGTAACTATGTTTGCAGTGTCTTCCTTGAACAGCCCAAGTAGGCATGGTCTGGCTAAGCCCCGCCCACTCCCTGGCCCAGCCCAGCCCACTCCCTGGCCCAGCCCCGCCCACTCCCTGGCCCAGCCCCACCCTCCGGCCCTGAGCAGCTTGTGCCTAGCCTCCCTTGCACTGGGAAGGTAGAATGGTGTTAATTTGGTGTCAAAATAAGGAAGTTAGAGGTTATCTTCTCAGTTATCATCCTATAAGTGAGCAACTAGCAAATTAGGAGGTGAAATAAAACATATGAAAGCATGGGTGAGCCCATTTAATGGACATAATGTGTCATGGGACCAAACTTAGAGTTGCTATCTAACATCTAACTTGTCGTCACTTCTCAGTAGACTTCTACTCTGTCACGTCTGTGTGAGTGGAGTATAGAAGGTAGGCCAAGTTAGATGATGGTTTCACATTGTGTCTTATTAAGTAAGGAGCCTACATTTTTATTGGAAAGTATATTCTTATCACACTAGGCATCAAAGGAAAAGTCACTTTGGTTTTTATGATTCTGTAAAGGATGTGGGCAATACACCTCGTGGTTCTATTAATTAGTATGTAAACGGTGAAGCAGAAAACCACAGTCGTGGAGGCTCTGTAGAGACTGACTTCCATCGAATGTGCCTGAAAACGCGTCTGCAGTAAAATTCCTCGTTTGTGCCGTACAGTCCCCCCCTTACCTGAGGAGCACACATTCGAAACCCCCAGGCGAGGCTTGGGACCACAGAGCACTTGTATGTGCTGCGTTTCTCCTGTACACACATGGCTGTGGCAGCTAAGTTGATAAGTTAGGCACAGTACGAGAATAACAACAGCAATAATACAAGAGAACAATTACAACAATGTATTGTAATGGAAGTTATGCGAGCGTGGCCTGCCTCTCTCTCTCTCTCTCTCTCTCTCTCTCTCTCTCTCTCTCTCTCCCTCTCTCTCTCCCTCTCCCTCTCCCTCTCCCTCTCCCCCTCTCCTCCCTCTCTCCCTCCCCCCCCTCCTTCTTCGCCCCTCTCCCCCCCATAATCGAGAAGGCTAAGTGACTGGTGGACTGGGGTCGGGGTGGGGGGATATAGAGTGGATACACTGGGCAAAGGGATAATGTGCCTCCTGGACAGGGCAGCGCGGATGGCTAGACAGAGATGTCATCACGCTACTCAGAATCGCGTGGATTCAGAACTTAAGAATTGTGTATTTCTGGAATCTCCCATTTACTGTCTTCAGACTGCAGTTTAAGGTAAAACCCGGGAAAGTGAAATCGTGGATGAGGGCGCAGCTGTATCAGTAGGTTCTAATGGAACTAACCTGCCGGGGTCCAACCCCAGCAGGTCCAGGGGTCCCCAAAGGTGTGGACGGAGTCGGCGAAGAAGGAAGGACAAGGAGACAGTGTTCAGTTGATCAGCAGCCTAGCCAGGATCTCCAGCCGGGATCTTCAGCCAAGTTCTGGTCTGGATCTCCAGAGAGGTTCTGCTCAGAATCTCCAGCCAGGTTCTGTGTCCATATTCTCTTGCTAGGTTCTCCAGCCAGGTTCTCCAGGTTCTCCAGCCAGGTTCTGTAGCCATGTTCCCTCGCTAGGTTCTCCAGCCAGGTTCAGTCACCAGGTTCTAGTCAGGTTCTCTTGCCAATTTCTGTAGTCAGGTTCAGTCCAGGATCTTTTGCCATGTTCTCTCACTAGGTTCTGTCGCCAGTTTCTGTCCAGGATCTTTTGCCATGTTCTCTCCAGCGAAGCTCTTCTGTCTCTAGAGAACGTTCTGTGTAGGTTCTGTGCCTAGGTTCTGTCTCTCTACATCTGTATTTATACCAGTTGATTCCAATCCTATCAATCTCTATTCCAAAGGTTAGGGCGTTTCTTATCTCCATTCCAGGGAGTAAAGATTATGTAGCTTAAGCATGATTGTTTGTAGTTAAAGTGATTAATTACCCACCTGGCACTTAGTTAAGAGGTTTTATTCCCTCCCTAACTTCAGGGGAAAATCCCTACCTGGGGAAACAACCTTTCTCAGAGAGGAGACCTTGGTTAAAACACATAGTGCCAAGAAGGTGAGCAAACATTTTGAGAACAGTATGCCATATATGCCAGGTCCTTTGAAACAGCAAGGATGGACTGGCTCCCGGCACTAACCTGCCAGCAAAGCTTCAATGTCTTTCACTAAGGAACCCACACTGGCAGTTCTGGCTGGGCCGAGAGGGAGCAGACGGAGCTGAGCAATGAATGGCATCCTGCAAGACCCCGTTTCTGTTATGGTGCATTTTGGGGTTTCATAGAACGTAGAGTATTCACTCTTTTCTACAATTCATAAAGACCGGTGGTTCTTAAATTCTTTGATCTCAGGATGCCTTTACACTTAAACATGATTGAGGGGCACGAAGGACTGTGATCCATGTGGCTTATTATCTATTGATAATTTACATATTAGAAAAAATTGAGAAATGTTTTAAATGCAAGAATAGACAGACACGCAATTCTCCCAGCTCTCAGAGGGATAACGTCATGTGCCAAGTAGCCTCTAAAAACTCCGCCGAACACACATGGGCCAATGAGTCTGTAAAGGGCTAACAACATCGGAATGTTATTGTGAAAATAGCATTGACCTAACAGACCCCCTGAAAGGATCTGGGGGCCCCCAGATCTCCCCGGGTCACACTCAGGAACCATTGGTATAGAGGACAGGTTATAAAACACATGACTCTGAGATCTTATGAGGCTCTTATGATCTCAGGGTCAAAACATCTCTTCAAACATGTCTGATGTATTCAGATTGTGATCTGGGCCAGTAAGTCTTGTGTCATAATCCAAGGCTGTGAGCATTATCTTTCCAGGCTAACAACTCAGAACATGCATAGCTGGTCTTTCCCATTCCTTAGGCACAGCACTTACTAGTGTAGTTAGCAAGTGATCCTTTTCTGTGTCGTAGGTCTGTTGTAGGAAACATGTGACCATTTATCGTTAGCATGTGCTCCTTCTCTATGTGGTAGATGCAAATCTGTCTGTTTTAGGAAACCCCCAGTAGCAGCAGTGGCTTTCAGTTTCAGCATCTTAAGAAAAATGGATGAGAATTAACTTTACTTTTTCTAGTTTTGAGTGTGTTCGGATTTTTATACTTTAACCTACGTGTTTGCTTTCATTACCCAAATGACCTTTTACCCCTGGGTTTAGAGGGAGCAATGAATGTGATTTTTATATCTTGATTTCTTTTATTTCTTGTATAGAACGTGAGCATGGTACGTATACAAAAACCATAGTACAATTTTTTAAATTTCTAGAATGAGGGGGGAATGGACTAAAATGAAAGCAACCATAGAAATCAAGGTTGGTAACCAAAATAGCAACAGAGCAGAAAAATGAATCTCTGGCATCAGCCCTCGGTAGGTCATGCCTTGATATATAAAATAAATGCAGATTTTAAAATTGACACATGTCATTCCACTTGAATTCATCTATGTCTTTATGTCCCTGAAGGTTAGGAAGAAGGACTTTCCATAAAAGGTTATACAACTAAAGCCCCAAGAACTGAACTCCTGTTGGAGATTTGAAAGAATGTGGTGTCTTTGCTTCTTACATCAGAGTGAGGCTAGAGGGTCCATCTAGATGAGCCTCCACATGCCCCGTGCATGGCTACGGTGTATCTTTCCATGGCGCCTACATGATGTCATGATTATAATATGGAATTTGCATTTCTTTCACTATTTACCTCCAATTAAAAACACAAAAGCCTCTTTTTGTGGGTAAAAAGTGCTTTGTTGGGCATAAAATTACATATCCTATACACATATGCACGGGCGCGCACACACACACACACACACACACACACAGGTGTGTTGTTTTCATTGACACTGCCTCCGAGGCCTTTCCAGATTCCGATAGTTCCTCAGTGTACCCTGTCCATCTTCAGAAAAGCCCAGGCCTCAGCCATCTTCCTGTGGACCTTACTGACCACAGCTCCTTTTCGCATTCATGAAACCTGTTTCTACGGGAAACTCAGTCTTGGACCCAGCTTTCCCGTGTGGAATCTGTACGGATACGTCACACGGCCTAAGCCTCCTGACCTGGAGTTCTCACTGCCAGTCCCAAGGTATGGGATTTGGCAGGGTGTCCTCTTTTCCTTTCAGTCGAGTTTTCTCCCATGTTTGCAAGGAATTCCGTGCCCTTCATGGCCACCTCACACGCTGGTGGGAAGATGTGCTGGGGAATAAAGAGTGCGTTGTTGGAACCAAGCGCACATTCCGTTATTTTAACAGGGAAGGAATACGTTGAATGTTTCCCATGTTTTCCTAACAGACTTACAACTCTCGCTGCAGAACTTGAGGAAGCAGCTTGGAGAGCGGGCGGCGTGGTCCAAGAATAACATCCTACAATGCATGTTTGTACCAGTGGTTTATGCAGGTGTGAGCCGGGTGTTTGCAAAGCTGCTGTGAATAGGCCACTTTCTTTCCGTGCGGTAATTGCCCTGTAATTGGTGCCTCCAGAGAAGCTACAATTCAATGGCAGTGATCAGATCGTCCTCTTCCAACAGGTCCCCATAGGAAGCTCCATCAGCCATCGTGTACGGATGTAATGGGTGTAGAGGGAATTCTGGCGGTAGGGGGAGAGGGAATTGGCCGAGATGAGCTTCAGGCTGGGAGATCCTGGTCTTTCCCTTCCTTGTTCATAAAAAAAGTCTTGTGATCCTCAGCCCTTCCCTTCATGAACTCGGGAATAGTGTTTTCCACATTCCACAGAGTCCTGAGGTGAGATGCTGAGGGCTCCCCGAGACTTGCAGACACCATCACAGTTTAAAAATGTGACTGTCTGCGTGGCTGTTTGATTTTTGCCTCAGATACTTTTCCACCCGAGTTTGAGGCCTGTTTTTCACGTCACAGCTTCACTGATGCTGAAGTTGTATGGCCGCTTGTCGATTGGGCGGGGGAGGGGGGGTGCCCATCACTCAGGCTGTCAGGCCTGGCAGAGCCAGGTCCCCTGCTGGTCCCGCCTCCTCGTGGGTGGTCTGTGCCTCCCCCTTCGCACTCCATCTCAGGAGAGCCACTGGCTCTGTGCCTCTCCTGGTCTTGGGGCTGTGATCATGAGACCCAGTTGGACTCAGAGTCCTGCGAGGAGAATAAATTGTGTCGGGAGCCTGCGGTTCAGGAGATGATGTTTCCACGCCCCCTCATTTCTCCGCCTCGCAGGCCTGCGGGCTGGGGGAGGAAACTGGGCGACAGGACCTTCCATTTAATTTGCTCAGTGGTCACATGGATCTGTTTCTTTTATCTGATCGACTCTCCAGGAACCAAATCCTTTGCATGGATGTATTGACCAGGGCGGTCTTGTCACCATTCGTTGTGATCACTTCCAGCTGTTAATGTGGGATAATTCAATCACGACTGATTGGCCTTCCCATTGCAGGCAGCAAGTTAATCACACAGGACAAAGAACGAGGGAACGGCTCACCTCAGTTTCCTGTCATTCCTCTCTCTCTCTCCCCCCCTCCCCCCCCCCTCTCCCCATCATTTGTGCAGTAGCACAGAACTCGGGCTGGTATGAGCGAAGAAGAGCATTTAAGATCTAGAATGGGCACTGTGCCTGCAGGTGAGGGGCTTTGTTTGCTGTTCGATGCTGCTGCCTGTGGAAGTGAAGCAAGTGCCCAGGGAGGGAGATGAGCCCGATGGTCACAGGAGCACATTTGGACCAAACAAGCAAATGCGTTTTCAATGGCCCGTTTTGTACCAATAAATGCCGGATCGGTGTGCGTGCTTTGGGGCGCAGCCCGGGCTCACCTGCCCCTAACGTGGCCTCGCTGCTTCACCAGGTGTCCGGCCAGCACGTTGTCAAGCGCGAGTGGATAATGGGACCGAGGGAAGGCAACAGCGGTGGCTGCGATGAGCAGCAGCACTTCATTTCCATCTGAGTTGTTTCCGCAGCGCCCCGCCCAGCCTTTAAAAAGCCTCCATCCATTCATTTCTTGATGTTCCTATCGGGGGCTGGTTTTCGCTGTTAAAAGGGGGAGTGCCAGCTCCTTGCTCTGAGGCGCACCCCCTCCCGCAGCCCTGTTGTTAGCAACCTGCCCCCACATTGAGTTTGAGTTTTTGCCTGGCCCGGAGCTGACGACAGATGGCCACCTCCGACTGCCACGGGGCTTTACGGAGCATCCAGCCAGGTGCACTGAGACCCGGCCGGGCGCCAGCCCTCCCCCCTGGAAACCAACCTCCCTCTGCCACCTTCTGCACTGGCCGCTCGGCTGGCCCTGCGTCCACGGTGTCGCCAAGACTACCCGCTGCCACAGCACCAATCACCCCATCGGGGACGAGGCACCGCGGGCACGGCTGTCAGGATTGTCTGCACAGACAGAGCTGCTTTCAGCACCTCTGCTGTCAGAGTCTTTGGAGAGAGCTGGAAACCCCGTTTCTAGAACATTCTGCAGCCCAGAGAGGCACTTGCATCTGCACATGTGTTCCTATGTTATTTTTTAATATTTTTATTGATTTTCATAGAGGGAAGGAGAGGAAGAGAAAGAGAGAAACATCCATGATGAGAGAGAATCAGATCGGCTGCCTCCTGCACGCCCCATACTGGTACTGTGGATCGAACCCACAACCCGGCATGTGCCCTGACCGGGAATCAAGCTGTGACCTCTTGGTTCCTGGGTCGATTCTCAACCGCTGAGCCACGTCCACCAGGCTGTGTTCCTATTTTAGCTGTTTGCTGTGGCCTTTCGTTCACAGAGACCAGCGCCAAGAATGAAACCCATTGTGTTTACAACTTTAATCCCACGATGGGAAAACACCCCGTCCCTATCCCACTGTCCTGACAATCCGGGCAAGGGCGAGGGCCATGGCCATCCAGGACGTCAGCTAGAAATTAGGGAGGAGCCAGGTGTGCATCCCAGCATGGCTGGTCCTGGGACAGGGCGTCATCAGTCCTTGCTGTGCGTGGCGGGAGAGCAGTAGGCTGCTCCTGGGGGGTTTGCGAGGGCGGCAGCGTCATAGCCGCGTGCGGACTTCAAGAGGCGCTCACATTCTTACTGTGGCTGCTAGATCTGCAGGGGCCCGCGGCCCTCACGGCTCTGCCCAGCCAGCAGGCAGCTCCCTTGCTGGGGCGCAGGCTTCCCAGCCTGTGAGGGGCGATGGGCAGGCAGGCGGGATGGGCAGATGGCGCCTGAGAGCGGTGCTGGGGGCTGCCATTGAACAGGGAGTGATGAGCAGGGAGACCCTTTAACAGCGGTGGGACCTTCAGACTCACTGAGGTGGGTAAGGGTGAAGGTGGTCGTGCAGAGAATAGAATAGAGCAGTCTATTCGCGGAGAGTCAGGCACTGAGCCCTCGTTCCGCTCAGTTATCATTCATGGCGGCCCTGGTGGGGGGCCGTCCCTCTGTGGAGTTAGCGCCTCTCCACGGAACCCCGCTGGGAGCGCCCTGCATCCCCCCATCTGTGCCTATCTCTCTCTCTCTCCCTTCTCCCCCTCTCTCCTTTCTCCTCCCTCCCCTCCCTCCCGGCTCTCTTGGGCTCACACTGGGAGGCGACTATGCTCTAGCGGAGGCTCCAGAACACACTGCCATGTGACCCGGAAGCGCTGGAGGGGCACCATGTGCTGTTCAGGCTCCTGTAGAAAGTGCCGCTTGGACAGTGGGCAGGAGGCAGCCATCGCCTTCCACGAATGGCCAGGCAGAAAGACGCACCCGTGTCTGGCAGTGGCAGGAGGCAGCCATCGCCTTCCACGAATGGCCAGGCAGAAAGACGCACCCGTGTCTGGCAGTGGCAGGAGGCCCGGAAGCCACACGGTGTCAGTGACCATCCACGTCCATCCTGTTGGGAAGTGGGCTCAGTGCCCACTCTGTCCAGTGGCTGGGGCCTGTAGCGTGATGCCCCCACTCTGAGGACATGGCCTGGGGGCTGCCCACCCTCCGCTCCACATGGTCAGACCCGGGCTGCACCCACCCACTAAGGAGCTGCGGGGGGTGTGGCTCCCCAGGCAGCTCAGCCAGCAGAGGCCCCTCCCTCCCTCCCTCCCCTCCAGTCCCCTTTTCCCTCGGCCCCAGTCCCGCACATCCCACTCTGCCCAGCCCAGGGGGTCCTGGGCAGGAGGCCAGTGAGTTAACACAAAAGGCGAGCCTGGCCAGCGTGGCTCAGTGGGTGAGCGTCGACCTAGGAGCCAGGAGGTCACGGTTGGATTCCAGGTCAGGGCACCTGCCTGGGTTGCAGCTCCATCTCCAGCAGGGGGTGTGCAGGAGGCAGCCCATCAGTGATTCTCTCTCACCATGGATGTTCCTCTCTCTCTCCCTCTCCCTTCTCCTGTGAAATCAATAAAAAATGTTTAAAAAACAAACAAAAGGAGAAACCACCTTGTGGCTCAGGCTGACTCGAGATTCATCTGTCATGTTTCCCAAAATGTGCTCTTCTCATGGCCGGAGGCTAGTGCGCCTTTTAAAAGACAAGCGTCTCCAGGCCCCGCTGCCAGCGTGTGGGCCTCACGGTTGCGATGCCCGGGCCCCGTTAGACTCTACAGAAACGGACTTTCCGTGCCTCAGACCTGGCATATTCCCTGGGCGCCCGCCCCACAGCCGCCAGGGGAGAGGTCACCCGTGGAGACAGCGGGACTCGGCCTCGCGTGTAATTGGCGCCGGGTCTCAGCCTGGAGTCCGGGTGGCAGAGGACATGCAGGCAGGAACAGGGGCGGTGGGGGGAGAGTGGGGGGAGCTCCCTGTCCAGGTTGGTGCGGGTGAGAGATCGCTTGGAGATGACACGGCCGAGCAGTCAGCCTGAAATCCTGGTTGGTATTTTATTAATTTTGCACCAAGATAAATCCTGAAATTCTGACAAACTCCATGACAGGTGAGATTCCTTCTTGCAGAAGCTGCCCAGCAAGGGGCTGCTCATTTCACTCTGTTCCGAGGCGGGCAACAGGAGGGCAGCTCTATAATCAGCCCTCAGAGGACCCCCGGCCGCCGCGTCCAGGGCTGATTGAATAACTCCCGGGCCTCTCCCCCCAGGCCGCGGGCGGCGGGGGGCCGGGAAGCAATCTCCCGCAGCCTGGCACTGAAGTGAGCTTTAAACCACCATTTTCTCTCTCCGAGGGGCCGGGGTACTAAAAGATAGATGGACTGCAGATATTTTATGAGCAACTGTCAGAGGACGGAGAGAGTCCATGTTTTTTTCCTCCTTCCTCGAGTCACAGGCTGCATCGCTGTTGAATTTCTCCCTGCACCTTTTACATCCAAAGTAAGAAATTAATTGGTTGCTAACCTTCCATTCCTCCTCCTCCGCTGTCTTCCTCCCTTTTTTTTCTTAAATATTCACACAGAGGCCCTTTGCTTAACCACAGTTTCAGAAAAATCAGTACCATTTGCAATGAAATATTTATAATGACAGAATGAAAAATTGGATTCATTTTCTGGACAGCAGCCGAGCAGCCTGCAACTTTCTGCAGCGTGTGGAGCGCGCCTCGCACCCGCCTGTCATGGCTCCTTCCCGAAAACGGGCGGCATGCGCACTTCCCTGGCTGTGGGGGCACCTAGCCAAGCACAGCCCCCTTCCCTTGCCCCCCTGCTGCATGTGGGGGCGCGGCCGGCACAGAGGCAGAGAGCAGTGAACCCCGTAAAAATGGGGGGGGTGTGTTGTCTCCACTGGGAGACGGTCATAAGAGACATGGGACCATCTGTGCGTACTCTGTGGCCGGGCACAGGTTGCAGGCGCAGGTGTGGGGAGCGGAAGGCAGGACTGAGGGTGCGTGCGCTGACCAGCTGAGCGCACCTCCTTCCTGCCCTTGGTGTCGCTGTGCAGCTTCCCTTTCCGTGGGACCCCCTCGGGCTGCGTGCTTCCTAACCAGGGTCGCTGATGGCCTTTTTCGGAGATGAGGACAAAGGGCTTCGCTAGCACAGCCGCTTGTGTTTCCAGGAAGTGGGCCTCCCAGTGGCAGCGGGTGACGCTGGGCCGGCAGCGAGATGCCTGTGCAGCCAGTGTCCGTCTATCAAACCCGTGTTCCCGCACAGCCGCCCACTCCCCCGCATGGCACGGAGTGCGGAGTGGAGGACCGGCCGCAGGGCCTCCACACGCCCTGGGGCAGCCTCGCATTGGTCCCCTCTGGAAGCTCAGGGTTGAGTTAGTTTGGCTCCTTTGGTGTTTTTTCCAAAAGGGAAGGCAGCCCTAGCCGACTCCAGCACAACTCACAGCCGGAGCGCCAGTCTTCAGGCGGCCTCGCGGCATTTGCATCCCCCTCACTGCGCCATGTGATCAATAACCTGTCTTTTATTGGCTCGCAGAGGTGGCCTGTGATTGATTAGCTTCGCCACTCCTGATTGGTCCTGTTTATTCACGGAGAAGAGGTACTGTAAGCTTGCCTTCGCCGCCACGTGGCTTTATGCGACTGTCGAGCGCTCTCCGTGCTATAGACATACTGACAAGGGAGACGAGAAGTGACCTGAGTGTTGGCCCCGGGAGACCAGGAGTCCATCCCACTGCGTAGTTTTGGCCGTAACTTCCTGTTCACGTCTGTCCTGTCAGCCGGTGCTCCAGCAAGCGAGCCTCCCTCTGACCTCTGACCCGCAGCAAGAACCCACTCCAGCGCTGGGAATGGGGGACAGGAGACTCGGCCAGCGGCTGTCTCCTCTCACCCACTTGGGCAGCGTGTCCAGGCTGTTGGATGCTCGGTCTGTTCTCTCTGAAGCAAGGCCGGGGGCCCTGAGTGACGGGAGGCCCTGAGCAGGAGGGGCCACGCGTGACGGGGTGGCTCAGGGTCCCCTGGGCGCGCACCCCACATGTCACACGCCCTTTCAGAGGCTTGGGGTCCTCCAGTCCAGAAACATGGTTTTGAAAAATAGGCTGTCGGTTCTGCATGGAAGGACGTGTGCGTGGACTCGGGCGCACTGAGGCTCGGGGTCCAGCTGGAGTCACTGGGTGGCAGCGTGGCTCTGATCTCCGATGCGGGGGAGTGATTTTCCATAGGAGTGTGCGTGTGCGCGCGAGCGTGTGTGTGTGTGTGTGTGTGTGTGTGTGTGTGTGGGTGACAACAACTTTCCCCAGGCCGGGACTCCAGCAAACCGTGTCCACTTCACCCTGGTCCTTGCTTTCTCTCTTGAGGACCAACGTTAAGAGAGAGAAAATGTTTTACATTTGTTTTCAAAAACTCGGGTGAGTCTGAAATGCGCACCCACACCAATGGGAGCTGTCCCAGGGCGCCCAGGACCAGCCTCCACTGCGACCAGGAAGGGACGCGGACGGCTCAGTCACACCCGGCCAGGCGGGCTTCGCGAGGGGCACATTTGCCCCTCCCCCAGGACTGATGTTCAGCGCTCTTCCAGGGGCAGGGGCCGCGTGCAGGAGTGAGGGGCCGCGTGCAGGAGCAGGGGGCCGTGTGGCTAGGGGCCCGGGTGAACCCGCCATCAGAGGGAGAAACATCAGGTGCAGCCTTCGCTCTCCTCTCGTCGGCTGCACAGCTCCCCGGGAGCAGCTCTCTGCCCTGGCCAGCTCCCTCTGTGTTGTGGCTGGTTTGCATGTGCGTCTCAAGTGCCAGGCGGTTTAATGAAGTTATTCTTTTATAAATTTTGCAACACGGAAGCAGGCACGAGGGCTTTGAATTAGAGTAAGTGCCACTTCTGGCTGGCGGTACCTTGGAGGGCTGATTAGCACACGGCCTCCCGCCGCGACCTCTCTGCTCGCCGCGTGGCTGCGCAGGCCTGTTTACCGCGCACCTTGGAATCTGCAGGCGTGTGCACCGCGCCCGCTGCTGGCCTCGCTCAGTCACAGCCGCCCTTCCTCCAGAATCGGGTTAAACACTTCACGTTAAAGAGTGGTTTTCACAATTCTGTTGCTCTATGGTAATGAACTGAAATTAATCTGGAGGAGCAAATCGTCTAAGGATGGGAGGTTGTGATTACTCTCACCATAGATACTGCACATCTTCGGGCGGGGGAGCGAAGGGCGGTCTCTCGGGAGCTCTGTGCCCCATGAGGATGAGCAGACTGTCCTACGGAGACCTGGGAGCCAGGCCAGAGAAGGCGCTGGGCCGTGGGGGGAGGAACCAGTGTGTGTTTTTTTTAATACATATTGTTATTGATTTCTGAGCAGAAGAAAGAGGGAGAAAGAGATAGAAACATCAGTGATGAGTCATGAATCAACTGCCTCCTGCTCGGCTGGGGATGGAGCCCGCAACCCGGGCATGTGCCCTGACTGGGAATCGAACCCTGAGCGCCTGGTTCATAGGTCAGTGCTCAACCACTGAGCCAAGTGTGGGTTTCCGAGACCAGGAAAGGTTGTTCGCTGCAGGGTGCAGAGAGGGGGCAGCTGGGCCGTTTTCAGACCCGAAGGTTTCTGAGCAAGAGGAGCAGATGGACGAGAGAGAATGCAGATCCTCGGTAGACCTGACCCGTGTCCACACAGGACATGAGATGCACGTACCATCCTGATCTCTGTTTGCTGTGTGAGTGGCTGATCCAGTGGCTTCGGGACGGGAGGCAGGCGACTGTTAAAGGGAATGGAGACTTTTGAGGGCACACACAACACGCAGGCACGGGGAGAGGAGAGCGGGCAGGAAAGGCACCAAACGGGAGTGGGAGGTTTTTCTCCTGTCGCCAAACCCGGACTTTTCTTTTTTTTTCTTAGGTGAGAGAGCAGAGCCCAAGTAGGATTGGGTTTTGAGATATTTGCATTTTCAGTAGGACTGTCTTAGAATTCGAAACAAGGGCTGCTTGGGGCTTCTTCTAATAATTGCATTTTCCACATAGAAATGTGAGCCCTGTCGGAAAGTCAAAGGCAAGCACCAGGGGTTTTACCTGTAGAACCCATGCACGTATGTGACTCCACCTCTCACAGCACACGCACACACCGGCCTCCGTGCAGGCGTGGGTGTGCACAGGTGCGCACGCACCTCACACTCACACAGGGTAAGTGGGCTGTCATTCATGCACGGACCTTCCCATCCTACCCTTTCTGTGTGTGTTTTCTGAAGCCCAGGCCCTGGTACACAAGCATTTGGCGGCTGATGCTGGAGAAAGGCGTTTTTTCTGCTCTTGATAGTTTATTACTGTGATTTGACCTCATAGAGAGTGTGACAGTGTTTTTAATGAAAGAAATAATACACTGCAAGGAAGTGGCTTTTTCTTTTCCTTTTTTTCTCTTTGCTTTTTGCCCTAGTTCAATAAACGACTTTTCATAATCATAGGAGTTTTCTTGAAGGGCATCCTTGTCCATATCAAGGAAAAGCAGAGTCCTCCCTCCTTCCTCCTCCCTCTGAAGGTTACCATTTGAATATAAATGACAGGGCCCTTGCTTCTCCCATTCTAATCAGGTGACCTTTCATATCGAGTGGTACAGAGTTTAAGTCCTAGGCCTGCAAGTCAGTTTCTAAATCAATGCCTGGCTCCCAAGGCGTTTAGGCACAGACCTCTCCATTTCCGTGGATCTCAAAACCAGACGTGAAATAAAAAGTATGGCAGGTGGGGTCTTGCAGCAGGGGTCACAACCCAACTGAGTGCAAGGTCTAGGGCCAAGTAATAGAAATATGGGCACCCTCACTAACTCAGTCCTTTTATATATATACTAGAGGCCCGGTGCACAAAAATTTGTGCACTCAGGGGGGTCCCTCATCCCGGCCTGTGCTCTCTCACAAGTCTGGGACCCCTTGGGGGATGTCCACCTGCTGGCTTAGGCCTGCTCCCCTTCTGGCAGCCCAGGAGCCCTCGGGGGATGTCCACTTGCCAGCGGGGAGCAGGCCTAAACTGCAGTCGGACATCCTTAGCGCTGCTGAGGAGGCAGGAGAGGCTCCCGCCACCACCACCGTGCTGGCAGCCGTCAGCCTGGCTTGTGGCTGAGCAGAGCTCCCCCTGTGGGAGCACACTGACCACCAGGGGCAGCTCCTGCATTGAGCATCTGCCCCCTGGTGGTCAGTGTGTGTCATAGTGACCAGTCATTCCCAGTCTTTCTGCTGTTAGGGTCAGTTTGCATATTACCCTTTTATTATATAGGATAGAGGCCTGGTGCACGGGTGGGGGCCGGCTGGTTTGCCCTGAAGGGTGTCCTGGATCAGGGTGGGGGTCCCGCTGGGGTGCCTGGCCAGCCTGGGTGAGGGGCTGAGGGCCGTTTTCAGGCTGGCCACACCCCCTTCAGGGTGGGGGGTCCTGCTGGGGTGCCTGGCCAGCCTGAGTGAGGGGCTGATGGCTGTTTCTAGGCTGGCCAAGTCCCCCAGCAGGGACCCTCACCCCATGGGGGATTGGCCAGCCAGGGTGAGGAGCTGAGGGCCGTTTTCAGGCTGGCCACAGCTGTGGGCTGGAAGCAGGTATCTGGAATTTATTTATCTTATATAATTGAAACTTTGTAGCCTTGAATGGAGCTCAGGGCTGGCAGGGCAGGCGGGAAGCTTGGCTTCCTCCATTGCAGGAGACAACCCAAGCCTCCTGCTCACTCCAGCTCCATGGCCGCCGCCATCTTGGTAGGGTTAATTTGCATATTCACTCCTGATTGGCTTGTGGGTGTAGTGGAGGTACAGTCAACTTGCATGTTTCTCTTTTATTATGTTAGATTGATTTCAGAGAGGAAGGGAGAGGGAGAAATAGAAACATCAATGATGAGAGAGAACCAGTGATCAGCTGCCTCCTGCACGCCCCTTACTGGGGATGGAGCTCATAACCCGGGCATGGGCCCTGACTGGGAATCGAACCATGACCTCCTGGTTCGTAGGTCGACACTCAACCACTGAGCCACGGTGGCTGGGCAGCTCAATCCTTTCTTAAAGATTCTGGGATTCAGGAACTAAAAGAAGGGGGTGGGCAGGAAATGCGTCATGTTTGCAAGAGGACATGGCTGAGCAGTGGTCAGGCTGGGCTCCTGTTGCTGCTGTACTCACTACGCAGCTGTGACGTAAGTAGCAGAAGTGTGTTCAGCTGCGCTGCCTGCGAAGGGGGTTGGACTATGGCTGGAGCATCCCGAGTTTGTGTGAGCACCCAGAGCCGGCAGAGAGGACATTTATATTCGTCCGTGATAAACACGCGTGTCAGACAAGCCTTCTTGTCCTCCCACAGATGCCTGTACCATTAAGGTACTGAAATCAGGGCCCAGAGAAGGGGCACTGCTCGAGAATGAAACTGGAAGGAGGCTGTTCTTCACCTTGCGTACAGATGTTCCGTTTAGAGCGCCAGTGTGATAAGTTAAACATCGCAGGGGATGAGCGCCTAGCCGCCCCAGGCGCATGGACACGTCTGTCTAAGAGGCATGGCCTTCACCCCTGAGCACCTACGAGACCGTGGGGCCTGTGACAGCCTCCTCCCACGCTGTGCCGGCCCTGCAACTCCAGGTCTCAGCGCCGTCTCCAGCCCCCGCCTCGCTCTCACTTCTCCTGACCTTGTACATAGTTTGATTTAAAATTTCTGTTGGTTCCTTGCCTGTTCACGGGTAGCTCAATGGATTGTTTTCTGTTAAAAACAAACTTCATACTTTTAATATACTTTTCTTTTTAAAAAACATATTTTTATTGATTTCAGAGAGGAAATTGGGGAGAGAGAGAGAAACATCAGTGATGAGAGAGAATCATGGATCGGCTGCCTCCTGCACACCCCCCACTGGGATGGAGCTCGCAAACCAGGTATGTGCTCTGACCGGGAATCGAACTGTGACCTCCTGGTTCATAGGTCAATGCTCAACCACTCAGCCACACCAGCCAGGCTAATATATTTTTCAATGTCCATTTTGCTCTTTTCTAATTCGGCCCTTTTTCCCTCCATGTTGTAGGTGGGGAAGGGTCTGGTCAGTTACAAAAGGGAAATGGTCAAGCCTGTCAGGTGTGCAGAGCAGACAGGGGTCGGCCAGCTGGTGCCTGAGGCTGTCCTACGCAGCCCTGACCGACCGCCGCTCTCATGGACCGCCTCTGTTCAGGGGTGGGGCTGGGAGGTAAGAGCTGCTGAGTGAGTGGACGTTTCTGGGAGACTCAGCTCTTCACACGAGCAATGCCATTGACCACGCATCTCCAGGAATCCTCCCCGCAGTTTGACAGCTGCCCACTCTCACCCACTGAGCCTGCACTTTCAAACGCCTGCAGTCCAGGTCGGTGCCGTGACAGACAGCCCTTTAGCTCCCTTTTGTAAGTGACAGGGGAGCTACCTCTTAGACCGAAGCCTGAGTCATGCACCGAAGCAGGACACAGCCAGCTCCCTGTGCTCTAGAACTCGGACGCAGTGGCCCTCCGTCGGGGTGCGTTTCCCCACGGGTGGCCATGTCTGGGGACATTTCCGGTTGTCACAGGGGAGGCACCACTGGCACGTGGTTGGCAGAGGCCAGAGAGAGGTGCTGTGGAACCAACAGTGCCCAGGCCGGCTCCCAGGTCAGAGCACCTAGCCCCAGGGTGGGGATCCTTTCTGCTGCCAGAGGCCATGTGGGTATTCATGACATCACAGGCCATGCACAATCATCAGCTTAAAATTAGCTGCTGTACAAAAATAAACATGGTCCTGCTACAGTGGGTCAAACATTTCACTCACTCCCCCTAATGCCATGGCAGGGCCAGACCAAAGGATTTCTCGGGCCTCATGCGGCCCTCGGGCTAGACATTCCCCACCGGTCTAGCCCAGCATGTCAGCGGTGTTGAGGTTGGGAAGCCCCCTCGTCAGAAAGCCTGCTGCCATTGAGGAACTCATGCAGCCGCTGGATGGCATGATTGTTGTCAAACGACGAAGAAGTAGCTCCCTGCCCTGAGCTGGGGGGCTGCGGAGACGCCTCTCTCTCTCCACGTCGGCGTCTGAGCTTGTGAGCACGCCAGTGTCCCTTCGCTTCATGGTCTCTCACACCCGCTTCTCTCGGCTACTCCGCGCCAACGTCCAGAGAGCAGCAGCCACGTCGTCCGTGAGGGTGAGTGGGCGTGCGATCGTCTCCTGGGGTTGTGCAGTGGACGCCGCGTCGCCAGCACCATTACAACCGGCCTGCAGTCTGCACCGCTCCGACCATGCTGCTCCAGCGAGGGGCCAGCCACAACCTCGTGGTCCTTGTCCGTCTCTAAATCGTGTTTCCCTCTTCACCTCCGATGAAGCCGTTGCATCTGTCGCTTTAATGTGGCTCAGTGTCGCCCAGAAAATGCTTGGAGGTGGCGGGCCGCGCCCACGTGAACAGCTAAATGTCAACAGAAAAGGCGTCAGTGTCTCTGTAAGTCACGGTGATGCCATTACCAGGAGAAAAAGTAGAAGGGGAAATTCTGTCAGCGCAACCACGATCAGCGCAACCACGATCAGCGCAACACCCGAGGCTCTAGGAGGGGGCAGACAGGCTCAGAAATGCCACGTCGGAGGGAGCAGAATCCCATTTCCTAGCAAATCGGCGGCGTGAGATTAGAGGCAGCTCCTCTGGCTGTGGGTACCCGTTACTGAGCGTGTCCCTCGGCTCTCAGCACGTGAGGGAACACTCCCTCCTGCCTTCTAGAGAAGGTCCCTGAAATGAGACACACCTGACACACAGGCCCGTTTCCACGTCTGCGTTCCTGTGTCCGCCAGCTAAGGGCCATGCACACACAGGACCTAGGATTTCTCCAGCCAGGAAGTGTGTCGTTCAGTGGATAATAGAAACTTCTGGTGGCACGATGGGGTCTGGTTGGTACTCTCGGATGATTTGGGTCTTTGGTGTCATTTTTAGACTATTCCTCACTCTCGTGCTCCCAGCTCTGTGGCTGCTCACGGTTAATTCATTTAAAACGCGGCCTTATCTCTGCACTTGTGTGGGCTTTGGGAACGTCAGTGTATTACACCCCATCTCCTTCACCTGATTAAGATGTGGAAAGGCAGCCCTTTGCGTGTGACGGTTCTTTAACGCGGGGTGGAGGGGAGTAGGGGGCTGGCCGAGCATCCTGTCCCCATGAGCTCAGGACACCTTTAAAACCATTTCACCCGCCAAGGAAGTGGGGCATGAAAGAGAAAGAGGATGGAAATGTAAAAATCTTGATTAGAAAGTATAATTTAATAGAACACGTATTGAACCAAATGTATTGATTCATGTGGGAGATATAGTACTTCCATTGATTCAACCCAGAGATTTAGTACTAAGAGCTCTGAGCCAAAACGCTGGTGCTGATGGCTGCAGAGTCCGCGTGACGCTGGCCTTGAGAATGTCTCCACAGAGGAATTCCTCGGGCCTGGAGGGCCGGCGGCTGCGGCCCTGTCTGTCCGCCATCCCGAGAGCCGTGCTCTGTGCTCAGAGCTGTGCCGAGCCTTCCTCATTCCCGCCCAGCGACTGTCCTTAGGGGCCGCGGGCTTTGTGTCAATATTCTCACATTTTAAGTCACGTACAGGCTGTGCTTCTGGGAATGGGAAGGAGCCGGCTGGACTGGTAATGGTCCGCGCTCATTAATACCGGCGGCCGCGCTGTCCTCCCCTGCCCACCGCGGGCGGCTCGGCCTCGGGGACCCCGCAGACACATTTGAAGAAGCTGCGTGGCAGGCGGGAGACGAAGCGCAGGACTCCAGGCGTCTCCTAAGTCAGCGCGATGCCCGGGCGCGGGTGACCTCATGGGCAACCAAGATGCAGGTCAAAGACTGATGCCCCGGCCGGTGGCAAACCGCTGCTTTCGTTTGGGGGAAAGAAATCACACAGAAAGTAAAAAAGCAGACGAGCTTTCAGGATGGCGGGCGATGTGGAGCCCCGCTCGCAGCCGGAGCTGCGCCTGTGGGTGCCCTGGACGGCGCTTCAGAGCAAGGGGCGCGCACACTGCCCCTGGCGTTCACAGATACAGGTCCAACCCCGCGATCGAGGGAAGGGCCCTCGAATCCGTTAATCAGTGATGATGGATGGCGAATGTTGGCGTTACTTCCACGAAAGGAAAAACAGGCTGCCTAGCTGTCACCATCTGCTGGAGGCAGAGCCCGTTCATCTCTGCGCCCCCCCCCCCCCCCCATCGCTGCAGAGCCACATTGTCTGCCATTTCACCGGGTTGGAAAACATCTCATTTAAACTGAATGCAACTGCAGTTCAAACCGACATGCTAATGGCCTGGTGAATTACTGCAAAGCTTGTGTGGGGTGTTTTTTTCTGTTCCTTTTTAAACCAGCCTGCTGGCTCTTTTCCTTCGTTTTTAAAAGCTTGTCAGAATGTGTTTGAGACAAAGAGCTATACATAGACAAGTCCTGGTAAAAAATGATTAACATCTCTGAATCAACAGATCTCACAAAACTCCCATTCAGATGCCGTTTTTATTAGCTTTATTGCCGTGGCTACTTAACATTTTGCCGATGCCAAGGGAGGGTTACCAAGCACAGACCAGACGTGGCCTCTGCCAAGGGATCGGACAGTCTAGCAGGACGCGGGAAGGTGGGGACTTCATTTTTCCATCCTGGAAGGCAGACCCCCCTCCCCCGGGGCCTCCCCACACCCCCTCCACCCCACCTGGGCTTCCCTCCAAAGCTTAGCTTCATCATGGCGATCGAGGCACAAATTCACATCAAGATGGAAGGGAAGTGGGGTCGCTTGGCCAAGGTGAACGATTTCAGGGGATCACGGGGTTTTGCTTTTCTTTAAAAATATTTTGCTTGGATTGCCTTTTAAATAGGATTAAGCCGTTTGACCAGTAAATGTGGTCAGCTCTCCGAATGGTGGGGCTGAATTAATCATCGGTGAGCGTGCCAAGCCCGAAATGAGAATTCCAGGCCTGGAAAATGAAAGGCCGCTCATTTTAAAAATACAGCGCTGGAAGGGACTTCTGACAGCCCCGTCTGTTTTTCAGCTTTCTGCGTTTCGTCTCACACGTGAGGAGGGAGGAGAGGCGCACACTCCTTCCTTCCACAGGCCTGGCCGCACGGGCCGTGTGGGGACCTCTTCCTATGGCCTCGCACCTCGACGGAGCTGCTTGTCAGCTGGACGGTGTGCTGTGGACTCGATTTCTTTTTTTAACACAAGCCCCCCTCATGTAAAACAACTGTTCGTCACTGGGATTAATGGTTTGCAGTTTTCGGTTCCTTAGAGGTGAGGTCTCCAAAGATGCCTTTTTGCAGAATCGACGGCTCCCTGCAGGTTGCGGGAGTTTTCTCTTCTGCTTCCTCTTCTGTCATCGCCCCCCACCCCCACCCCCGCCCGGATGTTCTCCTCGATTATGTAAAACACTTCTCCTTCATTGGAACAGATACTTTTTCTCATAACTTGTCATTGCATTAACGTGCTTTGGGGACTGAATTGCCGTGTAAAATGGTGAGATTACCCACACTTTGTTCTAGTGCACGATTTCCTGTGGATCTGAAGAGCAGGACGCCCCTGGCAGGCTGCTGGCCGGTGGCCGGGCCGCCTGTCCTCCTGCCACGCTGGCGCTGCGTGACTCGGACCCCCGCTCTGTGGCCTGGCCACCGCCAGAGGGAGGGCGCCGCACAGAGCGACCCTCTCTCCATGCTTCTCTGGCCTACTGTCCCCTCCCACTGGCTTCTTGTCTCCCCTTTTAGAGAAATGATGTCTGTGCCGGCCGGCCTGGCTCAGGGCTGAGCGTCAGCCTACAAACGATCCTGGTCACGGATCGATTCACGGTCAGGGCACAGGCCCGGGGTGTGGGCCGATCCCCAGTGGGAGGAGTGCAGGAGGCAGCCAATCAGTGATTCTCTCATAATTGATGTTTCTCTCTCTCTCTCTCCCTTCTACCCTGAAAAAAATTAAAAAAAAAAATAATAAAGAAATGATGTGTGTGATTCTCAGAACACCAAGCGCAGAGAGGGCCTGTGAGGGACCCTCCGGGCTTCCCCTCCTCGTGGAAAGGGCCTGCGGTGAAGCTAGACACACCCTCTCCGTCCTCTCCAGCCCGAGCAGCCAGCCACTGGCCGCGGGGCTGGCCGCCCACGCCTGCCGCCTTCCAAGGGTGACTCGGGGTACGGGCTGGGGGGGCACATCATCTTCAGAGTGCAGACACGCATGAGGACTGGGGTTCTTTCCTGTCAGTGCTCATTATGTGCCCATTTCCCAGGACCCTCTAGGACTGTGCCCCTTTCCACCGTGAGCGTCCCTGCCAGCGGACTCTAGACCCTGCTCCGAGCGAGTGCACGGACGCCCTACCCCCCCGACCCCCCCCCCCCCCCCGCAGGCCAGTCGGGCGGTCCAGTGGCCTCTCTGATGTGGGAGGAAGTTCACCCGGAAAGGGGACCTGCTGTGCAAGGGGGAGGAAAGGACCACACAGGCTGCGGCAGCTGGGGTGGGGCAGCGGCTATGGCTGCCTCCAGGTGCCCCGCAGCCTGGGGTGGCGTGGCCCTGCCCGCCTGCAGGGGGCACTGGAGAACCCGCTGTCCTTCTGTCCCTGGCTGGCCAGGCAGCTTTTGCCTTTAAAGCAGTGGTTCTCAACCTTCTGGTCCTTTAAATACAGTTCCTCATGTTGTGATCCAACCATAACATTATTTTCGTTGCTACTTCGTAACTGTCATGTTGCTACTGTGATGAACCGTCATGTAAATATCTGATACGCGGATCGTCTCAGGCGACCCCTGTGAAAGGGTCGTTCGACCGCCAAAGGGATCGCGACCCACAGGTTGAGAACCGCTGCTTTAAAGCTTCTATCCAGGGACAGACAGAGCCCTGGTGTGGACACGCCCACCACCCAGGCGATTGGACGAGCATCGGTAATCTCTGGGGAGGTGTGCCGACAAGGAGAACTGTCCACGTGGTGCTACCTGGGCTTTGAAAACGGGGGTGCTTCAATGAGAGGAGATGCAGGAGGCGGGGGTGCTCTGGGAAGGGGTGGTGGGGGACAGAGAAGAGGAAAGATAGGGCCAGTCACTCGCCTCCCTGGTGGGCCCTGGTGCTGCCCGCCCTCCCAGCGGGCGCGAGGGGTAGGAAGCAGGTGCAGTCAGGCCACGGGCAGCCATTCACCCGGTGTGAACACCTCTTTCCTGGCGCCATGAATCGAGCAGCAGCGTGGACACGTGGCCTGATGGAAACGCAGCACTGACGATCCCCCCTCTCTCTCTCTCTCTCTCTCGTTCCAGAATCACACGATGACCCAGCACAGCAGTTAGTGGGAGCGCGGTCGGTGGAGACTTCCTTCTGAGGCACAAAAAGGGAACATGTTTCACTCTTTGCACGACCCCCTCCTTGTTCATGTATATTATTCAGAGCATTGTATTGTACCATGAACTTGTATTACCCCAACGCTGGATGTTCATGTGTGTGAGCCTGGGAGCACCGGATAGACCCTCTGTACATAGAGTGCTGCACATGTATGATGTCGTCGGAAACTAACTCGGTCTTGCGAAGACGAGTGGACTTGGGCCCTGTTCAGGCAAGAGAGGAAAAGCCTGAGCTTAAGAGGACGTGTTTTCAGGGCAGGCCGAGGCCGACACCTGCGTTACACGGGAGGCCGCGGTGGGGCTTGCTGCCGTGGACACGGAAGCCCAGACTCTCTCTTTTTGGTAAATCAGCACTAAATCCGAGACTATTTTTTCATTGCGAAGATTCTGCGAGCCATGAAGAGACGTTCTCACAGAGAGCCCACCGCCGACACGGCCCGTCTATATATTTGTACGCCTTGCCCTGTGACCGGTAGCATCGCCATATATGCAATAGTTGTCATGTAGACTGTCAGCGAGTTTTTCCCGGAGACGTTTGAGGCTCTGAGTGTTCAAGGTTTCCCGTATGATTTCTCTCAGCCAAACGCCTGAATCGGTTGGACTAACCTGTATGTTACTGTTACTCATGTTTACTCCGCGCCCTGGACCTGGAGATGACTGGAATTGTTTTCCAAGAGGAAATAAATTCAGTTTACCGTTCGGTCTGAGTGCATGTGTGTGGTTTCTTGTTCTAGTGACTCTCCCATTTGGAAAAACAGGGCATTGCCAGCGCCCTGGGAAATGGAATCTGCTCGGAGCATATCTGGGCCTAAGCTCAGTCCTGTTTAAATTAACCTTTCAGGTGGGCCCGGTGCAGCCCGGAGGGCGTCTGTCCGTGGGGCAGAGCAGGGACGAGGCCCAGGTGCCAGGTGCGTCGGCCTCCCAGTGTGACTGCACCAGGCCACATTGTCCTGGCGGGCTCGCAGGGCGCATGCATGCGGCGACTGCTCTGCATGATGTGCAGCCGACAGGCCATGCTGCACAGACCCGAGCTCCGAGCAGAGGCTGCGTGGAGAGGCCGCTGGCAGACGTGTGCTTAGGGAGCGTCTGTTCCTTCAGAAGACAAAGCACAGAGCGGGAGCCGGGCTGTGTTCTCGCTCCGGTAGCCACTCCCAGAGTTGCTTTATCCAGAACCTTCCACCGCCTGCCTCAGTTTCCCAGCCGGGGCTGGTGCCGCGGGGTCAGCAGCCTTCACCTGGGCCTGGGCGTCTGGAAGATGCTGGTACCAGCACCTGCCAAAACGTGGTGAATGAGCCCTCGCCGGTTTGGCTCAGTGGATAGAGCATCGGCCGGCGGACTGAAGGATCCCAGGTTGGATTCCGGTCAGGGGCACGTATGTTGGTGGCAGGCTCAATCCCTGGCCCTGGTTGAGGCGTGTGGAAGGCAACTGATCGATGTATCGCTCTCATACCCATGTTTCTGTCTCTTCCTCTCCCTTCCACTCTCTCTAAAAATCTATGGAAACATACCCTCCGATGAGGATTAACTACAACAAGTGGTGAATGGGTGGGAGCTCTCATTTCAAAGCGTCCTTTTTCCTTCAAAAGATGAACATAGAAATAAGTACAGGGAGTCCTGATAGGCCTCTTGAGTCAAAACTGGTAAGTAGACACCTGGTATGAATGGGCAACTTCCAGCGCCCCCCCCCTCCCCCGTCCACATCCCCCGTGCGGGCGACATTTCACTCACTGTGACTCCTCTGGCCTCTGAGACAGGGCCTCCAGCAGATTCAGACGCCGTAGACAAGCGAGAACCACCACAGCAGGTCTTGATGGGAGAGTGAAGCTGGACCCATCCACCTGGTTGGGACCACCTGTCACCAGGAACCTGGGACTGGGACCCAAGTCTGTGCATTTCTAGGACGTTCCAGGTGACGCTGTTACCAATAAAAATAAAAAAATAAAATAAAAAAGCCTGGTCACATTTTAAAATTATTCAGAAACAAGTTCCCCATAGTGACTAAAGTGCATGTGTTTGCTAGAACGTTTCGTGTGTGTGTGTGTGTGTGTGTGTGTGTGTGTATGTGTGGTGTTTTAATGCTAGGAAGTCTACATCTATACATTTCACAATGGATTGCCAGCATGCTAGTTAATTAAAAAGCTTTTCACTGGCAACATGAATAATGAACTATGCCGAGAACATGCAAGGACATTCATAATTAAAATACTCGGCTATGTTTTTAAAAAATTAAGGTCTCTGGTCTAGTCAAGGATTTTGCATTTAAAATGACATGACCACACTTAACTGACTTTTTCACAAGCTTGAAAAGTTCTGGTTCCAAAGGACCCGGTTGTATTTCACAGGAGCAGGCGATGGCGCTGCCCGGGGATGGAGGCCTCGGGGACCTCCCAGACCCTGGTCCACACGGAGCTGGGATCCTCAGGAAGCAAGAGAGGCCTGTGCTTACCGCCCCGGAGGTCTCCACACGGCACCCTCGGGTTCCCACACGCAGGTCAGCATCCGCCCAGACAACGCCGGAGGCGAAGGGGTGCACCCTTATTCGCTCCATATGCCCCGTCCTTTCTAGAACAACCCTTGCTTGGGTCATCCATGCGGAACAGTCTGCGGGACAGCCACTCCCTCCTTTTGCTCATAACCTTGTTTATTTCCTACTTCATTCCCTAAGGACATAAGGGAACTGAAAGATGAACGAAACGCCAGTGGGAAAATCAGCTCCATGCAGCGGGGAGGAAAGATACCGAAGTCGTCCTATTTGGTGATTTTGGTTTTAATGCATTTCTTTTGCATTGACTTTGTGCTTCCTGGTAGTAAGGGGAGGAGGGAAGGGGGGAGGAATAGACCACTTCCTTAGAATTCTTCTCCTAGCACTCAATTGCAAAAGAAGTGCGTTGGAGGCCTTACCCAAGGCAGGGGCCAGTGCAGCAGCCGGCTCCTTGACCAGAGGGCTGTGACCTCCTGCTAGTCGGCTCTGGGCAGTGGCTCAGGGGCTGCTGACGCCCCGCCATGCACAGCACCATCCCCAGAGCAAAGAGTCATCGTGCCTGAACGTCAGGAGTCCCGCGGCTGAGGCACCCTGAGGTGATGTGTTCACATGGGAGCCACCGGGAGAGCATTGAAAGCGCGCTTTGCCTGAATCCCACCCCAGAGGTCCTGCCTTAATTGGCCCCGAGCACCAGCCGGGCCCCAGAGGCGCCCCAGGTGCGTACGGCCTCGTCTGAGACCCACTGGGCCCTGACATTCCCCGGCAGGTGCATCGGACAGGAGCCGAGAAATTTGAAAACCACATCCAAGACATTGAGACGCGTCAGGGAGGGGCTCCCGCGTCCTTTCTCAATGTGACTTTTACAACTGGGCGTCTCCGGATTCTTCTCACTGTAAGTACCAGGAGGAACAATAGCAGGTTTGGGCAGAAGCAGGGAGGGTAGCCTGACCCAGAGCCCCACCACCCTGACACCTGGTGCAGGATTAGGAACTCAGTGAGTGGGAGCCCGGCCCAGCAGGGACTCGGGGGCCCCGGGGAGCAGGGGCCGGCCCCTCCACTGTGCCCGGGGGAGGGCAGCCTGGCAGCCTCGGGAGGAGCCAGCCATCCGGGTGGTTCTGCGCCATGTGTCGGTCTCCGTGTTGGCAGCCCGCCCCGTGTGGCGCTCACACGCGGCTGCCCCCACTGCGAGGCCATATGAGACCCACTTTCGGGCCAGGCCCGGCGCCTGGCTCGCGGCTCTGACCTCTGCCATCAGCTGTTATTTCTGTCTAATGATTCCCATTCCAGGCTGTTCTCAACGTTTGCCTGCAGATCTGTCTGTAAAAGCATGGCTTGTGCTTTGTTTTAAATTAGCCTCACAGGCAGATGGGAAGGTCGCTGTGACCTTCACGCTTCTGTTGCCTCGGGTTGAGCAGTGACCCAGCAGTGGCTGTTCTCCAGACCGCCCGGTCCTGGGCGTAGGTGTCAGGTGGGTTTGTTGTCATGACAAAGGAGAAGTGTGGAAAGTCACTCGCTTTGCTGCAAATCAGATGCGTTGCTCGTGGAGGCAGGTGAAGCGGCCGGGAAATCCTGCCCTGGGCTGGGGTGGGCAGGCCACAGGGACAGCGGCAGCAGGCACCGGGCGGAGGCGCCGGGGACAGGCTCTGGGTCCCCGCAGCTGGGTGGGCTCCTCGGGTCCGTGCTGGGTCTTCTCGGAACTCGGACGAGGACCCGGGTGAGCCTTCAGGTTGCAGGTTATAGAGCAGCAGCCGGGGGGCAGCCAGCAGAGCACCTGCGGTCGCCTCCCCACCTCGCTCATCTCCGCGGGCCGGCGTGGAGGGAGCTCTACAAAGGGACGGACATCTCCTAGAGTTCGGGGGGGAGAGACAAGGGCCCAGCATGGTTTCTGGCCGAACCCCAGGGCTCAGGGCTGCTGGGCACTGCACTCAGCGGGGGGTGGGGTCGGGAGCCTCCGGGGCTGAGGAGTAGCCATGGCCAACCCACCAGGTTTCTCTGTAATGAGGTCAGCTGTCAGCTCCCTGGGCAGGAGCACAGCGCCCCTTTATTTCCAAGCCTGTGCCGCAGCCCATCCAGGCTGCATCCCATCCTCCATGCACATCCCGACCAGCCGTGTGCGGCCAGCTCGGCTCTCTCTGCAAAGGGGGAAACTTGGCAATGGTGGAGGCTGAGGACTTAAATGGCGATCGGCTCTGGCTCCTGTCGATTAATTCCTTCATGGGCTCCTGCCTGAGGAGAGCATCTGGAGGGGCCGGCTGTGGGGGCTGAGAAAAACAGCCCAGCACACACACCCTCACGAGAGCTCAGCTGCGACGGGCGGGTGAGGTATCCCCGGGGCGCCTGTGTGGGGCTCTCTCTGTCACCTACAGGTAGCACATTCCTAGAAGAAACTTCTGTGCCCACTGAAGTCTCTGAGAGGAATCACCTCCTTTGGGCTTTAATCCATCCCGACCCCGTGACCAGGAGATGGCAGGAGCCGATGGGACCAGCAAGTCAGAGGCAGGCGTGGTCCTCCCTCCAGCAGCAGGGAAAGTGGTTCAAATGGTGGTCCTCCCCCCACGGGCCCGGCAGCGCCCTGGCGCAGGGAAGGGGCACCTGGGTCATGCTCTGAGGGAAGACGGACTGGGGTGAGTATGGTTAGTGCCCTGTGAGTATGGTTAGTGCCCTGTGAGTATGGTTAGTGCTCTGTGAGTATGGTTAGTGCCCTGTGAGTATGGTTAGTGCCCTGTGAGTACAGGTTACTGCCCTGGGAGTACAGGTTACTGCCCTGGGAGTACAGGTTACTGCCCTGAGAGTACAGGTTAGTGCCCTGGGAGTACAGGTTACTGCCCTGGGAGTACAGGTTAGTGCCCTGTGAGTACAGGTTAGTGCCCTGTGAGTATGGTTACTGTCCTGGAAGTATGGTTACTGCCCTGGGAGTATGGTTACTGCCCTGGGAGTATGGTTACTGCCCTGGGAGTACAGGTTAGTGCCCTGGGAGTATGGTTACTTCCCTGGGAGTATGCTTACTGCCCTGGGAGTACAGGTTAGTGCCCTGTGAGTACAGGTTACTGCCCTGTGAGTACAGGTTACTGCCCTGGGAGTATGGTTTGTGTCCTGGGAGTATGGTTAGTGCCGTGTGAGACTTGGCATTCTCCCATCCACCTGGTCAATGTGGACCACAGCTCAGCCCGTCACTTAGGCAGATGTGAACGTCAAGCGCAGACCTCAGGCGCTCTCCTAATGACCCAGGGGTGTGGCTATCGACCAGGTGGAACCAGTGAAATTAGGGGCGAACGCGCGTGTCTCCTCTGCCTCTGAGCCTCCCTCCTGCCGGAAGCCGGTCCATCCTTGCTGCTTGACACAGTCGCTGCAGGAAAGAAACATCTGCATAGCATATGTTTCAAGGGACGTGGCGTATATAGCATACTGTTCTTAATATGTTTGCTCCCCTTAGCGCTGTGTGTTTTAACCAAGGTCACCTCTCCGAGAAAGGTTGTTTCCCCAGGTAGGGATTTTTACCTGAAGTCAGGGAGGGGATAAAACTCCTTAACTAAGTACCAGGCGGGTAGTTAATCACTTTAACTACAAACAATCATGCTTAAGCCACATAATCTTTACTCCCTGGAATGGAGATAAGAAACGCCCTAACCTTTGCAATAGAAATTGACAGGATTAAAATCAACTGGTATAAATACGGATGTAACAAGACAATAAACACCAGAACTTCGCTGGAGAACCAGACCAGAACTTGGCTGGAGATCCTGGCTAGAGATCCTGGCTAGGCTGCTGATCAACTGAACGCTGTCTCCGTGTCATTCCTTCTTCGCCGACTCCGTCCACACCTTTGGGGACCCCCTGGACCTGCTGGGGTTGGACCCTGGCATCTGGCGCCCGAACAGGGACCCCTAGGTAAGCCCCACTCTCGGGATGGATAGGACTCCACCGTAGGAAGAGGGTGGATAGTCTTCACCAACTCTGTCCACACCTTTGGGAACGCCTGGAACAGGATTCCCCTAGGTAAGCGCCCCCCCCATTGAGAACCCCCACATTCGGGACAGATAGGACTCCACCAGGGTGCTACAGACCCCCCTATAGAGGATAAGTAGGGTAAGAAGGTGGATAGTACAGAAGTTAGATTGAGAAGATGTGCCATACTGAGTCCAAAGAAAGAAGACTCTGTATTGATTCTTAGATTGAGAAGATGTGCCATACTGAGTCCAAAGAAAGAAGACTCTGTATTGATCTTTAGATTAAGAAGATGTGCCATACTAAGTCTAAAGAAATAAGACTCTGTATCGATCTTTTAACACATATGCTTGCTAGCAGAGGAATGAAGGTTACTCCCAGTCAGACAGAACATTTTATACAAGAAGTATGTCCATGCTTTTCTGAGGAAGGGAAGGTAAATGTAAAGGCATGGGAGGAGGTAGGCCCAAGGAGCCTTATCCTTAACCCCACTGCAGCCTTTCCACCCCGGGAAAGTGCAGGATTGGCAAGCTCTCCCTGGGGTGATAGATCAGGACTCAGGTAATAGTGGAAAGTGCCAATCCTACTCTTAAAATGGATACAAGAGAGCATTTGGGGTTTTTCTTTTTAATGCCTGCTTTTAAAAAATAAAAAAGGGGGAATTTGCCGGGAGCCGGTGCATCCTTGCTGTTTCAAGGGACCTGGCATATATGGCATACTGTTCTTAATATGTTTGCTCACCTTCTTGGCACTATGTGTTTTAACCAAGGTCACCTCTCTGAGAAAGGTTGTTTCCCCAGGTAGGGATTTTCCCCTGAAGTTAGGGAGGGAATAAAACCCCTTAACTAAGTGCCAGGCGGGTAATTAATCACTTTAACTACAAACAATCATGCTTAAGCTACATAATCTTTACTCCCTGCAATGGAGATAAGAAACGCCCTAACCTTTGGAATAGAGATTGATAGGATTGGAATCAACTGGTATAAATACAGATGTAACAAGACAACAGGAGACAGAACTTAGAAGACAGAACCAAGAGACACAGAACCTAGACACAGAACCTAGACACAGAACCTAGAGAAGAACCTAGAGACAGAACATGGCAAAAGATCCTAGACAGAAACTGGCCTCAGAATCTAGAGACAGAACCTAGCAAGAGAACATGGCAAAAGATCCTGGACAGAAACTGGCCACAGAACCTAGAGACAGAACCTGGCTACAGAACTTGGCTGGAGAAACTAGACAGAACCTGTCTGAAGAACCTAGAGACAGAACCTGGCTACAGAACCTGGATAGAACATGGCAAGAGAACCTGACTAGAACCTGGTGACTGAATCTGGCTGGAGAACCTGGACAGAACCTGGCTGGAGAACCTAGCAAGAGAACATGGACAAAGATCCTGGCTGGAGATCCTGGCTAGAGGAACCTGGCTATGATGATCACCCGAAGGCTGCCTCTGTGTCATTCCTTCTTCGCCGACTCCGTCCACACCTTTGGGGACCCCTAGACCTGCTGGGGTTGGACCCCAACACCCTCCCTCTCGGGTCTCCTTTCAAATTGGAGGAAGAGTTGGTTCCCTTCCTCAGGAGGCAAGCCCGTGGGTTCCCTAAGGTCGCGCACTGTCCACAGGGCCCCCCAGGTGTTGCTTTTGGCTATTGAGATGTAGATCCAGTTACACTGAGCGTGCTCGCTCTCAGGAGGAGCATGTCAAGGGCCCATGGCTACGGGGGCCAGTGGCTGCTGCACAGAACTTTCTCATCATGGAACGTTCTAGGGGGCAGCCCAGAAAGTCCCCGCCTCTGCTGCCCTTTGCCCCCGCCAGGTCCAGAGACCCCTATTTCTCCAGCTCCGTTAGCACCTCCCTCCATCCACACGCCACCCCATCTTCCCGTGTGCACACATGTTTCCAATCTTCAAAAAACTTTTCCTTGACCCTGAAACCACCTCACAAGACTTTTATTAATTTCCTTCATTTTCTCCCACTTTCTCACAGCTGCGGTCTGCCTCCACATCCTCCGTTTCCTCACCACGGACTCGGGCCTCCCTCACCTGCGGGCTGGCCCCCATCAGCATCTTCTCAGGAAAACCATGTTCCCAAGGCCGCCGGGCCTGCTCACCACCTCATCTTTCTGGGGCCTCCCTCCCTCCCCAGGTCCTCACTCTCCTCAGCCTTTCAATAACTTAGACCATCCGTCACCAGGTCCTCGTTCTCGCTCGGCAATATTTCTTGGTTTATTCTTTCCTTTCTCTTTTCAGTGTCAGGGCCCTGGGGACACCCTTTTCATCTGCTCACCTCCGGCTCTCCTGTCTCCAATCCTTGTGCACGGCCACCAGGCCAACCTTTATAAACACTCGTGCCACGCCATTTCCTCCTCCAGTGAATCCCAGGGACTCCCAGAGCCGGGCAGTGGAAGGGCAGCGCGTAAATGGAATTGGAATCCGTGTCTGCCACTGCTGGCAGTGTAGCCTGGCCCGGCTTACTTGCTTTTCTGAAACTTCTCCTTCACTGGAGAGTGAGTGTACTGATAGGTGATTGTAAGACGCCTGCCGATATGATTGTTCGTGGTTTCAAACACCTGGAATCCATGGCTGTGTGTCATCTGGATGCAACCTGGGCTCTTCATGCTGATTCTGGGCCCACTGCTTCTCTTCGTGGCACGGCTCACCCCGTGAGTCCCGCCACCCCTCCCCTAAGTCAGTGGTTCTCAACCTTCCTAATGCCACGACCCTTTAATACAGTTCCTCATGTTGTGGTGACCCCCAATGTCATTGTTACAAATTGAACATAATTAAAGCATAGTGATTCATCACAAAAACAATATGTAATTATATATGTGTTTTCCGATGGTCTTAGGCGACCCCTGTGAAAGGGTTGTTTGACCCCCAAAGCAGTCGCGACCCACAGGTTGAGAACCGCTGCCTAAGTCTTTGTAAGAAACACGCCGTTCCTGTCTCCCGCCAACAAGAACCTGGAGTAACGGTCTCTCATCTCCCGCGTAAAGATAGAGCCCCTCTGACTTCCCGAGGTCTTAACCTCGCTCCCCGCCCCATGGCCTCCACCTCGTCCCGCTGCGACCCGTCAGCTCCGCTCTCCTGCGTACGCCTGGCTTATTCCATCTTCCTTGTTCTCCTCTACCTGCCCCCACGCTCTGCACACTCTGCCTTCCTCCCCCACCTGCCTCCGTCCCGCTCCGCCCTCCCCTGTGAACCCACTCGGAGCTGCACCACCCCCTCTCCCTCCCGCGCCTCCAGCCCGCCCAGCAGGGAGCGGCGTCCTTGGAAACGAACCTGTGTTCCCGACGGGGCTGTCATCCTCAGGGAGGGCCGCTGTCCGCGTTACTGTGCACCCACCTCGGTGACGCCCACAGAAGTCCAGTTAAGCACGTGTTCATGGGGGGGAATCACTAGCGTGACTACAGCCCTCAGCCCATCCGAGTTCAGAACCCACGTGCTGTGTGCTGCTCGGTGCTGGGGACAAAGCATGAGGGGCCGGACCAGATCCCTCCTCCGGACACTCCCGAGCCCAAGTGCCCGACCCAGTCTCCGCCCTCTTTCTTGGTTCAGTGGCTGCCTCTGTCCTTATTAACCAGGTGAGAGGGCACCGGTCGGCCTGGGCTCCATTTGTAGCCACAGGACACGGAGCGGGTGCCCATCTGCCTCCCTCTGCCATCTCGTCTACGATCAGGATCTCAGTGGGTGCGGTCAGCTCCCGCGCCCTGCAGTCGGTGCTCTGAGCGATCCGATCGGCAGCCGCGAGGCCGGAGGTCAGCTCGCCGAGGCCCAGGCCAGGCTGACCAGCCTCCTCCCCGTCGGTGCAGGCGCTCCGCTAGCCAGGCTGATGCTGTCGGATCCGCAATGAAGGCTCAAGCAGCATCCGAAACGGATCCGAACAGGCACCAGGTCTGTCTGTGAATTCAGGCAGCAGCCCAGTCCCCTCGTCAAGCAACACGATGCTGACTGTGACTACAGGCGACACGAGCTCTCCCTCTGACGGGACGGGCACTTCCTGAACCAACAGATGGGCACTCAGCTCAGGACCGGAGAGACAAGACAGTCGGCGGCTGGCAGCTCCTTGGCCGGCGGGTGTCGCCCAGGCGCCTAATACATTCACCTGCGCCGGGTGCTGCTCACGCAGGCGAGGCCTGTGCAGTACCGGCTTTCCTCCGGCTCCCTGTGTGGACGCGGCGTCACGCTTTCCCTCCTGCGTCGTGCGGTCCTCGTGTTGTCCGCGGCCGAGACACAAACCAAGCTCATCCGTTGGGTCAAACCTGGGGTCAATGTCCCTAATGAGGAAAAGACAACCTCGAGCAGTGGTCCCCAGCCTCCTTCTGGCCACACCCCCCAAGCACCTCTCACATCCTGACGCCCCCCACCCCCGACATACAATTCTAATTATTCAAAAAGTGAGCTCCTATTCGCACGGAGGAAGCATAAAAGGCCATGAACTTGGTCTAAACAAGCTTCCAAGGAACATGGCCTCCACGAAAGAGAAAAATAAAAGAACAAGAGGGCAGTGGAAGTGCTGAGGAAGACAACGCTAAGAATTTCGTGCATCGGGCCTCTAGTAATACTATGAAGGGATCTGGAAAAATAGCAAATAAGGTTTCAAAACATAATAGAGAACTGAAATGCACAAATATGTCGCAATCTATATTTATATGCTGTATAGGAGGCCCCTAGAACCATAAGACATGCAAAAAGTTCACTGTTAATAACTCATTCTCGAGTCGCCCCCCTTAAAAGTCAAACTGCCCCCTGTGGGCGTGTGCCCGCGTGGGAGCCACTGCCCGAGAGGGGAGAGCCCTGCTGCCCAGCGGTGGGGGCTGCCCCACACTGAACACGGCCTCGAGAGCGCCAGCCCCGGGGGGGCCACCGGGTCCAAACGAAGCGTTCGCACAGGAGGCAGTCATGTCGGGGCCCAGGCAGGGGTGGTGAGCAGTCGCAGGGATGCAAACCGCAGAAGAAGCCGCGGCTGCTCAGAGCGGAATGCTGCTCCCTCTCCTCACGAACACACTCTCCTCCGGCCAAATGCGAGGTGGAGACACGTCCCTTCCCCCACAGGCCTTGCCAGCTACCACACGGATCGGCCTGCGCGTGTGAACCCAGGACATATTGGTTAAGACGGAAAATAGCGTGTTTCTGGTAGAGTTCGAGTGTGTAAGAAACACTGCACCCCGCTGTGTTTGTAAACGCCGGAGTTCCACGGAGTCGAGACAGATGGTAGCAGGCAAAGATGCAATCCTATCATCAAAAGCTAAAAGATGTCAAAAATCTGTTAGCAAGCAAAATGCAGCAGGTTCCGCGCTGCTCCTGCCAGCTTGCAAAACATGTGCGGGTGTCGGAGCCTGGGTTTTGTCAATACAGGGCCAGTGCGCGGAGCATCGGCACCTGGTGGGGGAGCCGCGGACCGGCTGCTCCTTGGCTGACGGGGGGGGGGAGAGCGAGTCGGGCAGCCACAGGAGCCCGGGTGGCTGGGCATGGAGAGGGCCAGGAGCGAGCGCGGGGACCCATTTCCCTTCCACGAGTCGCAAGTTTCTCTGTGAAGCTAAAGGCTGTTTAAATGATGGGAGACATTCAACCCTCCCAGAGAGCATTGTAAGGGTCCCGGGGAGAGTCGTCGTGCTGTTTAGCTCAAGGAAGCAAGAGGGTGAGTGTTATTTGGTGAAACCAGAAATACCGAGGCTTCCGGCGTTTGTCAGCCCCATCCGAGCAGGTCTCTGAGCGCCTGGTGGCACGGCCTGGGGGCCCCGGACAGGGAGATGAGACGGGCTGGCCCCGGGGTCTGGCTGATTTCGGGTCAGGGTTGTGGAGTGTGGAGGCGACGTTCATTGTGATGGGAGGAGCATGGTGACCCTTGTGTGGAGCACTCACTGTGGATCAGATGCTACACTCATGTCATCTACTCAGACTCTCAGCCTCCGAAGATGGAGAGAAGGCCACTGACTATTCTGCACCCAACGGAAGTTCAAACCTCCCCTCCTCCCCTCCAGCCCCCTCTGCAGCGAGGGAACCCGGGTGGGGAGAGGGGTGGAGGGTGGGGCTTGTGCTCTCCCGCAGCGTCTCCACCTCAGGCTCCGGGGCCCACTCTGGCCCAGGCGCCTGTCTGATCCGCACCGTCCCAAAGGCATGGGGCCAACCCCTTCCGGGAAGTCCCGCTGGGCCGGAGAAGGCTGCGTTTTAGAGCAAGAGACAGTTTGACAAGGCCTGTGGGTTGGAGAGTGAGGGATCACGAAAGGCCATCATTCACTGATGGCCAAGAAAAAGGAGCTGCTTTGCTCTTGGGGGCAGAGGGGGGCAGCCAGAGGGCCCCTGCATGGAAGAGAAAGCCCCGAACAGGCCGCAGCCGCGGTGTCCAGTGCATGTTCCTAAGTCTCCTTGGGCTGGTTGGGTTCGTTCTTGGTGAGGACGGGGCTAGCCGACCTCTGCTATCTTCTCCACGAAACCCCCAGCCAAGGGCCTGCTCAGAGCGGCGCAGGGGAGCGGATCCTCAACCGGAGCGCTAACCGGTGCGCTGCTGTGTCCGCCTCGTGCGCAGGGAAGCAGACACCCGGGCGGGAGCTGGAGGACGCGGGAGTGGCTGGCATGGAAACCAGACTGCCCTCAAGTAGCGCCCCTGGGACAGCACCCTGGGGAGAAGGACTCCCTGCGTGTGAGCTGGGCATGGAGGAGCGGCTAGGGCTGGGCACTCCCCCCGCCAGCCACCCGGGAGCTCCTGTCTGCTCCCCCCCATGAGAGCCCCTTCCCACCACCCCCACCTCTCTCCCGCCCCCCCCCCCTCGCCCCAGCCTCCCCGTCTCCTTCACTGAGCAGAAGCCAGCCCTCCCTGTAGGCCTTCTGCAGGCGTGTTCAACCCTCAGTCTCCAGCCCAGAGGGCATAGGCATCTTCCTACGGCTGTCCCCGCGAGACGTCCAGCGCTAGTGGCCAAAGCACAAGGCCTGCACCTGAACTTCCCATGCGTTTCCCTAGCCCACCCGGCCACCATGAGAACCGGATGCCCACGCTGCCGATGGGGAGAAGGGGCTCAGAAAGACACGCCAGCTGCTCAGGCTCACGGCTGAGGGGGAGGTGTGGGTGCCAGCCGCTGAGGACCGGGGTGAGAAGGAAGGCGGGAAGTGTGGGCTGTGGGACTCCCACGTGTGCGTTAGCTGGAGTCCACACTTAGAATCATGCCCCCCAAGACAGAAACTTTAGAAACATCCCCCGATTTGGCTGCCACTGAAAAACAGTCACATGTAAGACCCAGTAACACCTCTGACTGCCCTACAGCTACCCTCCTGAGGGAAAAGGTAAAACAAGCAAGCAAACAGCACTAGCTCGGGAGGCGCCACGTGACGATGGGACACGCAACTCGCACCCTCGGGCAGGTGAGCAGGTGAGCGCTGACCGACAGGAAGCAGCAGGGGAATAAGCCGGAGCCTCGGTTATGGAACCAGATGCGTCAGCGCGAAGGGCCTGGACGGTCAGGGTCCCGTTTTTTAATTCACGGGGCGTCCTTTTCCTGATGCACCATGTGTGTGTGCCCCTGGGGGCACGGCCAGGGCGGGAAGCTTTCCCACGAGGAGGGAGGTGCGGGCCGCGTGGGCTGAGAAAAGCGTGGTGGGAGGGCCATCCGGGCCAGGGGGCTGGGCGGCGAGGGCCCAGCCCAGGCTGTGGTTTGGGACACACAACGCACTCTGGGCTCCGGTGCCTTGTGTGTGAAACGGGGCGAATGGCCGCATTGTGCACAGCTGGGAGGAGCGTACACTGAGCGCAGATATCACCGGCAGCGTCGCGCGGAGGCAGCTCGGTGACACGCAGGTCCTGCTGTTCGCCCAGCGTCCCTTCAAGCTGCGAGTGGCGAGGGCGTACGGGGCAGTTGCTACTTTTACTCACACCCTGTTTCCCTCAGGGCCAGGCAGACACTCAGTGAGGAATCGAGGAAGATGCTGGCTCCCGCCCAAAGGGCGCCTGATGTTCAGAGACAGAGCCACCGCACGACAGCCCCGAGAGGTGCTCCTGGGGGCATTGGAGGGGTGAGCAGGGCCCGGTGGATGCGAGGGGGGTCCAGGTGGACAGGAGATGGGTGCAGGGAGATGGGGGTGGGGGGGACAGGAGGAGAGGCAGGAAAAGTCAGCGAGGACTCAGCGGCTCCCTAAGTGGGACCACGGCTGAGAGCACTTTCCCTGGGAGCTACTGGAAGCCAGAGCTGCACCCAGGTCTCTGGACCCAGCTTCACTCCCGTGTCTGCTGTGCATGTGCTCTGTCCCGGGAGCCCAGGAGCATCATTAAATATTATGCTTGTTAACAGAGTTAGTAACCTCACCCCTTGGGGGGCAGGAGCCAATGGTTTTTAGACGCACCTTGTGTTGCACAGCCATACACGACCTTTCACACATGGCGCAGCCAGGTCACGTCACTCCTGTTGCCTCAGGTGTGCAGGGAACGCGTAGCAGCATCACTTCCCTGGCATGGATTCCATCATCTGCATGAGCACCCACTGGCTGGGCAGAGGGGGACGACTGGACTCAGTGCCGTCCAGCAAAGTTGGTCCAATGCCGTCAGGGAGGGTCCTTTTAGGTAAACGCTCAACAACAGCTCAAGGTAAACTTCTCTGCTCTCAGCTTCCATCCTCACCCTCCACTCCTTGTAAAGAGCGCGTCTGACACCAAAATGGCAAATCGCTGTAGGAAATGCATGGCTGTGAACCCTGACCCAACACAACAGAGCGGTAGGTGGGGCAGGTCACCAGCGTCCTGAGACGGTGTGAGGGCGATGTGAGAGCAGCCTGGGCTCCTGTCCTGTGTGGGTGGCACGGTGCAGTCTTGTCAGTAGAACCCTTTCTTCTTTTATAAACCATCTCAGGAATCTAGCCCTTTGCTCTGCGGGGCAGTGAGTGATAGAGAGGCGTCTGATGTAAAATGCTGTGGCGATGACAGCCAATGACTCCGACTGCTACTAATGCTACTGGTACCTGACACCTACAAATATACTGACTAGAGGCCCGGTGCATGAAAATTCGTGCACTGAGGGGGTCGCTTAGCCCGGCCTGCCCCCTCTCACAGTCCAGGAGCCCTCAGGGGATGTCCTACTAATGGCTTAGGCAACCATCTGCAGGAGGTGACCAGGCCAATCAGGGGAAGGCGCCACCCCCATCACCCTGCTGCTGCTGCTGCCACTGCCGGCTGCTGCAGCCACGGCAGCCACCTGCCCTCAGTCCTCACAGTGGCTTTTTCTGGAATAATATCCAGAAGGACGTATGGAAGCTGTCCGGTCTATCCGGTCTAATTAGCATATTACCCTTTTATTAGTATAGATTAGAGGCCCGGTGCACAAAAATTTGTGCACTCGGGGGGGGGGAGGGCGGAGGTCCCTCAGCCCGGCCTGTGCCCTCTTGCAGTCTGGGACTCCTCAGGAGATGATGACCTGCTGGCTTAGGCCTGCTCCCGGGTGGCAGAGGGCAGGCCTAATCCCTAGGTGCAGCCCCTGGTCAGGCTCAGAGCAGGGCCAATTGGGGAGTTGGGGCGCTGCCCCCTGTCATGCACAGAGCAGGGCGGATTGGGAGGTTGCGATGCCACCCTCAGTCACGCTCAGGGTAGGGCCGATTGGGGGGTTGGGGCACTGCCCCCTGTCACACTCAAGGCAGGGTCGATGGGGAGGTTGCGGCGCCACCCCCTGTCATGCACAGAGCAGGGCCAATCAGGGGGTTGGGGCTCTGTACCCTGTCACGCACAGAGCAGGGCCCATCAAGGGGTTGGGGAGCTCCCCCTTGTAATGCACAGAGCAGGGCCGATCAGATGGTTGAGGAGCTCCCCCCTGTCACTCACAGAGTAGGGCCGATAGGGGAATTGGGGCACCGCTGCCTGTCACATTCAGGGCAGGGCCAATGGGGAGGTTATGGCTCTACCCCATCACACACAGAGCAGGGCCCGTGGGGTGGGGGTTGGGGTGCCGCCCTCTATCACCCACAGAGCAGGGCCGATCAGGGGGTTAGGGTGCCGCCACTCTCACACTCAGGGCAGGGCCAATGGAGAGGTTATGGCTCTACCCCGTCACCCACAGAGCAGGGCCAATCGGGGGTTGTGGCCCCGCCCTCTGTCACACACAGAGCTGCAGGGTGATCAGGGGGGTTGGGCGCTGCCCCCTCTCACACTGATCCCAGTGCCGGGAGGCCTCGCGGCTCTGCTGATCCCGGTTCTGGGAGGCATATTACCCTTTTACTATATAGGATAGAGGCCTGGTGCACGGGTGGGGGCCGGCTGGTTTGCCCTGAAGGGTGTCCTGGATCAGGGTGGAGGTCCCCACTGGGGTGCCTGGCCAGCCTGGGTAAGGGGATGATGGCTGTTTGCAGCTGGTCACACACCCTTCAGGGTGAGGGTCCCCACTGGGGGGACTGGCCAGTCTGGGTGAGGGGCTGAGGGCTGTTTTCAGGCTGGTGGGTGACTGAAGCTCCCAACTGCTCCTTTTTTTCTTTTTTTTTTTCCTTTTTTATTCTGGGCCAGCTTTAGCTTTAGCTTGGCTCCAGCTCTTAGGCCTCCGCTGCTGAAAGCAGGTTTCTGGCCTTTGTTTACCTTCTGTATTTGAAACAATGTTGCGATCCTGCTGGCTGAAGCCCGGCGGACTAAAGCAGGTTTCTGGGGTTTTGTTTAGCTTCTATATTTGTAACATAGTTGCTTAGAGTTGCAGCTCAGAGGCCTGCAGCGGCAGGCGGGGAACATTGGCGTCCTCCGTCACTGAAGCAAGCAAGCCTCATGTTCACTTTAAGCTGCCTGGCTGCCGGCCGCCATCTTGGCTGGCAGTTAATTTGCATATTGCCCTGATTAGCCAATGGGAAGGGTAGCGGCTGTATGCTAATTACCATGTTTCTCTTTTATTAGATAGGATGCTTGCCAGGCATTTCCCTAGGTCCTTTACATGTAGAAATCATTTAGTCTTCATAACAGCTCCATCATGAAGAGCTGTGGGTCCCAATGATTATTCCTATTAACATCCACTAATCATTGGATGTGCTGGGGACAGAACGGACTTTTTTATGTGTGTGAGATAGTGACCACGGGGTAGGGGAATGATAGGGTGTGTTCTAGAAATGTTACATTTAAAATCAATGAAATGCATCGATCATTGATTAACACACACTGGGTGCCAGCTTTGCATGGGGCGTTGATACACGTGCGACAGTCCTTTCAGCATCCCCAGGAGCAGGAGAAAGATCAGTGACCCTAACCTGTGGGCGCTGCCACCGTCTTCCTGGGAAACATCAGGCTGGGTCCTCCTCACCCCCAGCCTCGGGGCCTGGGTACTCAGAATCGCACTTCCTATCTTCGAGGGACTTTAAGAAGAATGTCGGCTAGGCGAAGCCAGCGTTGGTTCCTGGCTATGGAGGCGGTGGCTCAGGAGATGCCAAGAAGAGCCAGGAAGATTTCTTGATGGATTTCCTGAGGATACAGAATATAACAATGGCCAAGAGCTGTCTTCTTAAGGGAGACACCAACATGGGTTCAGGTGGAACATCGAAAGCGCCTGGATTTGTAGTGATCAACGATGGATGGTTCTCTTTGAGGGAAAAAACTATCCTCTGGATCCGCCCAAGTGTGATCACCCCTTTGAGGCCAACGAAGAATAAAGGGCCCGTCAGGCAAAGTCGGTGTTGAATAGAAAGCCTTCACTTGGTACGACGGCTAATTTAACCTTTTCAGTCAGACAATAATAAGCGCAACACACTGCGCTTTGAAGGGCGCCAGGCACTGTGCTAAGTGCACGGCGGGCGCCTGTCGTCAGCATAAGATCGATCTTGCTGCAAAACCCTCAGACCTCAGGCCGCAGCTCTGACAGCTGGGCTCCTGGTGTTTCCTACCGGGCGCTTCAGGGTGTTTGCAGGGTCTTCTCTTGCCCCATTCTTCCTGAGCTTGACTTCTTGACCTTGAGTGTCTGTGTGGGGCTTCAGCTTCTCCACAGTTGGGTTTCTGATCTCCCCTGGCCTGGCCAGGCCCAACACACCACCCTGGGACACAGCATCCGACCCTCTGGTGCTCACCGCCTTGCTGGCCTCCTGGTCCACCTGACTACTGACTGCGTGTCCACAGTCTGTCCTTCAGCTTGGCCAGCTGCCTGGACAGGCCCTGTTACTCAGGCCGGACCTTCCTGGCATCACCTGCTCCTGTGAACTCCCACCAAATGCTGGAATTTTGAGTGGAATCGGCTGATCCCCAGTAGGGGGCATGCAGGAGGCAGCCAGTCAATGATTCACATCATTGATGTTTCTATCTCTCTCTCCCTCTCCCTGCCTCTCTGAAATCAATAAAAAAATATTTTTTTAAAAATAAAATAAATAAAGGAGCAGTGTGGGGATTTAATTGGCATTTGCAAACCACTCACAGATGCCCTGGCCGTATCCTGCCTTCTAGTCTCAGGTTTACCCTGAGTATAAAGTGGCTTCCCTCCTCACCTGGAATATGAACTGAAAGGAGAGACCATGAAGTATTCTAGTCTGTGTGCAGCAGAAAACCGATGGTGTTAGCCATGGATAGAGCCCTTTATGATCAGCCCTATAGTGCGCCGTAAGTAGATGCCAGGAGCTGTGATTTTAAACCATCCCAGTCACCTGCACCAGTAAAATGAGAGAAAGTGACTTTTAAAACATATATATATATATATATATATATATATATATATATATATATATATTAAATATATTTTATTGATTTTTTTAACTTTTTTTATTGCTTAAAATATTACAATGAGTAGTACATTTGTCTCCTTTTTTCCCCCCTTGACCTTCCCCCAGCCTCCCCTCCCCCCAGTGTCTTGTGTCCATTGGTTATGCTCATACGCATGCATACAAGTCCTTTGGTTGATCTCATAACCCCTGCAACCCTCCCCAGCCTTCCCGCTGTAGTTTGACAGTCTGTTTAATGCTGCTCTGCCTCTGTATCTATTTTTGTTCATCAGTTTATAATGGTCTTTATTATCCATAAATGAGTGAGATCATGTGGCATTTTTCTATATATATTTTGATTGATTTCAGAGAGGACGGGAAAGGGAGAGAGAGAGAGATAGAAACATCAGTGATGAGAGAGAGATTGGTTGGCTGCCTCCTGCACGCCCCCTACTAGGGATTGAGACTGCAATCCGGGCATGTGCCCTTGTCCAGAATCGAACCCGGGACCCTTCAGTCTGCAGGCCAATGCTCTATCCACTGAGCCAACCCAGCGAGGGCAGAAGCGACTTCTTAATCAACTGAGAGCCACAGTGTCGTCAGCGACTGCCTAAGTGGGTCACCAGAAATAACCTCCCGCATCGGCCGCCGAAGGATAAATGGCGTCGCCCTCCCTCCTCGGCGGCACTGGCTCTCGTCCAGCCGGGCCCGGCGACCTCGATCACTGGCCGCCAGGCGCTGGAGTTCAATCAGACGCGTCTGCAGGCGGCGGCTGGGGCTCCGTCCAGGAAAGCAGCCGCGCCGAGGGGGCCGGACACAGAGCTGCTGAAATCTGTCCAGACAGCATTGAGCTCCCGGCAAGAGGAGCTGCCACCGCCATCTGCCTCTGTGGGGGTGACCTGGGAATAAATAAAAATTAACCTTGGTCCTGGAATGAATCATGGAGCTTATCAACACTTCCTCTGTCCCTAACGGCTCCCGGGCGACACATGCGCAGTGCGCAGTGCGCTGTGAGGGACGGGCGGGAGGGTCGTTGCTGTGCCTGGCTCTGCACCGGCGTGGGCCGCCCACCGCCCTTCTCAGACCCTGTGCCTCACTGCCCGCTGCGCCCTGGGCTGGGAATATTAGAAACAAATAAGGAAAAAGAAGTGTCTTGCACCCGGGGAGAGCTCACGAAATGACCGGGAATCGTAGTGTCCAGGCCGTCAGCCCTGCCCGGGACTGAGGGGGTTCCAGGGGCTGCGTCTGGCCTCTGCCCAGTCGTCCATCAATAGGGCGGTTTCTGAACATCCTGTGCATCTTTTCTTTTTTTAATCCTCACCTGAGGATATTTTTCCCACTGATTTTAGAGAGAGTGGAAGAGAGAGAGGGAAAGACAGAGAAATATCGATGTGAGAGAAACACATCGATTGGTTGCCTCCTGCATACTCCCTGACCAGAGCCCGGGCTGGGGAGGAGCCTACAACCGAGGTATGTGCCCTTGACCGGAATCGAACCCGGGGCCCTTCGGTCCACAGGCCGATGCTCTATCCACTGAGCCAAACCAGCTAGGGCTGCATTCTTTCCTTTAATCCTCAAAGCGACCTCATGATCTATGAATCCCGCATGACAAGAGAGGCCATCTCAAACACGTAGCTTGTCCTGGACACCCCGTGAGTGGGTAGAGGAGTCAGGGCTCCCACCCCAACATGGCTGATGCCAAAGCCCAAGCTCGCTCTGCCCCTCTGTGTGGATTCTCAGCGGCAAGGCCACCGGGCCCTACGGGGAACTCTAGGAGCCGTTAACTTGATGGTGAACTAACAAGCCAGCCACTTAGCAAGGCCCTGAAGAAACGGAACAAGGTAGAGCACATTTTGATTGTTTTAGGGGGTGTGGGGGAGGTACTGAAGGGGGTCTCAGGAGAGCAGGGGGGAAACTGGGTCAGGGTTTGGGATACTAACTTCAGCCTGATTGGTTCTAGTGTTTGCTGGACTTCTGGGCAGACTGCCTCCTACGTTGGGTGCCTTCACATCATGTTCCGGATGCACTGTCAAAGGTAGGATGGGCCCTGACGGTTTGGCTCAGTGGATAGAGTGTCGGCCTGTGGACTGAAGGGTCCCGGGTTCGATTCCGGTCAAGGGCACATACCTTGGTTGTGGGTACATCCCCAGTAGGGGGTGTGCAGGAGGCAGCTGATCGATGTTTCTCTCTCATCGATGTTTCTAACTCTCTATCCTTCTCCCTTCCTCTCTGTAAAAAAATCAATAAAATATATTAAATAAAAAAAGGTAGGATGGGCCCCAGCCCTCGCGGCTGAGAGCGTGCGTGTGTGGGAAAAGGTTCAGATGTGTTTTCCTGAAGTGACCTGGGCTGCCCTCAGCCAGCTTAGCTACAGGTTAAAGAGTCCGCGCCCTGCAGGGAGTGCAGAGGAGAGGGAGCTGTGGGTGCGATGGCTCCTAAAATGGGCCTCCTGGGACGTGCAGAGCTTAAGGCTCCGCATCGGTCAACACCAGGAGGGGCGGGTGCCCTGGGCTCTGCTGGCCACACTGGACACGCGTGTCCTCCTCCGGGCGACGATCTAAGGGGACGAGCGTGAGGCGGCTCAGGAGCCCGCAGCCGCGGCCGATGGTGCGTTGCCGCATCGCGGGCAGGTTGGTGAGCGGGAGCAGCTCTCTCTGCGACTCCTGTTTTGTTTCACGCACATTGTTTTCAACAGAGAGGAAGCCATCCCTCCCATCCCGACATGTGGCACCTGCTCTCCATGACGAGGTAGCGATCCATTCACATCTGGACGGGCTCCTGCTTATGGCGCTGTCACCCCGGCGCCCGTGCCGGCAGAGGAAGATGTCCCGACGACGCTGTTGTGACAGGCGAGCCGTGGAAGCAAACGAACCGAATTGGGGACCGTCAGAGAGCGCAGCGCGGACACCGTCAGCGCAGCCACCGGGCGCTCGGCTCTCGCAGGGGTCGCCACGCTGAGTCGCCGGATGTTCACCGGAAACCGGACACCCGCTCAGGCCTCGCCATCCACGGCGTATTCTCTTATTTCCAGCTTTTCCCGCCGCCGCCTCTTGTCTTAGTAACATCGAAAGGGCCTCACGGTTTTAGGGCTGCCGCGTGCTTCTTTTCTATAAAACAAGGGCTTTAGAGGAGCCTCGTTTCGGATAAAACTGAGGGGCCCTCCAATGACCCCCCCCCCCGATGGACACCTCCTTCTCCCCAGCCCGTCCGTCAGCAAACATGTCCGTCTCCGCAGTGTTTCCTGGGCCCCATCCTCACCCCCCACGGCTCTCGCTCCAGACTGAGCCGGTGCTGGTTCACCCGAGACTGTGCCCCCCTCGCCCCCACCCGATGCCTACGTTTATCCGGAGAAATCTTTCTCAGATGCTTACACATCCCTCCATGGCGCCCCAGTGCTGTGCCAGGAGGTCCGACGTCGGGGCCCAGCAGTGCTGCCTGGACATGGAGCTCCACAGCGAGGAGAGCAGCTCTGCGCGGCCCTGGCCGGACGGCGGCCTCAGCTTCAGCATCTGCACCAGCGGTTCTCAACCTGTGGGCCGCGACCCCTCTGGCGGCCGAACGACCCTTTCACAGGGGTCTCCTGAGACCATCCTGCATATCAGATATTTACATGACGATTCATCACAGTAGCAACATGACAGTGATGAAGTAGCCACGAAGGTAATTTTATGGTTGGGTCACAGCATGAGGAACTGTGTTTAAAGGGCCAGAAGGTTGAGAACCGCTGCTCTGCACGATGAAGGCTGTAATGGAGTCCGTCTCGTGAACATGACGAACCTCCGGGGGAGCGCCTGACCGTCTCCTGAGCGCTGCCTCCTCTGCCCATCGCCTCTCTCAGCACATCCCCAGCCGCCCCTGCCTCCCGATGCCCTGAGCCCAGGGACTCCCGCCTCCTCAGTTCCCCAGCCTGCCAGGCTCCTCCACCCCACGCCCAGGCCTCAGCGTGGGCACTGGTGCTGCCTCTGACTGGAAGTCCCCAGCGGCCCCTGCACAGGTCACAGCCCCCCGCCCCCCGCCGACCCCCCCCACCCCCCTACCCCGCTCTGCTGGAGCTGCCGGTGGTGGTCCGTCCTTGCTTCACAGTCACCGCCTCCGGGAAGCTTCTCTGGCTTCTCCTGCCCGTACCTGCCACTGGGCCGATTCTTAGTGAAGTTCTCAGCATGGTCTGTGCTTCCTTTGTAGCCTCAACACAACTGCTCACTTGTGTTTGCTTGGCCTGGCGAGTGCTTCTCTCGCCCTCGGCACTGCCAGCTCTGCCGGGACAGGGCCCGGGGCCTCAGGCAGGCACGTCCGTGCCAGCTGGGCCTCCCCTGGCCGGGTGGACAAGTCTGGTTCAGAACAGCTCCCTCACCCGCAGCACAACGGCCCCCGAGCTGCCGAGCCGTGTGCTCAGAGCCGTGACCCTGTGACCGTGTGACCCTGTGACCTTCACGGCCAAAGGGGCTTGGCCGGTGAGACTAGATCAGGGGTGGGCAAACTTTTTGACTCGGCCACAATGGGTTCTTAAACTGGACCGGAGGCCGGAACAAAAGCATGGATGGAGTGTTTGTGTGAACTAATATAAATTCAAAGTAAACATCATTACATAAAAGGGTAGGGTCTTTTTCTTTTTTTAGTTTTATTCATTTCAAACGGGCCGGATCCAGCCCGCGGGCCGTAGTTTGCCCACGGCTGGACTAGATTCAGGGCTTGGGGGAGGAGATTCACCGGGACTGTCGCCTGTGCCCGATGTGCTCACCGGGTCCTTGTGAATGGAAGGCGGGCGAGTCGAAGTCAGAGCCATGCAGCCCGAGAAAGTGCCCCCCGCCACTGTGGGCGCCGCTGAGGGAGGGGTCGGGGGCGGCCAGGAGCCAAGGCTGGGAGTGGCTCCTAGAAACGGAAAAGTCTAAGCCAGTGGTTCTCAACCTTCCTGACGCCGCGACCCTTTAATACAGCTCCTCATGTTGTGGTGACCCCCAACCATACAATTATTTTCGTTGCTACTTCATAACTGTAATGTTGTTACTGTTATGAATCGTCATGCAAATATCTGATAGGCAGGATGTATTTTCAGGGGTCGCGACCCACAGGTTGAGAACCGCTGGTGTAAGGAAACAGACTCCCCCCTCGAGGAGGAACCCGCCTGCTGGCCCCTTGCTCTTCGCCCTCCTGACCCCTGACCTCAGAAACCGCCAGATAATTAACGTGCGGTGTTGTCTTCCTTGTTTTGTTTTTTGTTTTGTTAATCTTCACCCAAGGATATTTTTCCACTGATTTTTAGGGAGAGTGCGAGAGAGAGAGAAACATCAATGCGAGAGAGACAGACACATCGATCGGTTGCCTCCCGCACACACCCCGACCAGGGCCAGGATCGAGCCTGCAACCGAAGTACATGCCCTTGACTGGAGTCAAAGCCCGGACCGTCAGTCCTCAGGCCGAGGCGCTATCCACTGAGCCAAACCGGCCGGGCGATCTGGAGTTTTAAGCGGCCCCAGGAACCTGGTACACTTACCCGAAGTCAAACAGCAGTGGCCGCGCCAAGGCCGGCACCCGAGACCTCGCCCCTGTTCTCCCACCGCCCGCCCGCCCTGCCTCCCAGGCTCCTTGGTTTCCGATTTGCTTCCGTCTTCTTTCCCGAGGAGGAGGTCCCCGGGGCCTCAGGACCATGTGCAGGGAGCCGCACCGACGGGATGTGGGAGAGGAAGTGGCTGCAGAGCTCGGAGCAGCCCCATGAGGGATCCCCGGGGAGGGAGCGGCCCGGCCAGCCCCACTCCCACGCCCCTCCCCTGCTCCCCCCGAATCTGTGCGCACACAGCCGACAAGGTCTCGGTCGGGTTCCGTGGGCTCCCTCTTTTCAGAGCGGCCTCATGTTGTCTCTGCCATCACCAGTTTAAAAAAGGAAAGTTAATTAAATATGGAACAAGACCGAGCAACATCTTTTAAAGCATCATGTCATTAGAGGCGAGTCCTTGGAGGGCTGCTGGGAAGGGGCTGGAGAACAATGACGGTTCAATCAGATATTTACGGGCCTGGTGATGTGAACACACTCTTTATTGTCTATGTATATTTAATATAATTATCAGTTTTGTAGCCGGACTCTCCAGAGACCCAACAAATCACAGTGTTGCTTTGAAAATGTCAGCAGAAAAGACGATTATGTTGCTGGCAAATATTCATAAATTATATTTAAAAAGTCCTGTGGAGGCGTCCCCGGTGCGGGCGAACCCTCGCGGCAGCGGGCTGACCCTTCCCCGCCTCCGGTCTGAGGGGGATTAGAAGCGAGAGGCTCTTGGGGAACCGTCACGGCAGGAGCAGGCCAGAGAGCAGGTGGGGCAGGGAGACCCCAAGCGGGGGCCTCGCAGGACAGCTCAGCCTCCCTCTCCTTCGGGGCGTGGTCGGTTCACAGGTGCCCACCTCCGTCCGGGTCCCCGTGGACACACCTGTGCATAACCGAGGTGCACAACTTATTTCTCAAAACACCCCTTAGAGAGAGAACGCAAATCCAGCCGCCCGCTCTGTGAGCGCCTCCCCGGAGCCCTAGCTCTTTCCTGTGGCGCTCACGTCTCCTCAGAAACCAGGGACAGACGTTCCGTTCCCTCCGATCTCTCTCCCATGCACGTGCGGGACGAAGCGGGGCTGGGAGCGCGCCCGGTGAGCTACACGCTCGGTGAGTGAGTGAGTTACACGCCCGGTGAGCTACACGCCCGGTGAGTTACACGCCCGGTGAGTTACACGCCCGGTGAGCTACACGCCCGGTGAGTTACACGCCCGGTGAGTTACACGCCCGGTGAGTTACACGCCCGGTGAGTTACACGCCCGGTGAGTTACACGCCCGGTGAGTTACACGCCCGGTGAGCTACACGCTCGGTGAGTTACACGCCCGGTGAGTTACACGCCCAGGCTCGCTGGGCCGGGGCACCAGGAGGCTCCACACACCCACGTCTCAGTCCGCAGCCAGGACACGCGACGGGAGGTGGAGGCAAAGCGTGGAAAAGCGGCTGAAGACACTGGTTTCCCCGCCGCCCCGTGAAGAGGAGGAGGGAAGGGGAGCTCCGCAGGGACTAGGACAGGCGCTGTGGTCCTACAGGCGTTGGCAGCGGGACCCTCTCAGCCACGGGAGCTGGTGCTGCTCGGCCGCCTCCAGCGAAGGCGCTCAGAGCCGGGGTCTGGGCCCATCCGCACACTGCCCCCCGAGGGTGCTCAGAGCCTGGGCCCCATCCGCACACTGCCCCCCGAGGGCGCTCAGAGCCTGGACCCATCCACACACTGCCCCCCTAGTGCACGGCTCCCGGTGAGTCAGGCAATTGTCTGCAATGCAGACCTGCGTCCGCAGCCCCTTAGCCAGGAGGACCGGTTCCTGAGAGACGCTCCCCCTGGTCGGGTTCTGTGAGATCACACGATCCCTGGAGCCTGAGGCCCTTTGCACCACGCTGTCCCTAAGACCCTCCCCTCCGTTTGTTCGTTTATTGTTTTCTTTTTGATGCATTTTTTTATTTTTAAATAAGATTTTTATTATCAATCATACTAATTAAACTCTTTATTATTGACAGATAACCCCCCTTTCCCCCCTCCCCCAGCCCCTCCCCACTCCTCCCCCCAGGCCTTCACTGCCCCATTGCCCATGTCCATGGGCTCTGCCTATATAAGTTCTTTGAAAGGCCGCCCCCATGCGGTGTAGCTCCCCCACCCCCTCTCTGCACAGCCGGGCACAGCTTCCAGACGGGCCAGCCTCCTGCCTCAGGACCCCTGCCCCCACCTTGCGCCTGGCCACCCTCCCTCCCCTCCTGCTTCTCTTAGATCCGGCTCCTCCCTGAACCCCGGAGATGAGGAGTGAAAGGACACCATTTTTGGGGGGGGGGGAGGGGGGGTGCTGGTCTTTTTTTTTAATTTTTAATTTTTAAAAAATAAATTTTTATTGATTTCAGAGAGGACAGGAGAGGGAGAGAGAGAGATAGGAACATCGATGATGAGAGAGAATCAGGGACCGGCTGCTGCCTGCACGCCCCACACGGGATGGAGCCCACCGCCCGGGCCTGTGCCCTGACGGGAATGAACTGTGACTTCCTGGTTCCTAGGTGGACGCTCACCCCGAGCCCGTGGGCTGGCTGGTCATTTGTGCCGCCACCTGCTGGGCAGCATCTGCGGAGCTCAGCAGGCTGGCTCCCTGGCTCCCTGGCCCCCTGGCCCCCTGGCTCCCTGGCTCCCTGGCCCCCTGGCCCCCTGGCCCCCTGGCTCCCTGGCTCCCTGGCTCCCTGGCCCCCTGGCCCCCTGGCCCCCTGGCCCCCTGGCTCCCTGGCTCCGGCTCTTCCCCTCCTCTAGTCGGAGTCCTTCCGGTTCAGGCTGCGGCCCAGGCCCGTCCGCTGGGTTCTGCGTGTCTTTCTCCCCCTCAGGCCCCCGAAACTGCCCCTCAGCAGGTCGCTGTCGGCCTCCCTGGAGGACACGCCCTTCCCTGGGTCCCCCAGGAGCCCTTCGCCAGGCCCAGGTGCTCACAGGTTTCCTGCAGGTTTGGGGAGCGCTGTGCCCACAGTGAGGAGCCGGGCTCAGGCCAGCACTTCCCTTCGGGGGCCCAGCTTGCGGCAGCGGCCCCCACACTGGCCGGGAGTGGCCCCGGCTCAGCAGAGCCAGGAGGCCTGGGCCCACCTCTGGCAGCTTCTCTTCCGGTCCCAGGATGCACCTCTTCCCAGCGGGTTCCCGCGCGGCCTCCTTCTCTTCCCGGAGGAATTCCAGCTCCACCTGCTGGGGCCCGGCCTGCGCCCCCCAGACAAGGCACGACCTTCAGCCGACCTTGAGCGGTGAGTACAGTCCCGGGCCCTCAGCCCGGCTCAGCCCCTCTCCCCTCGGACCCAGAGGAGGGTGAGCGCGGCCTGGGGCCTCCGCGCCCCTCCTTGCAGCGCAGCCCCAAATGCGCTTCCTCGGAGAGAACCCCGAACCCCAGGGAGGCGTGACCCTGAGAAGCGGCTCAGGCCCGTTCCCGCTGGGGAGGGACGTCTGTGTGCCGGTCCCCGTCCCCGCGTCGCTCGCTCCCTGTCTGTCCCGGGGTGGCCCAGCTGGGGCACACCTGAGGCTGCCCGCACGGTTGGGGGGAGCCCCTCGCTGGCAGGGGGGCGCGGGGGGGGGCAGCAGACAGGGTGGCAGGAGGAAGAGGGAGCCCTGCTTGCTGAAGACGGCTGTGCCGGTCCCCGCGTTTTATGGATGGATTCGTTTTGCAAATTGACAGCGTCGAGCAATATCTGAGAATTATAGAGCATTTTCCTCCTCACAACTTATTTTTATATTCGTTATCGCGGCCGTTCCTGTAACCGGACGGTGACTGGTGGCCGCCGCCCGCGTCTTAGAGGAGCTGGATCTTAAGGGGCTTCTCCAGGCACCTCCACGTTCAGGGAGAGTGACGCTGAGGAAACGGCCCCAAGTCACCCCTCCCCCCATCCCCCCGGGTTCCTGCGGGGATTTGGCCAGATTAGATTTAGTTACCAATACATCGCGTTCCAATCAGTGACTTTTACATCTTTATCCACCAGGCTGGGGGCTGCCATAAACTCCCTGTGTCCCGCGGGCCCAGGAGAGATCTGGCCCCGTGAGATGCTGGTTGAATGAAGGCTCAGTGTTAGCGTCCTTGCGCTCTGGGTCAGTGGGGCCTGATCTCAGGCCACGAGCACGTCCTCTCCCTGAAGGAGCAGCGGGGTTGGCCCTGTCCTCGACGTTCTAGTCGCCGCATCCGTCCCCTTCCCCTCGGTGCCGTCCTCGCTGCGAAGGCTGACAGCATGGTAAGGCGGAAGTCCACAGCCCATTTAGATCCTAGTGGTGGCGGAATGGGCGTGCCCCCGGGGACCATTCGCAGGCTCCAGGCACAGAAAGGGGGAGGAGGAAGTGGAAAGGGGTTGGGGGCGAATAAAGGACCAGAAAGAAATAGAGGTTGAGGAGAGAGACGGCCAGAGCAGCTGCCTCTGGTTGGGAGAAGCCTTGTGCCACCATAACCCGCCCCCCCACCCAAACCCAGCACCTCCTGGCCACCCCATCGCATGGGTGCCGATCCTCGTCTTAAAAGATGAGTGTCTCCAGCTGGCTCACCATGTTAGTGACCCGCAGGTGGACATGACCCTCAGGTGGACATGGCTCTCAGGTGGACATGACCCTCAGGGGGACAGTGACCCTCAGGTGGACATGACCCTCAGGGGGACAGTGACCCTCAGGTGGACATGACCCTCAGGGGGACAGTGACCCTCAGGTGGATATGACCCTCAGGTGGACATGACCCTCAGGTGGACATGGCTCTCAGGTGGACATGACCCTCAGGGGGACATGACCCTCGGGGGACAGTGACCCTCGGGGGACAGTGACCCTCAGGTGGACACTGCTTGGGCTCCATGAGGATTGAGCTTCGTTAGGGCTTTTGGGAGGTCGATCCAGATCAGCTCATGCGGGAAGATGGATTGGTTCCTGGGATTGGTCGTTGGTTTTCTCTTCCGGCCGCTTTTTGGCTAAAACCTGAACTCTGCTGTGCTCTCTTAGACCAGCCTAATGTAAATAACGAGTTTTAAACCTGGAGATGTAAAGGAACTGTCCTGGGTGCAGGTCTCAGGGACGCCCTCCCCCCAGATGCCAGACGGGGGAGGTGCCCGCACAGGCGCGGCGCCCGCTGCTCTCTGTTCACTGCCCTGTGTGGCCATTGGCTCGCTTCCTCTCCAGCTGCAGCCCGTGGGCAGGGCGTCCTCTCCCGCTGGGCCTGGCGCCTGCCCGAGGCCGGGCCCCGAACAGCACGGGGCCGGGAGGGGAGGGGAGAGCGGGCGCGTGAGACTGAGTGCAGCAGCTCAAGTTCAGCAGCGGGTTCCGGACACCGCACCGCGGCAGTGAGCGCAGTGTCCACCGTCCCCTCGCTTCCCCATTAGCACAGAGCACCTCAGGGCGCAGGGTGAGCGGGAAATAGCGTCCTACTCGGTGCCAGGCATTTCTCGGTGGTGACTTCATCGACCCTCTGACGCGTGTGCTCCATCTTCACTCACTAAGGGGGGAGCGGGGCCGGAGCCCCCAGGTCAGAGGCTCGCGAAGGCAGGGCCTGCAGCCACATCCGCGCCCTTTTCCTCCTCCTGACGCTGCGTCCCGAGAAAAGCAGCTCCTCCTCCTCCTCCTCCTCCTCCTCCTCCTCCTCGTTCTTCCTCGTCCTTCGCTTCCACTTTTCCTCCTCGTCCTCTTTAGTGACTGGGCACTGGTCCCGCGGCCGGCCACGGAGGAAGGGCACAGGGATCTCTCCCATCGCAGACACTCTCCCTGCGGAGGGCTGGTCGCTGGCCATGGAGATGGTTTTATCATAAGCTCTAAGGAAATGGCTCTGGCGGAAATGGGACCAGGAGGAGAAACGCACTGCTCCAGGGAGGGTGTGACCCCAGGCAAGAAGCAACAGTTCCGGGGACTGTCTGGGGGCCGATCATTCTGAGAACCGGGGCCTTCCGCGGAGAGTCTGGAGAAGAGAAAGAAAACGTGTTATGTCACCTAATTCCTTTCTGCAGTTCTGACCGGACAGATGTCCTCACTTCCTGCCTGAAATGTTTACGAGGTGCTGCCCTGAAGAATGGGGGGTCAGTGATGTCTTCCATGCAGGGGCCGGCACTGGAGGGAGCGCGGGGAGCTGTGCCTGCGCTCCTAGCCGGTGTCGGCCTCAGCGCACGGGCGGAGGAGAGGCTACTGTGCGTATGAATTACCATCGTGACCGCAGCACAGTCTGTCATGGCGCCTACAGGAGGCCTGAGTCCCGAGACAGCTGGAATTTGTGGTGAAAAGTGACTTGCCAGAGATTTGACAGCCATCGAGGGGTTTGGGGATCGTCTAAGGGAGAGACAGGAAGACCTTGAAGATCGTGGCAGGTGCACAGGTGTGGAGGTGTGTGTGCGTGTGTACATGTGTGCAATGCATGTAAACATTGTGTGCATGTGTGTGCATGCGTATGTGCATGAGTGTGTCTGTGCGTGTGTGTGCCTTCCTGGACTAAATGCTGCGGGGCATGAGAACGACGCGGCGGAGGAGAAGCGGAAGCAGAGGGCAGCTGGCTGCCTGTGGCGATGCTGGGCCGGGGTGGAGGGAAGAGGTCGGGCCCAGGGAAGGGGCTGGTGGTTGGGCCTGCGGCGCTCACATCTTCATTAGGAACGTCAGTCAATTGTCTGCTCTTTCAAGAGGAACAAACTAACCCTTCCCCGCGAACTCCGGGCACAAAGCTTAAGATGGGGCTGCTTTTGACCTGAATCTACCCGGGTCATTTTCTTCACGTTCTCCTTTTCCATCCCCAAAAGGGAAGAACAGCAAGAAACCCCAAACATTATGTTTATGTTGCTGTCTTGAGCAGGAAATGAGATCACGGGGAGGGGAGGTTTTGTTTAGATGCAGACGCTGCTGATCAGCGGGTTCCAGCGCAGCCCGTACCCTTACCTGCTCACCGTCCCAGCCCCAGGCAGGGAGGCCTCCGGGGCAGGGGCAGGCGGGACCGGGGTGGCGGGGTGGCTGGGTTTCCTCTGCTTCCTCATGACCACGTGGGACCCCCTGTCTTCCCTCGAGGGCCCACCTGCTGGAGAGGGAGCCCAGGCTCTGGGTCTCCATGCGTGGTCTCCATGGGCCCAGTCACTCTCGCCCCTTATTTTCCTGTCGTATCTCCCCTGTGGCTTATCTTCTGGATCTGAACTGCCCTGCATCGGCTCCGGAAGATCCCAATTCGCAGGATCCCCACAGACGGCTTCGCTCCGGGCGCCGGAGCGGTGCTGACCCAGGCGCAGACGGGCAGTGGCGCTGGCTGTGTTGAGTCAGCCTCCGCGCGGGCGCGGTGCGAAGTGGGGTGTCCTTAGGAGGCACCGGGCGCCTGCTCTGCGTCAGGCCCTCACTCGGCTCCGAGAACAGGCGACGAAGCCGCGTTTCTCGGAAGGTTCCGTCCATGTGTGCAGTTTCACGCCTTCAGCCAGCTCCGCACTGGGCGCCGGAGCGGGAGAGAGAGGACGTGGTGGTTTCCCTGCAGTCATGGCTGACAAGCCACCGCCGCCCAGCAGCCCGACCACAGGGGCGACCAGGAGCAGCAGCGGCCCGTCCAGGAGGGAGGACGTGAAGGAGAACCTTCCAGGCCGCGGGGAGGCGCCCAGCAGGCGAGCTTGACAGACCAGAGGCTGCTGGTCTCAGGGCCCCTTACGAGAGGGGCTCCCAGGAGTCCCTCTTCTCACTCAGCGCGTCCTTTTCCTCCAGTTCCTCTCCCTGCTCCTTCATCGGGGAACACAGGCCAGGGTGGCCGGAGGTTATTTCTGCCCCGCGGCCCCCTGCTCCCCGGCGTCGGAGGACTGAGCTTCGCAAAGGGCTGCCAGGCGGTTCTGTGATTGGCTCTCACCCTCTGCCTTCCGTCCCCGCACCCAGGCCTGTCTCTGCTCTGTTAGAAGTGGGGGCACCGAGCGAGGAGCTGCGCTGGCGGCGGGGAGCCCGATGGGGGGCTGCTTTGTCCAGGGCCAGGGCCCCCCTGACCTCACAGAGAAGCTTCTGGTCCAGCTCTTACTCCGTGTTTGGCTCCTAGAGAGCGACCCCGTGGGCCCGCTGCGTCTCCTGACCGGTTTGATCTGTGTGGCTGCTGCTCTCGGACCTTCCAGGCTGCGTGGTCCTTTTATTGCCGCCGACAAGCCCGGCCTTGGCCTGCCTGGGGGCGCGTCCCTACGCGAACCTCCTTGGCTCCGGGTGCAGAGCTCACTGCTTTGGAACCTCATGTTTCTGCGCGACCCGCATTGTCTCCGGAAGCACAGGATTGGGACAGGGACTCGTCTCACTGAGGATTCAGTGCTCTTGTTGGACAGCGCTGTGTTCTAGGCCGATCCGCTCTCCATTGGCCCACATGTTCCCGCAAGGGGCACGCCTCCCCTCTCCTGCCTCTGGCTTCGACACGCCCTTGTAGGCGCGAGTTGAAAAGGTGGTCATGCCGGAGCCTCACAAAAGGACACCTGGGTCAGCCCCTCGTGCCAATGCCGCACGTGCGACCGTGGGGCCACGGGGTGACGGGACGTGGGGGAGCCAGCCCCGTGATTATGCTCAAAATCGCTCATTTTCCAACGAGGCGTCACTGCAAAATCATGAGACTAGCTAAAATAAAAAAATGATGGAAAAGCAAGTTTTGGTGAGGATTTAAAACAATTGAAATCTCATCTGCTGTTGGGTGGGCGTGGATACTGTGACGACTTTTCTATCTTTTCATCCCTGTCACAACGTCTAAGAGCTTCCGGACAACGCTGCAGTGAAGTGGTGAGAGCGACATCCCCGCCTTTTCCTGATCTCCGTGGGAAACACTCAGTGGCTTGTCACGTAGGAGGAGGATGGTATTACCCGAGGGTTTTTAAATGGGGATGTCTGTCAGTGTGAAGAAGTTTCCTCCTATTAGTAACTTTCCTCCTGTAGGTTTCACTGTGAATAGATGTTGACATTTGTCATCTACAGCTTTCCTTGCCTTTTTTAATGGATGAATTACTTTGCTTTATTATTGAATGTTAAACCAGTCTTTAAATGTCATTTGGCTGAAACCGGTTTGGCTCAGTGGATAGAGCGTCGGCCTGCGGACTGAGGGGTCCCGGGTTCGATTCCGGTCAAGGGCATGTACCTGGGTTGCGGGCGCATCCCCAGTGGGAGATGTGCAGGAGGCGGCTGATCGATGTTTCTCTCCCATCGATGTTTCTAACTCTCTATCTCTCTCCCTTCCTCTCTGTAAAAAAATCAATAAAATATATTAAAATAAATAAATAAATAAATAAATGTCATTTGCTCAAAGGTATTTTCTTATATTCTGTTGGAGTTGGTATATTTTTTAAAGAGTTTTTTTCTATTAAGTTATTTTTACTAAGTACTACCCTTGAGATCTTAAACATGTAGATAAGAGTGTTATAGGAACATTTTCCAAAGCAGCTGTCCACCTACCAGTGGTTCTCAACCTTCCTAGTGCCGCGACCCTTTAATACAGTTCCTCATGTTGTGGTGACCCCCAACTAGAGGCCCGGTGACAGATTCGTGCACCAGTGGGGTTCCTTGTCCTGGCCTACAGGAGTGGGCCGAAACCAGCTCTCTGACATCCCCCGAGGGGTCCTGGATTGCAAGAGGGCACAGGCCAGGCCAAGGGACCCCACTGGTGTACGATGCAGGAGGTTGGCCAGCCCGGGAGGGACCGTGGGAGGGCTCCAGGGCGTGTCTGGCCCCGTCTCGCTCAGTCCCGATTGGCCGGACCCCAGCAGCAAGCTAACCTACCAGTCAGAGCATCTTCCCCCTGGTGGTCAGTGCACGTCATAGTGACTGGTCGACCAGTTGACTGTCTGCCCCCTGGTGGTCAGTGCACATCATAGCAAGCGGTTGATTGGCCTTAGCATATCATTAGCATATTACACCTATGTGATGGTGTGATTTGACCCCACTCACACTTCCCCAGCCTCTTGCTACTCTCCCCTGATTTCTGTGCCCCAACCACAGTTCTCAGCAAAACACTTTCATACAGGCCAGGCACTGTTTTAATAACCCTGCTGTTTAGGAACCATTAATCCCATCCTATATAATAAAAGCCTAATATGTCGGCTGTTCAGCCAATCAAAGTGTAATATGCTAATGATGTCAGAGAGCTGGTTTCGGCCCACTCCTGCAGGCCAGGCTAAGGAACCCCACTGGTGCATGAATTCGTGCACCGGGCCTCTAGTTTTAAATAAGAGGCACAGAGAGGTTAAATAACTTGCACAGGCCATTGAAAGTTAGTACCTCTCAGGCAGGCAGACCTGGGATTCCAACCAAGGCCTCCTGGCTCCAGGCACCACCCCCCACCCACTGGGCAATGCTGCCTCTCCTTCCAGACGCCCCGGAACCCTGCTCATACGCCCGGTCCCTCGAGGGTTGCACTTGGTGTTCCTTTTGTCTGGGTGCTCTTTCCTCGCCCCTTCTAATCTAATCAGCGTCTTCGGAGCCCAGCTTCAATGCATTTGCTTGAACTGGCTAACAAGGTAAATACTTCTCTTTATTTTAAACTTCTCAATGCCGTTATAGTGACATGTGGACTGTTTTGCTTTTATATTCTCAAGAGATGTTGATTTATAGTTTCTTTTGCTTGTCAAGTTTTACAGCCTCGTTTTAGTGTCAGAGTTATCCTGGCCAAAACAATGAGTTGGAAAGTATTTTTTGAAAGAATTTATGTAAAATGTGTATCAGTTCTTCCTTGAGTATTTGATGGAACTCATCTGTGAAGCCATCTGGACCTGGAACGTTCCTTTTGGGGAAGTTTTTATCGTTCATTTAAAAACGTGCTTTTAGACACGGGGCTAGTCAGGTGTCCTTCCTGTCTTCGTTCTGGAAATGTGTGTCTTTCGAGAGATCTGTCCATTTCATCTCCGCTGTTGAAATCATTGGCATGAAATTGTTAGTAATGTTTTTATTGTCATTTTAATGTTTGTCGGGCCTGTAGTGCGATCTCTTCTTTTGCTGCTGATTGGTCCATGTGCTCTCATTGTTCTTCCCGATTGGTCTGTCTAAACCACTAGGAATATTAATTTTTTCAAAGAACTAGTCTTTGTCTTTTGTTGGTTTTCTCTGTTGTTTCCACCTTTTTCTTTTTAAACTCGAATTTTATTATTTCTTCTACTTACTTCACATGTAACTTTCTCTTTGCTTCCTGACTTCCTGAAAGGGAAGCTTTCTGTGGATTTCCCACCGTCCCACGAGAAGCACCTAACGCTCCCTCCTGTCCTCTACGCAGACCTCGGGCTGTCCTCTGCCAATTCTGAAATGCTGTGGTTCTTTATTATTTTTAAAATTGTTATCATTTTATAAATTTTTGCGCGCGATTTCTACTTTTCCCCATAGATTATTATTGTCAGTGAATTATTTAATTTCAAATTTTTGGAGTTTTCTTGAAATTTTATTACTGATGAGTTATCATGAAATGTTACCATCGTCAGGAAAGGCATCTATAAAACTGTGGTCTTTAGAAATAGATTGAGGCTTGTCTTTGTCACCATACCCTCTCGCTCTGAGGACCTGCTACCAGGTACTGGAACCTAGAAGAAGGCAGGTCCTACATGTGCTGGGGGTGCTCTTCTTAAATCACAATTAGGTAACAGTGTTGGTAGTTTCATTTAGCTCTTTCGATTCTTAATGGTGTGTTTTTTTCTTTCCTGTCCTTTCTTTGTCCAGCTAGTCTATCAATTATTGAGAAGGGTGTTGACGTCTCTAACTGTGAGTATGGATTTATCTATTTTCTATCAATTTTTACTTGAATATATTGGAGCTCTGTTATTACATGCATAAATATTCATAATTGTAATACTTCCTGATATTTTGCCATCACAACATTCCCTCCATCTCTAGTGATATACTTTATCGTGAAGTGTATTTTGTCTTCTGTGATATTCTGCCTCGCTCATGTTCTTGTGCTTGCTGATGGCATGATATATCTTCTGGCATCCATTTACTGTGAACCTATTTGTGTCTGTGCACTTAAAGCGTGTCTCTTATAGACAGCATATCATTAGTTCTCGCTCTTTCATCTCATCTGATGATCTTGCCTTTGATTGGAATATGTGATCAGTTTGAATTTGCTCTGGTTATTGCAATAGTTACCTTTAGGTCTTCCGTTTTCCTATTTCTTTTGTCTCATCTGTTTGTTGGTTCCTCCGCTCCTACCTTTAAATGTGTTCATCAAATATTTTTTAATATTTGGTTTTAATTCCTCTAGCTATTGAGTTAATCCTTGTATATTTATGGTGGTTGTTCCAGAGTTTACTGCATATATCTTTAACTAATCCCACTTTATTGAAAGTTCATATTGAATTATTTCAAGGAAAGCATAGTAATCTTGCAACAGTATATTTTCATCTACCTGACCCTCCCACCATTCCCAGTGTTATTGATGCTATCAATATATTGTAGCAACTATTGATGTTATATATGTTATCAACTTAACAATATAGTTTTATCAATTTTGCTTAAACTTCTGTGTCTTTTAAAGAAATTAAGAGAAGAAAAAAATGTGCGTGTAAGTGTGTGTGTGCATATTGAGCTTTTTTTGTAGCCACACATTTGCCATTTCGGATGCTCATCATTTTTCCTGTCAATCTGAGTAGCATTTATCTGATATCATTTTCCTTCAGCCTCAAAAGCTTCCTTTAGTTTTCAAATAGCAGAGTTCTGCTTGCAGCAAATTACCTTAGTTTTGTTTATTTGGTAATACCTCAATTCTCTTTTTGTTTATGAAGGGTAAGTTCTTTGAACATACAATTTTTGGTTGTCAGATTTTTTTTTTCTCTCTCCAGCAGTTGAAATATGCCATTCTGATTTCTTAGGGACTCCATTATTTGATGGGAAGTCAGCAATTAATCACAACATTATTCTCCTACTAGAGGCCCAGTGCACGAAATTCATGCACGGGTAGGGTCCCTAGGCCTGGCTGGTGATCAGGGCCAATCAGGCTCCCCCCCCCCCACCTCCTCCTTCCCTTGTTCCCTCACTGCCTGCCTGCCTGCACACCGTCACTGGTCGCCTGCCATATTCTGTGCCGCCCCCTGGTGGCCAGTCTCCAGGTAGAACTCTGCAGGGGACACTTTGCATATTAGCCTTTTATATATATAGATATGGGACATGTCGACTTTCTCCGGCTGCTTTAAAGGTTGTCCCTCTGTCTGTGACTTTCAGCACTTTCACTCTGGTGGTTTATCCTTCCCGAAGTTGGCTGAACTTCCTGGAGTTGGAATTAATGTTTTTCACAAAATTTGGAAAGTTTTAGGCCATTATTTATTAAATTTATTTTTCTGGTCCTTTCTCTTCTCTCCTCTTCTGTTACTTCAATTTGAAAACACTCCAATTTCAATTTTGTGTCTCTTAATAGAGTCCCACATGCCTTTGATGCTCTGTTCATTACCCTCCAGTCCTTTATCTCCTTATTCTTCAGATCCAGCAATTCCTATTAATCTCCTTTTAAGTTCATTGATCCTTCCTCCTGACATTGCAATCTGCCTTTATTCTTATCAATCTCCTTTTAAAATGATTGATCCTTCCTCCTGACATTGCAATCTGCCTTTAACCCATCTAGTGACTTTTTCATTTAACTTATTGTGTTTTTGAGCACTAGCTTTTTCATTTTCTGTAGTTGTCATTTCTCGGTTGAGATTTCCTAACTGTTCATTAAAGCCATCTTTCTTAAATTTTTAAAATATTTTAGATTAGCTGTTTTGAAATCTGATTGGGCCAATATCTGGGCCCAATTAGAATCCATTTTTTATGATTTTTTGTTTGTTTTGTTTTTCCTCCATATGAGTCACATTTTTCTGCTTCTTTGTATGTTTAGTAATTTTTGTTTGAAAGGTAGACAGTGTAGAAAATATAATGTAATTACTGAATCCTGCTGTAGGCTGAGTATTTTTGCTATTGTTGTTGCTGCTGCTGTTTTATTAGGCAGTTAATTTGCTTATAGTCCGACCAAAAAGCTTGCCTCCCCCACAGTGTGACTTCCAGCTGCTGCAGGTCTGGGCCCACCCTTGGCAAGTGCAGAAAACATACCCGGTGCGGCTCTGTCTCAAAAGGCGGGTCCCGCCTGGCCAGGGCCGCTGTCGTCACGCCTCTGTCAGGTCAGCCATCTGGGGCAGAATCCACAGGTGTTTGGGCTTCCACCCTCTGCCCTTCCCTCGCTGACAGATTTCTCCCTTAAGGGTCCCCTGTGCTCTGACTCTGGCACCTTGACCTGGAAGCCACCAGTGTCTTCCTTCTCTGCCAGGACTTGGGGGACCCCTTCAGGCAGACAGGAAACCAAGCGATTGCTTTTGTGTTCTGATGCTGAGAATGTCAGGCCTTTCTCTGCTGGGCAGCAGGGAGAGGCGGTCCGTGTTTACACGGCGCCCATCGCGCGCTGTCTGTCTGTCTGCCTCCTTTGGACTGTGGTGCGTCCTGAGGGTCGTGGTTAGGGAGACAGCCAGACCTTGATTTGATTTCTCCGTATAAACGGTGTTACTTCAGGGATGTGATGTTTAGGTGTTGACATCTGTCCTCCAGAAGATTTGTGCGAGAATTGTCAGAGCGAGTTTATTTGTAAAGGCCCCTGAGTGGCAGCCACCAAGCGTCCATCAGCAGGCCAGTGGGGTGACGCTCGGGAATGAAAAGGAGCAAACAGCGAATACGCACCACCCAGAGGCCTCTCACGTGGCCGCCGCAGGACGCTGCGCAGAGGGGCCCGCTCAGGAGGCCGCGCTGCCCGCTGCTCTCTGTGCGGCCGCAGACGAGGCACAAGGACTCTAGAGACGGGAGTCGGAGCAGAGGCTGCAGCTGGAGTCAGGGAGGGGGTCGCAAAGGGGCAGAGGAGGTGAGTGGGGCGAGGGCGGAGCGCGGCCTTTTCACGGGGTGTGTGTGACGCAGCAGTAAGCATCCATCCTGCTCGCAGAGCCGTGCACTTGCTCCACGTGCCTTGTTATGCAAAATTATACCTCAAAACCGCAAAGCAGAATCCACCGAAGGTGCACATGGATCAGGGAGTAAAAGCCAATCAGACACATCTTAAAAATGGACTCTATCGAAAGCATTTAACACATCACCTGCTAGTCACAGGGCACCGATCTCCACAGCTTACGTAAGCCGTGATCTGGAACCTCTCGTCATGGATCTTTCTTCCTATTGCCAACCTGTGAGGGGGAGTTTTATTACGGAAACGGAATGCAGTAGGAAAAATACAACAGAAATAGAACAAATACAATAAACTAGCAAAATACAGTAGGAAACGAGTGCTTCTTAACTAGTTCCCTTAGTACAGCGGTTCTCAACCTGTGGGCCGCGACCCCTTTGGCGGTCGAACGACCCTTTCACAGGGGTCGCCTAAGACCATCCTGCATGTCAGATATTTACATGACGATTCATCACAGTAGCAACATCACAGTTATGAAGTAGCAATGAAGATAATTTTATGGTTGGGTCACAACATGAGAAACTGTATTTAAAGGGCCAGAAGGTTGAGAACCGCTGCCTTAGTAGGTGAAGAGCACGAGGGACTGACCTCACCAGAATGAGTCCCTGTGAGTCTTCCTGCCTCTGCATCCTTAGCGACTGTGTTTTCACATCAACGTAAGCGTCAGCAATGGCCTGTGTGGGAGTTTGTAGACGCGTGTGCCTGTGAGCAGAAATAGAGGCGGGGCGGGGGTGGGGGGATGGGGAAGAAGAACTGAATAAAATTATTTCAAGAATGTCCAACGATAATCATTTACGGAAAGAAGATACATTATGGGTTATTTTCATGTGTATTAACTGGCATTCAAGCCATCCGTGTCATTTGCTCATATGTGTTTCATGGGCGTCGTCAACGCCCCTCTGCCAGCACAGAGCCCTCCGTCAGGAGGGGGCGGTCGTGGCTCTCAGGGCCTTGGTTGGAAAGGCTGAGCATTTCCCTGCGGTTATGAGAGGTTTATTTTAAGCGTCTACTAGAGGCGGGCACGGGAGCATGTCTTTAAAGCTCCCCACAAACCTCCGCTACAAGCCTGGCCCAGCCGGTCTCTGCGTGTAACTTGTAGCTGTCGTTAGCGCTGGGGCGTTTAAGGGTCCACTTTGTTCTCGAACGCGGGTCAGACTCTGGACCTGGGCGTGAGCGCGGGGGCTTTCGCGAAGGCGTTCGGCTCCCAGGCACGGCCGCTCCCCCGTCTCTGTGAGCGCGGGTCTTGGGATTCGCAGGAGCGTTTCTGTCGATGTCGTGAAAGTCAGCAACTTCCACCCGGTCCCGTGTCAGTGCCACGCCTTTCGGGGCCGGGCAGGCCCCTGAACGTGCTTCGCCACGCAATCACACGTTAAATGAAAAGCAGGGTGTGACTTGATTGGTTTCAGCTGAACCTGGGGATAGTGAGGGTGCTGTGCTGGGCCAGGACGCCCTCCTGTGTGCCCCGTACCCACTCCCCTGACCTCCTGGAGCCCCTGACCTCGGCCCAGAGCTGCCGCGGCGCCAGGCCCACAGGGGCTCACAGACCACCTGTTGGCATACGTCGTGGCTGACGGGGTTAACCGCTGTCATCTTCAGAAACAGAAATGAACATTTCTTCAAGTAAAGGACACATCTAGGCCCGGCCGGTGTGGTTCAGTGGTTGAGCGTCCACCTATGGACCAGGAGGTCACGGTTCAATTCCCGGTCAGGGCAAAGGCCTGGGTTGTGGGCTCCATCCCAGTGTGGGGTGTGCAGGAGGCAGCCGATCAATGATTCTCATCATTGATGTTTCTATCTCTCCCTCTCTCTTCCTCTCTGAAATCAATATCTATACTAAAAGGGTAATATGCTAATTAGACCAGACGTCTCCTGGACATCCTTCCGGACAAAGCCACGATGACGGGGGCTGAGGCAGAGGAGGTTAGGGGCAATCAGGCCCGCAGGGGAGAGCAGTTAGGGGCAATCAGGCCGGCAGGCAGGTGAGCGGTTAGTAGCCAGCCATCCCAGATTGCTAGAGGGATGTCCGACTGCTGGTTTAGGCCTGATCCCAGATTGGAGAGGGTGCCGGCTGGGCTGAGGGAACCCCCCACCCCCCACACAAATTTCGTGCAGTGGTTGAGCATCCACCGCACATATATTAGAAAGTATTCGTCTAGCTAGCAGCACTCTCAGCACAGTCTGGGCAAATGGGCTGATGGTACAGGTGCCGCTTTAACAACGGGCAAAAGTGGGAGACTGGCTGTCTCCTGGGTGGGAGAGCGTCGCCTGCCCCAGTCACATGGTTCCTAAGCTCACCTCTGCTCCGGGGCGCGGGCTGTGCCTTCAGGGCTGTGGCTGAGGGGAGAGGAGCAGGTCCGTGAAGGCACCTGCGTGAGGAGCTGGCGCTCAGGGAGCAGTGCATGTGCCACTGGCTGAGTGTGGTTGCCTCTCAGCACCGCCCCTGCCTGGGAGCCACATGGGAGCTTTTAAACGAGGACTGGGGTCCAGGCCCCACCCCACAGCTCATGCCATTGGTCCAGGGTGGAGCTTGGGCACCGGCGATCTTTTTAAAGCTCCCCAAGTGATCTTAACGGGAGCCAGGGTTGAAAACTCCTGGTTTACAGCAAAGTGGTGCCCGCCACGGAGCAAGAGCAGCAAGGGAGGCTGGACTGAGAGGACAGGAAGGTCCGTGTGGCTCCTATAACCCAGCACCACCTGCGGCCGGTGGTGGGGTGGGAGCGGGCATTATTACCCCCCCCCCCAGAGACAAATCCAAGTCCAGGTCTGATCCAAAGCCCCTAACCCAGGGGTGGGCAAAGGTTTTGACTCGAGGGCCACAATGGGTTCTTAAACTGGACTGGAGGCCGGAACAAAAGCATGGATGGAGTGTTTGTGTGAACTAATATAAATTCAAAGTAAACATCATTACATAAAAGGGTACGGTCTTTTTTTTTTTTAGTTTTATTCATTTCAAACGGGCGGATCCGGCCCGCGGGCCATAGTTTGCCCACGGCTGCCCTAATCCCTGGACGATACTCTGCCCCCTTTGCAACACACACACACACACACACACACACACACACACACAGATATACACATACACACACTATACACATACACACACTGCACACAGATATATACCTACACACACACTACACATACACATATACACTATACACACACTACAGACACATAAATAGATGTACACACATACACAGATATATACACACACACTACACACATACATTACACACATACTACACACGTACACACAGATATACACAGACACATAACACACACATTCACCTGCATACAAACACTACACACATATATACTACACACACTATAAACACATACACACTACACACATAATCACACACACACCCCCACACACATACACACACACATACGCTACACACACATACACACTACACACATATACACACTGTACACACAGGTGCACACACACACTACACAGAATCACAATACACATGTACACCACACACACACTACACACACTATATACACATATACACACTATATGCACACATACACACACTACACACACACTATATACATTGCACACACATATCACACATATACACACTACACACACACCACAGACATACACACAGTACACACACATACCACACATACACATGCACGCGCACACACACCACACACACACACACACACACACACACGTCTGAAAGAGAGGGCTTGACCTCCCAGACTATGACCTTTCCCCCTGCAGTGCCCTGTGACTCCTCACACCGAGCCATGGCCGTGCTCCTGGCACGTGGCCGGGGCCTCCACGGAGAACGCGGAGTCCGGTGCTGTGGCCGGCGGTGCTGGGGGGATGCGGACGGCGGTGCTGGGGGGGATGCGGCCGGCGGTGCTGGGGGGGATGCGGACGGCGGTGCTGGGGGGGAGGCGGCCGGCGGTGCTGGGGGGGATACGGACGGCGGTGCTGGGGGGGATGCGGACGGCGGTGCTGGGGGGGATGCGGACGGCGGTGCTGGGGGGGATACGGACGGCGGTGCTGGGGGGGATGCGGACGGCGGTGCTGGGGGGGATACGGACGGCGGTGCTGGGGGGATACGGACGGCGGTGCTGGGGGGGATACGGACGGCGGTGCTGGGGGGGATACGGACGGCGGTGCTGGGGGGGATACGGACGGCGGGGCTGGGGGGGATGCGGACGGCGGTGCTGGGGGGGATGCGGACGGCGGTGCTGGGGGGATATGGACGGCGGTGCTGGGGGGGATGCGGACGGCGGTGCTGGGGGGTATAAGGCCGGTGGTGCTGGGGGGGATACGGACGGCGGTGCTGGGGGGGATGCGGACGGCGGTGCTGGTGGGGATGCGGATGGCGGGGCTGGGGGGGATACGGACGGCGGTGCTGGGGGGGATGCGGACGGCGGTGCTGGGGGGGATACAGACGGCGGTGCTGGGGGGATGCGGACGGCGGTGCTGGGGGGGATACGGACGGCGGTGCTGGGGGGAGGCGGCAGGCGGTGCTGGGGGGGATACGGACGGCGGTGCTGGGGGGAGGCGGCAGGCGGTGCTGGGGGGGATACGGACGGCGGTGCTGGGGGGATGCGGACGGCGGTGCTGGGGGGGATACGGACGGTGGTGCTGGGAGGGAGGCGGACGGCGGTGCTGGGGGGGATACGGACGGCGGTGCTGGGGGGTATAAGGCCGGCGGTGCTGGGGGGGATACGGACGGCGGTGCTGGGGGGGATGCGGATGGCGGGGCTGGGGGGGATACGGACGGCGGTGCTGGGGGGGATGCGGACGGCGGTGCTGGGGGGATGCGGACGGCGGTGCTGGGGGGGATACGGACGGTGGTGCTGGGGGGAGGCGGCCGGCGCAGGAAGCCCTGTGGCTGAGATGGAAGCGTCGGAGGCGGTGGCCGGGCGGCCCCGGCTTCACTGCAGGAGCGATGGCGCTGCTGGTCTCCTTGTCTCGCTGAGGACCCGCCGCCTGCCTCTCGCTTGCCCTCCCCTGGAGCTCAGGACGGCCCGCCGCCCCTGCTGCCCTGTGGCCGTGGCCGCTGGCACCTGGGAGCGTCCATCCGTCTGCGGGCGAGGTTGGCAGCAGGAGGAGGGGCCGCTGACCTGCCTCCTGCCCCGGACACGCCTCGGCCGCTCCTGAGCCTGCGGAGCCGGCCCGGCCTCCTGGACTGGACGCAGGAGGGGCCGCTCGGCCAAGGGGAGTCGGAACAGTGAGAGGAATGTGAAGTGCATTTTCCATGGCTGTCAGCGCGGCCGGCCTCCCTGATGAGGCCCTGGAGCAGGGAGGCAGCTGGGAGCACTCTCGGCGACACTGAGGGGAACTGAGTTTGTTAGCATGGGGGCCACGACCTCGGGGTGCGGGCACCAGGATGGCCGGGAACCAGCAGCGAGCGAGTTACCCGAGGGCGCTCCCCCGAGTGTGGGCCTTTCCCGTGGAGTCTCCCCGCGGTGAGTCTGTGCCTGCCCTCGGGCGGGGAGGGGGGGTTGGCCGCTGAAGGTCACCTCGCAGGCAGCAGGTCCCAAGCGCTTCCTGTTCATGGAGGCTCACCCCTAGGCAGGAGGCTTGGTGGCTGAAAGGTCAGACCAGCAAGGGCGGTGGGCATTGCTGGGGGGGGCTCTGTGGGGAGCTCCGTTGGGTGGAGCATCGCCCTGAAATGCTCAGGCTGCAGGTTCGATCCACGGGGAGGGCACATGCAAGAATCCACCCGTGACTGCATGAGTCAGCGGCACAGCAAGTCAATGTCTCCCTCCCTCCCTCCCTCCCTTCCTCCCTCTCTCCCTCCCTCTCTCTCAAATCCATAAGTAACTGAAAAAGGGAAGGTCTCTGTCTGGGTGAATGGTGTTGAGGACGAGCTGGGGCTGGGGCTGGGGCTGGGCCTCGGGCGGCTGTGTGGGCCGGTGCGCTCCTGACGTCCGATTCCAGCCGCCAGTGCGGGCGCAGGTCCCACGCGTGCTCGGCCAGGCTCAGGGCGCTCCCCGTTCTGCTGGCGTGGGCGCTCCCCAGGCAGCAGTCTGGTCTCCCCGTGGGTCCCCTTGGGTTCCCTTTACTGTTTGCTCCGCGGCCAGCGCAGCAGGCGGACAGGGCGGCCCACCCAGGAGAAGCTGGTTTGGGCCGTTCCGGAGCCGGGGGCCGGGGACCACGGGGTGGACAGCAGAGGCTGCTCCTGCGGCCTCTTTTCTCCCTGTGTTGCCGTCTTCCCTGCGTACCTGTCTGGGTGCCAATCCCTCTTCCTATGAGGACACAGTGACCCTGGATTAGGGCCCCTGATGGCCTCGTCCTAACGCCATTATCTCTTTAAAGACCCCGCCCCCAAGTGCAGCCCTCTCTGGGGTACCAGGGGTTAGGAATTCAGCACAGGAATGGGGGGACCTAACGCAGCCCCACCACTGCCCCGCCTCTCTCCGCTGTGGATTGAGCCTATTTACATGTCGTTTCTCTATCAGACGACAAGCAAAAAGGGAAGCGAGGGAGGGGAGAGGGAGGACAGAGTTCCGTTAGACAGGCAGACACACCCTCGTCTGTGGTTAAGCAATCACGCAGCTGACCAGGGATGAAGACCAAGACGTTATAAAATGGAAGGTGTGGAAATGCACACAGTGAGGGACCTATCAAAGCTCCCCGCCTGGAAAGGACGTCGGCCGGCTCGCCGACACCCGCTCTGAGGACGCACGCACAGGCCCGAGCAAGCAGCCTCGTCGGGCTCTGCCGGCCTTTGCACCGGAACCGTCCCCAGAGCGAGCGCCCGGGGGTGAGGGGCAAGGACAGTCCGGCCCCCACTGCCTCTCTGCTCCCCTCCTGGGTCCCGTCCCCTCAGGAGGCCCAGCGCCAGGCAGGCCTGTTGCTGCTTCCAACCCCGCAGTCCTGTGATGTGGCCTCCCCGAGTCACCCCCCTCCGCTGGGCAGCGTTTCAAGGGATCGGGAAACCGTTTTCCGTCCCAGGAGCCAGCCCCAGAGTTAGCAAGCCCTGTGGTTTGGTTTGGATCGCGCTCATCCCTGCAGAGAGCGGGGCTGCCAATCCCTACATACGTGTCAGCATAAACAGCAGCAGATGTACCTTCGCCACGTCAGAGCTCCATAAAGTAGAGCGAGCCCTGCCTTCCACTCGGGACGCGTCATTAGCCATATGTTTGCGATCCTCTCGCGTCTGCAGATCTGGGCCCATGTTTTACCTTGCGGGGGACGAGAGCTATTCTTGGAGGAGGTTCCTTCCCGCCTGGAGAGCTGCCTCAGCGACGCCTGGGTCTATTTCTGGGGGCATCTGGAATCCGCCCGCGGAAAATGTATGGATGTCTCTTTCCATGGGCGGTGCAGGCCCACAGGCCTGGGCCCTGCCCTTGGAACGGGTGTCGGCGGAACATTTGAGAACCCGGGCTGGGCTGCCCATGTGACTGCTGGGCGGCTGGCCTCCTGCAAGGGAAGATGCTGATTTCGGGAGAGTGGGTTTGGTTTCTGATCCTTTGGGGAGAGAAGCGCAGCGCTGGGCGAGGCCGCGGGCAGGGGAAACGGCAGAGCCCTCAGGGATGTCCTTCTGCAGAGAGGGATGGGGTCTTGGTTTGGTTTGGCGTGTGAAGGCGTTGTCTGGAGTCTGCTCTGTTCTCAGGCCCTGGAAAGCGAGGTGTCCTGGGGAAGATTGCCTCCTATCGAAGTTAGTGTTTTGCAAACAAAAGGACCGAACGTTTTATTGTGAAACATCTTGAACGTGCACAGCATAAGGAGTGTGATATGGGGCCATGATGAGCCCTCATCTCCTTGCCACCGGGAATTAATAGTTATTCACATTTGGCCCCTCTTGCCTTACTCCATCGTCTCTTCCCTTTTTCCTTTTTTGTTTTTTTTTTTTTTTAGTGTTTTTAAAAACTCTGACATCATTTCCTCCTTCTACATCTCCCAGTGAAGACATTTTCTCACAAACACACCCAGCTAACGACCTTAACAATAATTCCCTAACATCACCTACTGCTAGGCCTGTAGTCACACAGTCTGGATTGTGTCAGACGCAGTACTTTGCACCAGATTGTTGGATCCCGGATCTGTTCAGGTCCCCTCACCTAGGTGTTCCGTCTCCTCCAACCGTTTACTTTCACGTCAGCCCTTGTGTTTGTTGGGGTCCCCGCCCCCAGACTCTATGACAGAGACTTGTGTGCAGGTGTTTGATGAGTGGGGTGCACTAGGATGCGAAAGTGAAAGCAGAAGAAAAGCGAGAAGAAAGGCCCCAAGGAGACGCAGCCATGGGCAGGCCACAATGCGGGCAGCTGTGGTTCCTCCCGACACACTGAGGATCTGTGCAGCTCGCACCTCAGGTTCCCACCGAAGGTCAGAGAATCGAGCTCCTTCATGCCCTTGTTGGTTCCCCTGCTCGTGGCTGTGTGAGCTCCTCTGTCACTGGGAGAACACCCAGGACAGGGCAGCGAGGGCCCCGGGGACTCTGGCGACCGCTCCAACTTCAGCAGGAGGGTCCATGTAGGCGCTGAGGGCTCAGGGGGGTGGGGTGAGAGTCAGAAACCCTTCCCTCCCTCCTTCTCCCCTTCCTTCTCACCTTCCTTCCTCCTCCTTCCTCCCTCCCTCCTTCCTTTCTTCCTCCTTCCTTCTCCTTCCTCTCACTCCCTCCTCCTCCTCCTTCTCTCTCTCTGCTTCTTTCTTTCCTTCTTTCCCTCCTTCCTTCTCTCTCTGATGTTACTGACTTCTTGTCCTGCAAAGTGTCCCAAGCTCTGCCTTGACGAATGCCGTCCTTGTTGGCATCTTGAACGTGTTCCTCTCCCCGCGGTCCTTGGCACTGGACGCTGGGTCTGCAGGCTGAGGAGCGTCCGTGTCAGCGAGAGGGCATCCTGGCTGGTGCCCCTTCCTCAGAGCTCATGGGCGAGCTCCTGGGTCCTTTGCCTCAAGGAGAGGAGTCGCCGGGGCGGCCCGTCCTTCCAGCAGCGGCAGCCTGGGTCTCCGGTCCAGCTCCTTCTTTTCGGGACCTGATGACCAGAGAGGCCGTAACCGTTGCTCCTCCACATTCTCTCCTCACAGTTATTGCACGTTTTCCGTGTATTTAACAGCCTCCTGCAGTCCCCTCCCTGCCCCACATCCACGGAAACGCCCTCCTCATCCCACCTGCACCGGTTCCTCCCGCTGTGGGTCCTGCGGCTCCTCCCAGTTCTCCGTCTGTAAGCTCTCTCTGCAGCCTGTAATGTTAATAGCCACACTCGCCCTCTTCAACTACCTGCTTTCCTCGTCTTCTCCGGCCTTACTGTCACATCTCTCCGATTGATCCTTCTTAGTCACACCCATTTGTCTCTAAAATAGAAGTATTTTTGCTAAGATTTGAGGGATACTGGCCAGATATCATACAATGTAAAAGGAAATTCCATACCAAATTAAAGAAGGATTCCAGGAGCCGACATAGGATCCCTACATTGCGAGGATGGCGGAGAATGACAGGGTGTGCGCAGAGGTGACTCCGTCAGCACCTGGCAACGCTTCCCGGCTTGGGGAGGCGGCAGGGAGACGTGACCGGGCCCAGGAGAAATGGAGCCGCAGCAGCGAGAGTCCCTGCCCGCTGGGTCAGCGGGGGTCACGGTGCCGGCGGATGCCTCCGCGCTCAAGGATCCACACTGAATCTCAAGCCCGCGAGGACGATGTGGAAGCAGCGTTAACACAAAGGGGAAAATCCGAGGCCGTCTCCTAGGAAACAACCTTGAAACCCTAGGTCAGCAGCAGCCACAGGGTCACTGAGCTGAGGAAACATCTGACCAACCATAGGACCTGCCCAGCTGCTGGCTGTCGGAGCAGCCCAGTTCCCACTCACAGGGCAGCAGGGCCAGGCTGCACCCTGGGTGCCCACCCCCCTCCCGCTCCCGAGTGCTGGCCCCCTGAAGGGGCTTCTATTCATGCCTATGCAAATGTAGTTTCAGTTTTTAAGCCAACATATATGTATATACTTGGTGTGTGTGTGTGTGTGTGTGTGTGTGTGTGTGTAACATTTATTTTAGAGAGATGAGGGAGAGGGATAGAGAGATAGAAACATCGATGAGAGGGAAACATCATTGATTGGCTTGCTCCTGCACGCCCCCTACTGGGGGCCGAGCCCACAACCCGGGCATGTGTCCTGACTGGGAATCGAACGGTGACCTCTTGGTTCCTGGGTCGATGCTCAAAGGCTGAGCCAACCGGCCGGGCGCGGGTCCGTAATCCTTTCAAACGTGGGGCTCCTTCGTCTCCTAGGCGTCCTGCCCACCAGCAGGAAGAGAAAGGAGAGAAGGTACACCCACTCCTCCTCTCAACCCAAAGGAACAGCAGAGAATCTGCTCACAGCCCATTGGCTGAACCGGGGCGGGAGCTGAGACGGTGGGAGAGGCCATGGGCTGGGCAGCAGGACAGGGGAACGGCCTGGTGACGGACACGGAGTCAGGGCCGCTCACTCACGCCGACGGCTCGGGCCTCAGCCAGCAGCAGGCGTGACTGGTTGCTTGCACGCCGCTGCCTCCAGGTGGAAGCTCTGATTTGATAATTAGCATCACGTTATGAAGGTCATATTAAGTATATATACGTATAGAATCGTGGTTATACTCGAATACACATTCAGAACATGAGAGAGAGGGTTTTCAAGCTCACATGTCGATCGGAGTGAAATAATAAATTTTCACTCACCTTTTTCTGTATGTTTTTTACTTTTTTTGCACAATTAGGAGGCATGCATTCTGTAGCAAGAAAAATAGAAAAGCAATAAAAGCCATTTTGAAAACATGTTTCACCGTCCCTTTCAAATGCCAGAATTCTGCGACCTCCGCGTTCCCTGCCCCGTCAGCTTCCGTCCGGCCGGGGCTGGGGTCGCAGGAAGGGGACCTGCCGGGCTCCAGACTTCGGCTCCCCCCTCCCCGGAGGCCCCGCTGTCTGTGGGGTGCCTGCTGGCGGGAGAGAGCGAGGCGAGAGCCCCTTTGTCTCGCTCTGCGTGCTACCCTCAGGCCGGTCACATGGCACAGGCTCTGTATTCCCCAGGGCGGCCTCTCCTGAATTTCAAGTCGGAGCCGGGAAGAGGGCAAAGGTGAAGGAGCAGAGCTGAAATGTTTAATGGGAAATGCCTCGCGGGGCCGCGGAGCAGGGGGGAGAGGGGGCTGCGCATGGCTCGGCTGTTTGCAAAACGAACTCCTTTCCCTCCCAGGTCCAGGCAATTAGACTTATTTCTGAGAAAAAGAAGCCGGGGGATATTTCCGAGGGCCTGCTGGAGACAGCCAGGTCGGTGTTGACGGAAAGGCGACTGCCTTCTCCAGTGCCGGCTGGGGTCCTGCGCTGGGAGGCTCGGGTGGCGAGGTGGGAGGGAGGAACCTGCTCTTCCTGAGCGAACACTTGCTCTGTCCGGAGGCTGGCTTCTGTATCGGCAAAGGAGCCTGGCCAAGGAGGCGCGTCTGCAGGAAATGTGAATGTGCAATGACACGTCGTTTAATAAGAATTAAGTAATGAACTCAGGCCACAGGTCAGATAACGGTGTCCAGGCAGGGCCCTTTCAGAGGCTGCGGATAAGACAGCGGAATATCTGGTCCCGCCCGCCGGAGTGCTCAGCGGCTGAGCGTCGACCTCTGAGCACGTGTCCCTAGAAGAATGCTGCCTTCCCCCCAACACTCCCCCAGCGCCGCCAGGAGCTCCCTTCCCAGTCCCGGTCAGGGCACGTGCCTGGGTTACGGGCTTGATCCCCAGCACGCGTGCAGGAGGCAGCCAATCAGTGATTCTCTCTCATCATTGATGTCTCCCTCTCTCTCTCTCTCACCCTCTCTGAAACCAATATAGATATACATTTAAAAATGTATATCTCACATCCACCAGGGCCCCCAGCCTCGTGGTCTCTGCCCGGCCAGGCCCCGGGGTGGGAGGCGACACTTGGAGGGTCTGTGTAGGAAGGTGCGGATGCTGCAGCCCCGCTCAGCGCAGGCCCTGGGAGTCCTCACACGCCCGTTGCCTCCGCCCTGGCCTGTGGCCCTGCCAGGTTCCTGGGCTCTCAGGACGGGCACAGGCCGGTGACCAGGAGGGAGAGAGACGTCCACCGACGGACCGACCCTCTCGGTGCTCGGACACGGAGCGGCCGCTTCCTACGGAGGCAGGAACACGTTTCACAACACGCCGGCGGCCCCAGCAGGACGGGCCTCCGCTGCGGAGCTCGGGGGCTCGGGACACACGCACTTGTATTTCACTCACGCGAACTCGGCGCTGGGTTTGGGCGACTCTCCCGGGCAGCTCGTCCCCAGGCCATGACTGGGCACCCGGCAGCTTTGGTCCCCTTGTCCTGCTGTGTCCACACACGCCCTCCGCCATGCGGCCTCTGCCATGCGCCCCCCGCCATGCGCCCCCCCCCCCCCCCCCCCCCCGCGATCACAGCAGCAGGGACTTGAGGGCTTGGGGAATGCGTGCCTGCTGTTCTGTGCTTTGGCCCAGGAGCGACACATGTCACTCTCATTGCCCAGAACCAATCGCAGGCCCTGGTCTAACAAGGGGGCTGGTCTAACGAGGAGGCTGGTCTAAGGAGGGCGAAGAAACGTAGGCCAGTGCATGGAATCCTTCAAAGCCATAGTCTCCGAGCTCAGCGTGACCGGCTTCTCCTCCTCCCGGTGGTTTGACTGGGTGGCACAGGTGCCCTCAGGATGGAGCCCTTGTCATGGGCCTCTCCAGCGAGGCCCTTCCCCGTGCGTGGGACACACGTGATTCTCACGATGCCCGTCCGGCACCCTGGTTCCACCTCCCACGGGAGCGTGGTGTGGCGACGGAAATGGTCACAGAGCCGGTTGGGGAGCTCTTTCCCCAGGGCTGCGCACGCGGCCTGAGGCCTCATCTGTGCGTCTTCGGTGCCGTCATCGCGCACACCCTGGCACCGGGCCCAGGGTCCATGGCCCAGGTGTGGCCCAGGTGTGGCGAACGCACTTCCCATCGACACTCCCCAGTGGGGCGGGTCCTGGCCCAGGAGTGCGGGGCCGGCTTCTCCCCGCCGTGCTTTGGCCCTTATCCCATGACCTCCCGTAATAAACAGCAGGAGGTGCTGAGGGAGGCCTGGAAGAGGTGCACCCATCAGGCTGGAAACGGAGGAGAGAATGGAGGGACAGTGACCTCTGAACCAGCTGAGAAAGATGGGAGGGGGGAAGAGCGTGAAGAGAAGCAGAAAGTAACCCCCCGCCCCCCGACTTTCCAGAACTGAAAGTGTGTCCGTGTGCAGATGGGGAGCATGGAGCTGGTGGGTGGGGTGGAGATGAGGAGAGTGGGTGGAGCCCCATCATGAAGGCCTTTCTGGCATCCCCAAGGCAAACCTTCGACGTGGCCCTGGATGTGGAAATGAAGAGCCTCCCAAGACCTCCCTGGCTCCTCCCCGCAATGTCAGGGTCCCCTGATTGGAGCCTCGTTTGCTTCCTCTGGTCTGAGCCAGCTGGCAGCGTGCCGAGCAGATGCAGCCTGTACCGCACGACTGGCCGCTGGGCACCCCCACATCCGCCCTTAGGTTCGTGTCCAAGACTCGCCTCAGGATGCAGAGCGTCCCCTCCCCACCACCCCGCGCCCAGGTCCTGCCCGGAGAGTGGGCCGCGGGAGTGGCAACCGGCCAACCTTCTCACCTCGCCGCTCTCCTAGGCTTCCTAGCCCCGCGCTGCTCCCCGTCCCCCCGCCTGGCTGCCCGGGGCTTGGCAAGACCGTGGAATTAAATGCGTGGCAGATGTGCTCGGGGTCGAGGGGCTCCGTTCTTTGCTGATCTGCAGTTTCTGACAGTCTGACTCGGCCCAGGGCCTCTGCTGAGTTCTTGTCCCATCGCACCATGCGGTGCAGAGGTCGCTGAAGTCAGCTCTGAGCATGTGGCCAGCCTCAGGGGCTGGGCCGCGCCAGGGCCCAAGAGCTGGTCTGCAGAAGGGATGGAGACAGTGGCATCATGGGGGCTGGTGACGGAGACACCGGTCACAGGAGAGATTATCGCGGGCGGTGACGGACAGCGAGAGGGGCTGCCGAGGCTTAATGTCCCCGCACTGGGCGGCGGAGCTCGGCTTGCCGGGGGAAGGGGACATTGGCCGCCCCGCTCGTGCCCTGAGGGACGATGTCCGCCATGCACCCGGGAGCCCAGGACATTGTCGTGGTAAATGAGATGCCGCCAGCAGCAGTGGCTGCCGCCCTGAGATGAGTGGTGTGAGGAGCGGTCCTATCAGAGTGACTTTGAAAGAGCTGTCCCCTTCCGACCTCCTGTTCTTCACCCCGGGCCGCGTTCCGGCGTAGATGCCGTGCTGTCCCTGCGGGGCCGTGGGGTTAGGTTTCCAGGGGTCCGGAGAAGCATGTGGTGTTTGCCAGGCTGGGGCGCATCACCCCTCTGGGCTTGGTGGGAGGTAGCGGAGAGTTGGGCTTGTTGACGTCTTCAGAAGCCGCGTCTGTCCCGCGGGGCCCAGGCGATGGCCGGGCGGGGAGTGAGGCTGTGGTCATATCTGGGGTTACGGGTCTATCGTTGATGTAAAATGGGGGGATTAGGATGACGAGGGACTGTTTTTCTATTCAGTTGGGCAAAGACCTCAATTCACCAAGGCAACTGCTGGAGAGGGACTGTCCTGAGACGGGTTCCCATGTGAGCTGAGTCGTGGCCCCAAACGCCCACCGTCTACACCAGCAGTTCTCAACCTGGGGGTTCTCAACCTTAGGAGGGGCCGCCTAAGACCATCGGAAAACACATCTATAATCACATATTGTTTTTGTGATTAATCACTGTGCTTTAATGATGTTCCATTTGTAACAATGAAAATACATCCTGCATACCAGATATTTACATGACGATTCATAACAGTAGCAAAATTACGGTGATGAAGTCGCAACGAAAGTAATTTTATGGTTGGGGGTCACCACAACATGAGGAACTGTATTAAAGGGCCGCGGCATTAGGAAGGTTGAGAACCGCTGCTCTATACCCTGGAGCTGAAGGCTGTTCCTCATCTGGCAACAGGGGCTCGGCAGACATGATCACATCAAAAAGCTGGCGATGAGGGGCTCTCCGGATGGGGCGGGTGCCCCCAGCTGTCCTCACAGCGTCCTGACAAAAGGAAGGCAGAGGGAGGCATGACACGGAGGGGGGCTGTGAGCACAGAAGCAGAGCGTGGAGGGATGTGGCCGCAAGCCAAGGGATGCCCAGAGCGGCCGCGTGGGGAGGCAAGGCACAGCGTCTTCCCAGGAGCCAGGGTGTCAGACGGACTCAGCTGAGGCCCTGGCCGCGGGCTGCAGCTGCCGGGACAGTCGCTGCTGTTCTGAGTTTCCGTGGCCGTGGCCGCTGGTTAGCGCAGCCGCGGGAAAGCAGTGGCTTCCTCGGGACGCAGCCCCAGCGAGGTGGGGCCGTCGCAGATGTGTTTCTAAAGCAGATGCCATATGTTGTATCGAAGTGGGTGTGCGGGCAGCTCTCTGCCAGATGTGCCCCAGCACAGGCCTACTGGGCTCGTCCATAACCACATTTTTAAAAGGGCGGCTCGGCCTCCTGAAATTCAGGAGCTCGCTCTGTGCCCGCGAGCAGGGTGTCTAAGTCACGGCTGGTTCGGGGTGAGCCAGGGGTCACCTGGCTGGGGCTCCTCGGGCACCAGCGTGGGGAGCGAGCTCGGAGCGAAGGCAGGAGCCACCGGGATCAGTGCCACGAGGTGAGGAAGCTGCAAGGGAAGGTCCAACGCGGCACAGCTTCTCCTGCTGCCAGTCTGACGCTGGACAGGATGCCCCTTCCTGCGTCCACGCGTGTCCCTAGGCCTTTCCTCTGGGGACAGGTCCCCTTCCCTGAGAACCTCCCTGGGAACTCACCCGATGGGTGCGACGTAAGCCCACGGGGAGCGGGACACAGCGTGAGCGGCCTGGCCCCACGCCGGGGAGTCTCGGCCCCTCTGCTCCTGGGCTGGACACAGCTGGTCACTGACATGGGTCCAGGGGACTTGCAACATTATCAACAGCAGCGCAGGCCCGGAGAAAGCATGGGGCCAGGCGGGTCTTGGGAGGTGTGGCCACTCAGCCCTCACCATCCCCCAGACCGTGTGGCCGGCATCTCACACCCACAGGCGAGCGCAGGGCCAGGAAGCCCGCAGCTCCTCGCTGGGCGTCGCCCACGTGCGTGGCAGGCTGGCTCCCCGTAGACGGGCTGGATTCCAGGCCCTCGTCCCACCCACAGCCCTGGACACGGTCTCTGCACAGAATGTTCCGGGCACCCCAGCGAGCCCAGCGAAGAGGAGGGAAGGCCGTTCAGAGCTGTTCTCAAGGGACCCGAAGAAAGCGTCCTGTTGTGAAGGCAAAGCCTTTGCTTCAATCTCTCCTCCCTCGTCGGCTCGTTCCGGAGGCAGAGCCCTGGCACGGCACCCGGCGCTCGGCTCCTCGCTCGGCCCTGGAGGGGACCCGTGCCCCTGGCTCCGCTGGACACACTGCCGTGGAGACGTGTGGTCTCCAGCGATCGTCCGAATGCATCACCCCGTCCATGCTGCCCTCCGCTCCCCCATCTGCCCTCCCCCAGCCCCAGGAGGACACCCGCAGCCAGAGCTCCAGAGAAATGCTGCTTTTCTGTCAAGTGATGACACGATGGCCCCAGGTTACCGACCGCGGACACGCCAGGAGTCGGCCGGGGGCGGGAAGAAAGCGGGTGGAGTTTATGGAAGTTTTCCACTCGAGTCGGCAGCGGCTTGAATGCGAACCAGGCCGGACGCCTGCCTCTCGGAGTGAGTTGTTCATCACAGGCTCCGAGGAGGGAAATCGGAGCCAGGCAGCGTCCGCCCAGAGGCTCCCAGTCATTCCTCTCCCAGGGCCCGTTTCCTGTCTGCGCCCGATCAGCTCAGGAAACCACTCTCCATCCAGGTCCAGTTCTCGTGACCAGCCTGAAAGCCCCTGAGAGTGGACATGTCTACGTTCCTCACACACACACACACACACACTCACTCACTCACACATTTGTACACAATCACACACACTCTCACACACATGCACACACACGCACACACGCACACTCACACACACACATTTGTACACAATCACACACACTCACATTCACACACACGCACGCACGCACACTCACACTCTCACGCGCACACACTCACACTTGTACACAATCACACACACTCACATTCACACACACGCACGCACACACACTCACACTCTCACGCACGCACACACTCACAATTGTACACAATCACACACACTCATATACACACTCACACACACTCACACACACTCAAACACACTCACACACACTCAAACACACATACACTCACACACACACTCATAGACACTCACACTCAAGCATATTCATACACTCACACACACTCAAACACACTCATACACACACCCACTCACACACACTCACACTCACACACACACTCACACTCGTATACACACTCACACACACACCCACACTCAAACACACACACACACTCATACACACACTCACACGCACACACTCAGTTACAAGTATGCGGTGTGGTTTATCCGTGCTGGAATACCAGGACTCCCCTGTGTAACCTGCGCTGGTTTAAACTAGGTTTCCCAAGGCAGGCGGTGAGGTGGCCAGCATCCTGCCATTCAGGTTCCCTGTGGCCGTGCAGCCAGCGGCCAGGGAAACCGCATGGCGCTGCGATCGCCCCGACACCCCTTACAAAACGTAGGCCCGGAGCCTAAGCCCAGACTCGCCCGCTAAGGAAAGTCGAGCGTTCCGCCAGGATCACCTTCATCCCGACGAGCAGGACTGGCCACGCTCCCGGGAGGAGTCCAGCTGCCCCGCCTGCAGCTCCCGGCTCAGGCCCTGGGCGCAGACGGGGGCTCCAGTTCTCCGCGTGATTCAACGTAACTTCGGGGAGTCCCCTCAGCCCTGGGGACAGCCGGGCCTGGGACCGTGGCCGGGCCATGGCTGAGGCGGTGGCTGGGATGGTGGTGGAGACGGTGGCTGAAATGTGACTGAGGCAGTGGCTGGGACGGTGGCGGGGATGGTGGCGGATGACCGACAGGCATGTACCCGAGCTTTCTAACTGCGCCTCAGTGTCATTATTCTTTCTTTCTTCTGGCTTCTGTCCACCCGCCCCCCCTCCCAGTTTCATATTCTTTTCTTCCTTTCTCTGCAGCCTAATCAGATTCTTGGAAACGGGGGTTGGAAAGACTCTGGAACTTGCCTCCTCTCCGCCTGCCAGGGCACGACCGCTCCGCTAGTTTCCAGGCCCCCCGCCAGGCCCCCCAGCGTCTCCGGTGGTGGTTTCCCGCGCCCTGGCCTCGCAGACTGGACTGTGAGGAACGCTGTCCAGGCGCCCGGCAGCGGCATGTTCTCACCTGTTCATGTGGCCCCTCAGGCCGCTCCTGGAGGCGAAAGGGGCGCCTGGGCCCCTGCACCCCTGCAGGAGGCGTGTGCCTGGCACCTTAAAGCTGTGGGGCTGTTATAGTGGCTTCTCTTCGGGGAGGACGGTGGGAATCTGGTTCCGGATGCGCCCTCAGGGGCCGGCATTTCCAGGCATCGATTCCGGAGCTTCCATTCACATGGGGGGGGGGGCGCTTTGGGGGGCTCCCTGAGTGACGTACATAAACGTGCCTGTTCGCAGCCTTGTCTGCGCTCACTCGTTAGTGGGGAGTGGGTGCTGCTGGGTCCTCGTTCCCGTTGACGGACACGGTGAGGGCGTCACCGCCAGGCTAACTGCTTCTTCCATTTTCTAGAAACCTGTCCTCACGGGCGGGGCGGGCGGCCGGGTGCTCACAGAGGGGTCTGCAGGAGGCCCCACGCGAGCTCACTGAGACACGGGAGGCGGCTCCGGCTGGGGGCTGCGCTCAGACGCCCCAGACAGGCCAGGCCACTGCTGGGACCCGGTCCCCGGCCGCCTTCCTGGGAGGCCCAGGCTCAGGAAACTTCCCAACAAGCCGGCTTTAGAGGCAAGCACGCTGCTCGGCGCGAACCAATAAGAAGCATGAACGGAGGTTTCCAGCTGCTTCTGGAGCCCGACGTGAGCAACGTAGGAACCAATCAGCGTTCGCAGGGAGCGCGACACACACACACTGTCCTTCACTCAAGCTGGCGAGGGGAGGGGGGGGGGCAGGACGGACAGCCATTCTTGGAAAACTTAAGGACCCGCCGGATTACAAATTTACAATTTCCTTCCTCGCGGCACAGAGGAAAAAACACGTTCATTAGTGAGAGCGGGCGGCCCCCTCGCCCGTCACTCTGTGCACTCAGTGGGCCATCCCTGCCGCTCTTTGGGCCTTGAGGGGGTAGGTGCCGGAACCCTAATAAAGCTGGGGGGGCAGACAGCAGCCGGCGGCGAGGAGACGCCCGCAGCGGGCAGCGGAGGCCGCAGAAGCCGCTGCTCCGACGGGACGGGCCTGCGTTCTGTGCTTTCGCCGTGTGCCTCCGTGTACGCAGGTAGCAGCGACTCTCCTTTAAAACATCCCCTTCTCATTGCTTGGCCCCGACCAGCCCGGCCAATTTGCTTTTAAATATCTTGTTGCACCAACGGTTCCTTCCCCTTTGGCCATAATTTTCATCTTCAGGCTCATTCTGGGCCCAGGAGGGATCCCCAGCGAGGGTGCCGAAGGGGGCGGGCCTCTGGGTCGGAGTTCAGGAGGCGCAGGAAGCCGTCTGTTCGCTCAGAGCCAGGCCGCAGGGGGCCAGGAAATCGCCTTTGATTTGGCCGGAAACAGGCTGGACGGAGAGCAGGCGTGGGTGCTGAGGTGGGTGCTGAGGTGGGTGCTGAGGTGGGCAGTTTGCGGACGGGAGCTCGGCCTGTCCTCAGGGGGGGGTGGGCGTGGCTGGTCCACCTCGAGCTGTTACCAGGCCCCAGTTCTCTGGGGGATGAAGTGTCTTGGAGGAAACAGTCTCAGGAGGCGGAGGGCGAGGGAGGAGCACTGTCTAGAAGGGAGTCCAAGGAGCAGAAGGTCAGGGGAGGGGCTCTGTGGTGTCCTGTGGCCTTCAGTCCCCTGGGGCCAGCGCCTTTGTTCCTGACGCCTTTCCGAAGGACAGGAGGCGCTGAGGGACCCAGTCCCCCGGGGCAACCAGGATGTCCTGCTCAGGTTCTCCACTTTCGGCAGAGCAGAGACGGGGTGCGGTCCTGGGTTTGGGGTGCAGTCCTGAGGTTGGGGTGCAGTCCTGGGGTTGAGGTGCGGTCCTGGGTTTGGGGTGCGGTCCTGGGGTTGGGGTGCAGTCCTGGTGTTGGGGTGCGGTCCTGGTGTTGGGGTGTGGTCCTGGGGTTGGGGTGCGGTCCTGAGGTTGGGGTGCGGTCCTGGGGTTGGGGTGTGGTCCTGGGGTTGGGGTGTGGTCCTGGGGTTGAGGTGCGGTCCTGGGGTTGGGGTGCAGTCCTGGGGTTGGGGTGCAGTCCTGGGTTTGGGGTACGGTCCTGGGGTTGGGTGTGGTTGGGGTGCGGTCCTGGGGTTGGGTGTGGTCCTGGGGTTGGGGTGTGGTCCTGGGGTTGGGGTGCGGTCCTGGGGTTGGGGTGCAGTCCTGGGGTTGGGGTGCAGTCCTGGGTTTGGGGTATGGTCCTGGGGTTGGGTGTGGTCCTGGGGTTGGGGTGCGGTCCTGGGGTTGGAGTGCAGTCCTGGGTTTGGGGTACGGTCCTGGGGTTGGGTGTGGTCCTGGGGTTGGGGTGTGGTCCTGGGGTTTGAGTGCGGTCCTGGGGTTGGGGTGCAGTCCTGGGGTTGGGGTGCAGTCCTGGGTTTGGGGTATTGTCCTGGGGTTGGGTGTGGTCCTGGGGTTGGGGTGCGGTCCTGGGGTTGGGGTGCAGTCCTGGGGTTGGGGTGTGGTCCTGGGGTTGGGGTGCGGTCCTGGGGTTTGAGTGCGGTCCTGGGGTTGGGGTGCAGTCCTGGGGTTGGGGTGTGGTCCTGGGGTTGGGGTGCGGTCCTGGGGTTTGAGTGTGGTCCTGGGGTTGGGGTGTGGTCCTGGGGTTGGGGTGCGGTCCTGGGGTTTGAGTGCGGTCCTGGGGTTGGGGTGCAGTCCTGGGGCTGCTGGCTCTCGCTCTTGCTGGCTGCTGGCTGCTGCCTCCGTGGCGGCTTTGCTCTCTAGGAACAAAGGGTTGGGTCGCCTCCTGTTCCTCGTTCCCTGGGGAGGCAGTAGCGTCAACCAGGCATTTTCCGGGTTGGAATTCCTTGGAGTAAGGCGATTGGTAAACGTTATTAGTATTCTGTAAGTCCCCAAGTAAGCGAGGATCCAAAGACAGAGATAGATTAGATAGAGAGATAGATAGATAAATAGATAGATAGATAGATGATAGATAGATAGATAGATAGATAGATAGATAGATAGATATTGTCCTATATATTTACACGTATGGAAAGATGTGTGTGTACGCACACACATAGCTCACACACGGGTACACATGTATATGTTATGTGTGTCTGTATACACACTCCTGTACACAGGAGCTTTTTCCCAGTTCCGTCTGATTTATTCATCATTAGATTCCGTTAGGAAATGAGTGAACCGCATGCTCCTGGAGCCGTGTTGGTGGCGGCCAGGCTGCAGCATGGGGCCGTCAGCAGGGGCTGCAGAGCACAAGGCCATCTCCATATTCATATTCCAGACCTGTCACGACCCCCGCATCCTTCATCTGATCACATGGGCTCCGTCCGGGGCCTGGAGAGCCCGGGAAGCCGCCGTCGCTGAGAGCCGGGCAATTAAAGGCATCAGGCCGCGTCTCAGCGGAGGCTCCCGGCGACCGCGGGGACTGGCGCCCGAGGCTTAATCAGGGCTCCCTGCACCTTGGTGGGCGCCTCCTGGTTGGTACAGGCAGCGCCTCCACCCCATCCTCCCACTTTTTAAAGAGAAAGAAGCCTCTTTTGAAATGTAAAGCAGAAGGCTTTGTGGAAAGAGCCTTTGGGGGAGTCGGAGTGGGGGGCAGTGGGGGCTCGAGTCTCCAGCCCGCTTCCTGGGTTTGGGTAATAAGGTGAACAGTGAGTGATGCCCCTAAGGCGACCTTTGTGTTTTATTTTATTTTGTTAAAATGAGCATTTTAATATGAATCAGTGGAAGATGCGTGAGGATATAGAAATCTATACCTTAGAAGGCACTGCTGGCATTTTGCTGTGCGGATCACTCTGATTAATTCTCTTTAGAAAGAGACAGACCCTCCCATGACAATGCTGCCGTGTCCTTAGGGTGTCACAGCCCGGTCGCCGGAGACCAGGTGGCCTCATTCTCCCACCGCTGGGCCACGGCCAACACCGTCCGCCGGCACTTCTTGGCCAGCCCGAATCCCGAGGCAGGGGGACGTGGGGACCGTTCCTTGATCCTCCGAGCGCTGGTGTGCACGTGTGCATGACCCATGGACACGCACGGGAGGGTGGTGAAGGCGCGGGGCAGGGGCTGGAGGGGCCGACTGGGGTGGGCGGGACGTCTGCGGTACCTTCAACAACTCAGATGTAGAAAGGAGGAGGAGAGACACGAGTGCTATTCCTTACCCCGACCTGGCCCCGGGCTGCACTTACAGGACCCTCCCCGGCCGAGCCCACTGCCTGGGGTCCTGCTGCTGGGCCCGCTGTGACTCTTGTCATGGTCACACTGCTTTGTTCTTAGTTTCTTTTCTTTTCTTTCTTTCATTTTTATTTTTTTTAAATCTTTATTGTTGAAAGTCTTACATATGCCCCCTTTTTCCCCCATCGGCCCCCTCCAGCCCACCCTTAGCCCCACCCCACCGCCCCCCGCAGGCCCCACCACCCCTTGTCTGTCTGTGTCCATGGGTTGTGCATATGTGCACAAGGTCCTGGGTTGATTACCCTCCTCCCCCTTCCCCCTCCCCCACAGGGCCCTGCACTCTGTCCCATGATCCCACACTCTGTCCCAAGATCCCACACTCTGTCCCAAGATCCCTCACTCTGTCCCATGATCCGGCACTCTTTCCCATGATCCCTCACTCTGTCCCATGATCCCGCACTCTGTCCCATGATCCTGCACTCTTTCCCATGATCCCTCACTCTGTCCCATGATCCCGCACTCTGTCCCATGATCCCGCACTCTGTCCCATGATCCCTCAGTCTTTCCCATGATCCCGCACTCTTTCCCATGATCCCGCACTCTGTCCCATGATCCCTCAGTCTTTCCCATGATCCCGCACTCTTTCCCATGATCCCTCAGTCTTTCCCATGATCCCGCACTCTTTCCCATGATCCCGCACTCTGTCCCATGATCCCGCACTCTGTCCCACGATCCCGCACTCTGCCCCACGATCCCGCACTCTTTCCCACGATCCCTCACTCTGTCCCATGATCCCGCACTCTTTCCCACGATCCCTCACTCTGTCCCATGATCCCGCACTCTGTCCCATGATCCCTCAGTCTTTCCCATGATCCCGCACTCTGTCCCATGATCCCGCACTCTGTCCCATGATCCCGCACTCTGTCCCATGATCCCACACTCTTTCCCATGATCCCTCACTCTGTCCCATGATCCCGCACTCTGTCCCATGATCCCGCACTCTTTCCCATGATCCCTCACTCTGTCCCATGATCCCGCACTCTGTCCCATGATCCCGCACTCTTTCCCATGATCCCTCACTCTGTCCCATGATCCCGCACTCTGTCCCATGATCCCGCACTCTTTCCCATGATCCCGCACTCTGTCCCATGATCCCGCACTCTTTCCCATGATCCCGCACTCTTTCCCATGATCCCGCACTCTGTCCCATGATCCCTCACTCTGTCCCATGATCCCGCACTCTTTCCCATGATCCCGCACTCTGTCCCATGATCCCGCACTCTGTCCCATGATCCCGCACTCTTTCCCATGATCCCGCACTCTGTCCCATGATCCCGCACTCTGTCCCATGATCCCTCACTCTGTCCCATGATCCCGCACTCTTTCCCATGATCCCGCACTCTGTCCCATGATCCCGCACTCTGTCCCATGATCCCGCACTCTGTCCCATGATCCCTCACTCTGTCCCATGATCCCTCTGTCCCATGATCCCGCACTCTGTCCCATGATCCCTCACTCTGTCCCATGATCCCGCACTCTGTCCCATGATCCCGCACTCTGTCCCATGATCCCGCACTCTTTCCCATGATCCCTCACTCTGTCCCATGATCCCGCACTCTGTCCCATGCCTCCACGTCTCTGGATCCGCTCCGCTCCTCTGTTCGTTTTGTGCCTTAGGGTCCCCATGTTGTCGTGCTGCTTCTTGAACCACGTTGGTCACAACCTGTTCTTGTGCCACTGAGTCGCTGGGTCCACGTGCAAAAAAAATCGATCCTAACGGGCGCGAGGCTGCATGGCGGGCCCTGCCCGGGGCTGGCACTCTTGTGTCCGAGGAAGACGGGACATTGACGGAGTCTAGCCTGGCCTTGAAGTCTCATTTCGGGCGGTTTTGGTTCTCAGCAGAGGTGGGCGGTGAGAGTCCTATGAAAAGACGCCCCAAATCTGCCACCATGGAGGCTAGCCACATAATTTACCACTAAGATCAGGGCGCTGTAAAGAGTGAGGGGGTGTTATTGGCCATCACGCCAGTACAAGAGGCAGAGCCCAGGGCGTCCCGCCGAGCTCGCCATGGGCTGCTCGCAACCGGCTGGCCCTGCAGCCCTGGCGCGGAATTCACCTCCCGCAGGCCTGTCCTGACCTCGGGCTCAGAGGGTCCCCTTAGCAAGGGAACGGGCATCCCCGGAGGGGCTCGGGGTTTATGATGAAACGAGACAAAGAGACGCAGCGGCATCCCCCCCTCCCCGCCCCCCGCGGAGGCTGCCTTCTCCCCAGAAGGGCTTCGCTGCGGCATCTGCCTGCTGTTCTTTCCATCCTCTCTCTCTTCCAGCAGAGACCACAGCAGTGCCAGGCCTCTGGGTGGTCACGGCCGCGGGGTCATGGTGCACCCTCCCTCCATCCCCAAGGCCGCCCTCTGCGGCTGGCAGGGTCCTTCACAAACCCACACGGGCGCCTCCCACCTGCCGGCCGGGCGGACCTGCTTCCTCATCAGAGTCCCCTAGGGTTCCTGGCGCACGGCGACACCTGGGACACGGGGACTTCGCCACTGCTCGCCTGCTCTGTCTGGAGGCCCAGAGGGAGCTCCCGGGGCGGGGGGTCAGGGGCAGCACCCACCTCGGCCCCTTCCATCACCACCCTCACCCCTGGGCCCCGTCTCGTGAGGCACATTCTGGCCATGGGGGCGGGGCGGGGGGTTGAAGGGGCAGTTTTGTGGTTATTCCTGATGCACATGGCGAAGGGCTTGGCCTCTGATACTGGGTCAGACTCACCGAGAACGAAACTGGAGCGGGGTTTCCGACTGCACCTTAGGACCTTAGGGATGAGGCTGCGGCGTAGAGGCGGTGCTGACTCCCGGCCCAGCGGAGGGAGTACCGTGGGGGCCAATGGGGAACAGGTGACACTAGGCAGGTCAGAGGGGCGAAGGGCCGGGGGACAGTCGCTGGCAGCCACGGTTACACAGCGACCCGCTCATCGCCGGGGCCGTGAGCCCGGCTATCGTCGCTTGGCTGGCCTTGGTTGGCAATGACACCGAGAGGCTGGGCTACTGGAGGGCAATGCCACGCTCCTTCCAGGGACAAGCGCCAACAGCAGACCGAGCCTGCAGGTTAGCGCCGGGCGGGGGCTGACACATGAGCTTCACTTGGGAAGTGGTGCAGCCTGTCCTCCTCGGGGATCTCATGAGCCATGTTCCCTGGTGGAGGGCGATGAACAGTTTCTCCAGTAAAGCCAAGTGCGGTGCTTCCTGTCTAGTTGGTCAGACACCTCCTTCTCCCGCCCCTGTCTGTCTGCAGAGCCCCTCGCACAGGTCCCGGGGTTGCCTGGGAATGGCCCCTGGCATCTCCCCTCCTGGGGCCTGTGTCCACCCAGCACCCAGCAAGCAGTCACCATGGTCCCACGGACACGGATGGAGCCCCAGGCGTGTGTGTGGGCCCTGGAGATGCGGACGTGAACAGAACAGACATCCCTGTCCTCGTGCCTCTGGTCCACGTGCCTCTGGTCCACGTGCCTCTGGTCCACGTGCAGTCTGTCCCCTGCAGCCTCGGTGGATCAATGAGGTTCAGTATCGACCCCAGCCCGCCAGTCACTCTGAGTGGACAGGGCCAGGCTGAGGGCCCCGGCCACAGGGCTCTTCGGTAGAAGACCAGCCCGCCTGGCGGCACGTGGGTTCCTGGGCAGCGTGGACACCCCCCCCCCCCAGGCTGCTCCACGGGGCAGCCAGCTCTGCTCTGTCAACCCCATCTCTGGGGCGGCCACCGATGCGAGTCGGGCGGTGAAATCACTCGTGTTCACCTCAGCTCGGTTGCCTAACATGCAGCGAATAGGATGATCAATCACGTTCATCTCCCACTGCACGTCCCTCGGGGCGCTGCCAGCCCCTCGGTGGCACGGACTCTGTGGCCTGTGCCCGGGGCGTCCCAGGCCAGCCACAGTCCTCAGCAAAGCGGCCCCCCTCCTCCTCCCGCTCGCCCTTCAGCGCGTGTGCATTGTTTCCAAGGCGCTGTCTCGCTCTGGTTTCTGCTTTGCTCTCCGAGGGCAGCGGCTGATGAAAGGAAGCCGCCAGCCCTTCCTCCGTGAAGCTGAACCCCCACCTCTCCTTGGGCGTCCGGCGATCGCGCTGAGTGTCAGCGGGCATCCGCCTCCTCTCCTCATTTTCCGTGGATCCTCCCTGAGTTTTCAGTCATTGACTGCGGGCCCCGCGGAGGCCTCCTCCCCCCGGCGGCGTGTTCCATGTGTGAGGGCCACGCCTCGCTCACCGCCCACCGAGATGGAAGAGCTGCTGCTCAGAGGCAGGCTGGCCACTGGGAGGGGGTTTGGCTGGGAAGGCGCCCCATTCCCGAGGCCCCCTCTCCCTCCCCAGGGCCAGGGTCTTCCTGAGCCCCCCGCATCCCGGGAGCCTGGCCGGCAGGGACTCAGGCTGGAAGTGCCGGAGCAGGGAGGGGGGCTGCCTTGCTCCCGGGACGTAGCTCTGCCCAGGCTCCTAGCACCTGGCTTTGCTGGGACATACTGAGCGGGTGCGGCCCACCCTCTCTCTCCGCCCCGTTCCCGCTGTCTGGGTCAGGGACCAAGGCTCTTTAGCCTCCTAATTGAAGCCTGTTTGCTTTGCACCCCCGCCCCCGCCCCCTGCCCCACATCCCCATCCTTACGCTTGATCCAATTCTAGGTTTTAATCATCAACACGTTCTAAATCCACACGTCAGTCAGGGCTGCTTTCTTTGCCATTGCTCTTCAGAGGAAAGCTCATGGGGGGGCGGGGGGGAGAAGAAGGAGAAGAAGAAGGAGGAGGAGGAGGAGGAGGAGGAGGAGGAGGAGGGGGAGGGGGAGGAGGAGGGAGAACAATAGGGTGGTTGGTAACCTTAATCGTACAAACAGGCCTTTTAATAATAACAATAAAATGTGGGAGCATTTTTCATTCCCACATTCCCTCTCTGACCGGCAGGTGAGCCGTGTGACAATGACGGGAGTGAGGCGGCCGAATGCTCACACACGCGTCTCTCTGAGCCTCTGTGGGCGGGTGGCTGTGTCTGAGAGCGGAGCAGACCCCAAGGGCCGAGCACTGAAGGGCGTCGCCTGAAATGGAAGCAGAGACAGAGGAATGCCACTTTTGGAAAAAGCAAGCATCCAGACGCGGCACCCACTGGAGGCCTTTCAGGAACATGAATGCACTTCCCTCCTGCTCCTTCCCCTCCCCCCGGGGCTGGGCAGCCCTCCTGGCCCAGACAGGCTGCCCGGCCCCATCTCCCCCAGGAGGGAGGGCCTCTTCCCACCGACAAAGTTGAAGGACAAGACGTGGTGGCCAGTCAGTGACTGTGTCCCGGTCCTCGGGGATGGAATATGGTCCTGTCGCTCCGTACAACCTCATCAAATCATTTAAGGGGCATGTTACGCGGACGAGTGGATAAGCTCTGGGTGGCTCCAGAAAGCAGAGGGCGCAGACTGACAGTGAGGAGCCTCCTCGGGCGGAGCCTGGACACAGCTGAGGACTTCCTCACAGCTCTCTGGCCGAAGAGGAGGAGCTGCTGACCCAGGGGCGTTTGCAGCCCTGGGCCACTCCTGAAGAAGCCGGGTGGGCACGTGAGTGACGAGGGGTGGAAGGGATTGCTGCGCAGGACAGAGACTTGAGTCATATTCTCCGCACCTTCCCAGGGCACATCCACACGCTCTGCCCCGTTCAGCAGGGACTCCTGAACGTGTGTGAGGCCCAAGCAGAGACCAGCAGCATGTGAAACAGGCAACCAGTGCTCACCCATCGCCTCCATCCCTGTCGCCCCAGCAACGCCTGGACCGTGGCCTCAGAGAGCCCTGCTTCTGCCTGTGAGCCTGGGCCCACTCGCTTTTAAACAGGTGAGAGGGGTGGTGGGAGGGGTCTGTTTCCCTGAGGGCTTCCCAGCAGGTGAAACCCTCTCCCAGTGGGCAGCTGGGTGGAAGTCACACACCCAGATCAATGTGTGGTCAAAGGGACCAACCGAATCCCACCGCACCCACCGCAAAAGCTTCCAACGTTTTCTCTTTTCTCTGGAAAAGAATTCCAACCTCTCCTGTAGAATGTGACTCATCGTATCTAAAAAGCTTCCTTTGGGAACCATGTCATGTCAGAGTCTAAGTTTGAAGGACACTCCGTAATCTCTGACTCCCTACTGTGCACCGGCGGGTGGTTGGTGGTTCGGCAGTGTTGGTACGGAGACGTGCGGAGGGTCTTACTGTCTAACTGTAATAAGTTTGGGGAGGGGCGCAGTCCTTGATTCTCATACAGTTGTTCCAGTTTCCTACAGCACCTCGCGGGCGTCACCCCCGGCCCTACGGCTGTTTCTTTTATGGGCAGATGAAGATTTAAGAGAGAAACGGTGGGGACACTTGGGTTTGGGTTCATGTAAATAAGACACAAGGTTTCCATGCCCTTCTGCTCCCACTGGGGATCGCTTCCCACACAGGCTCATTGTAAAACAATCCGCTCCCGAGAAGGTCAACAGCGGAAAGTTTGTCTCCGAAATTAGCAATCAAAGAGTGAAAACAATTAATAGAGAACGCAGCCCGGTTCCACACCGCGTTCCCGTGTAGATGTCTACAGAACAATAAATCAGTGGGGGAAAGAAACAATGCAGGCATTCACAAGCAGGCCGCGTGCACGTGGCCCTGGAAAAGGGATTTGTGCTCAAAGAAGACAACATCTGCTGCGAGCAGGTTTATAAATAATACAGCCAGAGATTCAGGTGGCGACATGACAGACGGTCTCTTGTGTCCTTGTCCTTTTGTGTCCAGCGCTGAATGTGTTTACACCCCTGCTTGTGCTCCAGCCCCGAACTCTCTCTCCTCCCGTTCAACCGAAGCCTTCGCCATCCGCAGCCCAGAGGCCCAGAGAAATCGCTGCCTTGGCTGCTAATCGGTCCCTGCCTGTGAGGAGGTGCACGCCTGGAAGAGGTGCCCTCAGATGCCCGCTCGGCACTCTTATCCACGAACCAATTCCTTTCGTGTCGACACCGGGCTTGACAAGAAGAATGATGGGTGAGGTCAAGTGCATGAGAGCTAATTCTGGGCGATGATGGATGAGCCGATGCCGGGGCCCTCCCTTATCTGGGATGTTCGGCTAAAAGGCTGCTATTCTGCCCCCATTTTTAAAAGTCTCCTAATTTTCTAGTTAATGAAGTTATCGCAGACCCGGTGTCTGTGGGGCCCTTTCCTTTCCTTTCCTTTCCTTTCGCTCTTCAGCTCTCGGCCACGCTGCTGACAGCGTGTGAGTGATGGCCTTCCAGGAGATGATCTTTCTTGGCCGCGAGGCCCTGATAAGCACCGCCTGTCTCTGCAATCAGCTGTGCATGAAACGGTCCACGCTGGCCGCCTGCGGAGCCATGGTGAGGAACATGGCCTGCGAGGGACCAGCAAGCCTGCAGGTGGCTGAGACCCCGCAGAACAGAGCCCGCGGGTAACCGGGCCGTGTTTTCACTGGTCACCGTTGGCTTCTACTTATATCCCACTTTGGGGGAAGGAGGTACAGCAAAGTGAGGAGCTGCTGGGGGCTTAGCCGGAGAGTTCACTTCCGAGTGTGCGTGTCATTAGTGGCTGTTATTTCAGCGGCCGGCGCCTGGGGTGGCCCGGGGCCTGGACCGTGCGGTTCCCCACCTCTGACGATGCCCAGAGACCAAGCAGCACCCAGAACTCTCAAGTAAAATAAATAAATAAATAAATAAATAAGCCTCCTAATTTTCATTTCCTAAAATAAGAAAGCATACATTTTTCAACAGTAAAAATTGAATTAAAAGATTGAAAAATAAGAGACTTTGACTTACAAATTTCAAGCGCTGGCTTTGGTATGTAGAGATTTTTCCCGGACCTGGAAATTCACAACGTGAGCTTTATCCGGATGATCACCTAGCATGTTATGTAATGTCGAATCACCGGGGTGGACACCTAAACCTATGTGATATTGTATTTCAGCTGTAATTGACAAATAAAATATGATTTAAATAACAATAAATTCAAAGTTTCCGTGTCCACTTCTGTCCGGTTTGGGATGGGTCACTCGGGCTGCGCTGTGTTCTTGCTCACAGTTCGGGAGCCTTTCTGTAACGTACGTGTGCTCTTTGGGGTGTCTCTCGGCGACTGCTGCCCATTGAGGTGCTGTTTGGCTTGAGGACTAACAGGGGGCTCTCTGTCATTCCTGCACATGGACCTTACATGTACTAGGAACCCAAACCCCAAACCCAAGTACCACTGACCCTTGGCCAACAAGTACAATGGAGGACTTTCTTAATAACACCTTCTTCTTTTTAGTGTTTTTAATTGTAGGAATACAGTATATAACACATACAACAGAAAAGCCACACTGGGGGAAGGAGTTGTAACAAAATAAGGTGCTGTGTGTGTTAATCAACTGTCTGTGTTACCAGTAAGGCTTCCGGTCAACAGTAGGCTCTTAGTACAGTCAGCCCTCTGCACCCGGGGATTCCCAACCGCGGATCAAAAATACTGGTTTGGGTTGAATTCTTGGATGTGAAACGGGCAGAAACGAAAGGCCGGCTGTAATGTTTTGGGGGAGTCAAAAGTCAGACGCAGGTTTTCGACGGCACGGGGCCGTGGGGCTTTGGGTGTCGATGCCCCTAACCTCTGCACTGTTCAAGGTCAACTCTATTTTGTGTCTTTCCCAAACATCGCTACTAAAATGTGCTCTGACATCAGCCATGCCCAGCAGAGTAGGATGTAAGTCAATGGGTTAACTCCTCCGGGCGCGTTCCCACTGTGAACATTGTCTCCAACAGTAGGTGAGAAGGTTTGTCGTCATGGACACGCCTCGGCGAGGAGCCATCATGCTGTAGACCAGGCGTTTGCCAGCACCTCGCTGTCGCTGGCTCAGGAAGAACTTGGAGATCATCCCGTAGCCTGGTTCAAATTCTTTAGGCTCAGCTCTTCCCGAGGGCCTGTTTTATGTTCCCTCGAATCTGCATCTCATTTCATCCTTACGAAACCCCGGATGTTAGGGTGAGTATCATCATTTCATAGGTAAAGTGAGACCCGGAGACATTGATGTATGGACTCAAGGCTGTATAACCGGCATGTGGCAGAGCTGGTGTTCAAAACGAGGCCTTCTGGTCCCCAAAGCAGAGGTAGGCCTGTCAGCTCCATGAGTACTTGGGAAGCGTGTTAAAAGGAACAGAAAACAGGACTCGCCACTGGCGTTCACAATGGCAGCGTTCTTGGGCGAAGGGGGAATAAGACATCCCTGTGTCATGAGCTTTTGCTCGGTGATGCGATAACAAATGCCCCAAACCCAGTGGATTAAGACAACCTTCAGGAAACATGGATCCGCCGGAAGTTGGCTGAGTCAGGCCGGTCTCCGTTGGGCTTGGCTTCTAGCTTCAGGTTGGGCTTAGGTCTGTTTATGTGACTTTCATTTTCCTTAGACGAGTGGGCTAGCCGGGCCTTCTAGCATGGCAATGGCAGAAACCCACAAGAATAAGGTTGGCCTTAGCTGCAAGGTTAACCACCCAAGGACACTTCACATCTCCATTTACATCACATCTGACAACATTCTACTGATGAGTGCAAACTGCCGGGTCAACCCCAAACTGAGGTCACCGTGACTGAAGGAACCCATCTCAAGACCCTCAGAAGTGTCTTCTCAGTATGGGGTTGGGCCCAAAGCCCAGTCTCTAGTGGACTATGTGAAGTCTGAGTGTAGCTCTTCTTGATTTGAAGGCCAAAGAACTAAAAACAAAACAAAACAAAACAAAACAAAACAAAAAAAGCAAAAGAACCCCAACCAAGCGATCAGCTCCTTTTGTAACGGACAGAGTGGCAGGAGAGGGATAGGACTACTCTTCTTTGAAAAGGAAAGAAAGAGGCACGAAGCTGCCACGGGTCATAGCACGCCTGCCGTTCTCCTGGGAGATGCTGTTAGGAAATGTTTCTTGACCTGGCCCCAGTGCTCCCCGTGGGTCTGCGTTGTGTCCATAGTTCTCCATCCCTCTTGGTTCCACCCTCTGGAAGGTCTTTTCTAACATCCTCTTTGGCCACATTTGATAAAGCCAGTGGAGAATACACGCTTCTCAGCAGCCTTCGCAGAGGCTTGCTGTCTCCAGGAACTTGGGGACCCAGAGGACTATGTGCAGCTTGGAAAAAAAATCTCAGTTGTTTTGACATCTGGCAGTGCTTTTGACAATACAGGTCTCTCAAAAGCCGTGTGGGCTTTCTATGTGTTTAATTTCAGTCCACTGTGTGTGCTCAAACACACGATTATTTCCAATACGTTCTTCTCTGTACATATAGACTTAATCAGGACGACTGCAGCCTCCTCAGACTTCTGTGGGACGAGGCCCTAACCTTTCTACAAGGCTTTCTGTTCAGCTGGATGATATAATAAACACTATAGTACTTCCTCCGCTGGCAAGCACAGGGTGTCACCGTCGTTCCTCTGATGTGGTCTTTATATTAAGGGCGTATCTGTCTGTCAGCACGTGGATTTGCTTGTGTTCAGAGCCTCTGTTATACGGCCACACATGTGATTTAGTGAGGTTCAGTTTTATTTCCAATATCGAGGTTTCTGGGCTTTTTATATTCGCTCAAAGTGCAAAAATAGTTCTTTCCCAAGTGCTTCTCTTTCTCATAGCTTATCGAATGCAGGTAGTAGCAGCAGCTCAAGTGGTCTGCCGTTTGCTGGAGACGCCTTTCCCCAAATGCACACATTTGTTAGGTACGGCGTCCGCCTCCCGGACTACTGGGTCTGCCGTGCGGCTCCTGGACGGTCAGGGCCGCCCCCGCGGGACACCCCCCCCCCCCCCCCGGCATGCCCAGGCAGCTGCACCTGCTTTTTCCGTTCATCTCCCTCGTCGCTGGACTTTCTCGGGCACTGGCTCCTGGAGTACTGGGCATGTTCTTTGCAACAGCTAATGAAGAGGCTGCTGTTACTGAATAAAATATAGATTTAAAAATAAAAGCTGTTAGTAGCTTTTATCTATCATCAAGGAATTAACCAATTGGCAACACGCGGGACAGCTCAATTTCTGTAGCTATCCGAGGCTTAATGGGGGAAGCATGTTAAAAGGGATGGAATGACGTTCATTATGGATTAAGTTAATAGATTTCAGACCCATCACATGGCTTAATTTAACAAATTCCACATCTTATTGTTTGGCAGGAAATGGTTGCATGGACGTCATTACCAGCCCATCTGACCACGCCAGTAGATGCAGCATTGCCTGGGCAAATGCTCCCTGTGCTGGAGACGCCCAGGCCCCACCCAGCCTCTCCGAGCTCCTCCCCTCCCGCCTGCTACCCCAGCGAGGAGGGCGGAGCATCCCTCCTGCTAAACGGAGCAGGTTAGTCCGCTGTTGGGGAACGGGGGTGTCCTGCCATGCTTGTAATCAACAAGTTCAGTAACGTGTCCATGTTTCTATGTCATTAGATCACTGATCTTTTGAGGTCGGAATGGGAAAATGACAAGTTGGGTGAAAAATGATGTAAATCACTCCTGATGTGTGAGTGAGGGAAAGGGGTGCCACCTGCCACTATTTCCATGTGTGGCACCTGGGACTTAGAGGAAACTGGTGGGATCCCCCCGGTCCCCGAGGGGAGGAAGGACGCTGGGAGGACCCTTCTTCATGACGAGCGGCATGGAAGTGCCTCAACCACAGGATCCCTGCGACTTGGAGACGACACCCTCAGGGTAGAGACTGAGGGGGGGTGATAGCTCCGAGTGTCGTGAGTGAACCCTGATTCCCGCCCCCAGAGGCAGGGTGGGCAGCGGGAGGCAGAAATCTGCAGGGCGGGTGGGAGTCGCTATGACTTAGCTGGAGTCCTGCCCCCCAGCCATGCCCAGGGCCACATTCTTACCAGTATGGACACCCCTCTCCCTCACTAGCACCTCAGGAGTAGCGAGATCAACCCCGCACAGATATTTTGAGAAACAAACGAGGAAATGCATGCTGATTCCCTGGTTCATAGCAGAGGGTCAGTGATGATAAGTAAAGGAGTGATTTACATCATTTTTCACCCAACTTGCATTTTCCCATGTCTGCGTCCACAGGGACCATGTCTCCACCCACAAGGGCCATGTCCACATCCACAGGGACCATGTCCACACCCACAGGGACCATGTCCACACCCACAGGGACCATGTCCACAGGAACCATGTCCGCGTCCACAGGGACCATGTCCACACCCACAGGGACCATGTCCACATCCACAGGGGCCATGTCCACATCCACAGGGACCATGTCCACAGGGACCATGTCCACACCCACAGGGACCATGTCCACATCCACAGGGACCATGTCCACACCCACAGGGACCATGTCCACGTCCACAGGGACCATGTCCACACCCACAGGGACCATGTCCACAGGGACCATGTCCACACCCACAGGGACCATGTCCACAGGGACCATGTCCACATCCACAGGGACCATGTCCACACCCACAGGGACCATGTCCACGTCCACAGGGACCATGTCCACACCCACAGGGACCATGTCCACAGGGACCATGTCCACATCCACAGGGACCATGTCCACACCCACAGGGACCATGTCCACATCCACAGGGGCCATGTCCACAGGGACCATGTCCACATCCACAGGGGCCATGTCCATGTCCACAGGGACCATGTCCACACCCTGGATGGTTGGGACACAGCACAGACATGGGCTGGCGGGACCCGCATCTGCACGTCTCCCTGGAAAGTAGCGCTGGACATGCGGCCACACAGGCTTGGGGAGGAGCCAGGCCGGCAGGGAGGTGGCCAGGTGCTGCCATCCATGGAGAAGGCTATGTTTCTTGTCTGAGGGAGTGGCCTGGGATCCAGCCTCACAGCCTGGCCTGTCTGCTCGTTCCCTCAAAGCCTCCCTTCATGCTCCCGGACAAGGCGGGTGACAGCAGGCGACTGCCTGCTCCCTCCCCGTGGCTGGGGTGACTGGGTGCGGCCCAGGGTGACCCACGTGGCCGGCCGCAGGTGATCATGGCGAGACACCCCCGGCCAGTCGGCTGCTGGCGCTGCCCCAGAAGGCGACCTGCAGAGGCGGCTGCTGGGAAGGCCACGCTGAGGGGGGACAGCTTTGCAGCGATGGTGGTTAGAGCGAGAAAGGACTGAGATAGCCCCTCCAGCATCTGCGGCTGCCCTGACAGAGGCTGACTCGCCTGGGCCAGCAGCCTGGGCCACGGGGAGTGGCGAGGCCTGGGGAGCGGTGAGGCCTGGGGAGCAGTGAGGCCTGGGGAGGTGAGCGGCCTGGGGAGGTGAGAGGCCTGGGGAGGTGAGAGGCCTGGGGAGGTGAGCGGCCGGCCTTCCCAGCCATCAAAGGGGCTGGAGATGCCTCTGCGCCCGGTGGGAGCAGGGCTGAGTTCCAGGGGGAAGGTGAGCCTGTGCCCCGTTGCACACCTTCCTGACAACGGGCTGTTGGACGCCCCAGCTCCCCGAAGGCCTCTGAAAGCCCGGCTGACCGAGCCCACACCCCCAGCCTCGTTCCTCCACCGTCTCAGCTCAGGACACACATCAGGTTCCCCCGTGAAGAGGCATCGCCTGGTCCTGCTCGCTCTGGGCTGGAGAGCTCGGGGAGGCTGGGGGTGTGATGTCACTGATATTCCTACTGATAGCGCTTGCCAGCCCAGCCTGTGCGGCCACCGAGGAAGTGACTTACTGCATATTTTCACGTAACCCACACAGCCAGGGGGAGCGAGAGCTGCTCCAGGTCCCGGGAACTGCAGGAGGAGGGAGGGGGCCTCTGCCCCCACTGAGTCCACTGCCCCCCCATGCCCCACCCCACTGCAGGTTGGCCGGTTGAGAGTGGGGGTAGAATGGGTGGTTGCCCCAAACTCTCCGTGTTTCTCATCCAGGTGGGACTAGGGGACACAAGCACCTCAGACTGGAGTCACAGCCATCAAGGGGCTTGTTTTGGGGTGTAGATGGGAGAACAGGTGGGATTCCGACCCCAACTTCTGGGTGGGCCACAATCGATCCTCTCCGCCCTGAGATAGCCCTTTACGTCCAGGGTCGTTCCTGTTCCCAAGACCCCCCTGGAAACGGGTCTCCTACGGATGCAGTGGGGTGCAATGCAGTGGGGTGCAATGCAGTGGGGTGCAATGCAGTGGGGTGCAATGCAGTGGGGTGCCATGCAGTGGGGTGCCATGCAGTGGGGTGCAATGCAGTGGGGTGCCGCGGCTGGAAGCACAGTCTCCGGATGAGTCCTACCTGGAGCCGCGCCCTGCACAGGAGCTGTGTGGCCTTAGGCAGGCACCTTCCCGTGGAGCCTGAGTGCCCTGTACTGAGGGCGGGTCAACAAGGACAAACACCAGTGAAGGTGGCCGGTTCTCGGTGCCCGTGAGTATGAGCTGTTATTTACACGCTTGTGAGGTAAAGCACTCACAGTGGCAGAGAGCACGTGCTCAAAAATAAGGACCTTTTACGTTACAATGGTTACATCAAGTTCTTAGCAAGTGTCTGACTCCTTTTATACCGAACAAGGTAGGGGGGTATTGTTACTGTTGTTGTTTTCAGGAGCTCAGAGAACCCGAAGCCGTGATGACAGTGGCTTTGTAGCTGCCACACTTGGCTGACAGCCTGGGGGCTCACAAAACTCTTAAAACCAGGAAAAGACACGGGATCGAGCCTCACGTGACCCTGCCAGACCGTCTCCCGGGCCAAACTACGGGAGAAATGTGGGATGAGGAGGCGGGTCTGAGGGAGGCGCTCTGCTTCGGAGCAAGGACACAAAGGAGACGTATATGTACCCAGTGTTCACTGTGAGCCTTTGGCACAGGACAGAGCAGGGTCCGCCCGGCACCTCAGAGCCAAACACTGGGCCCGGGAGCCGCAGAGGCAGGAGCGGCTGTTTTATGATGAGTGTCTCCAGCCCGGAGAACCGGATGTTGATACGCTGAGGTCTGAGCTCCTGCAGGCCTGCAGGTTACAGATTATATAGGGCAGCATCACAAGACACCATGGGTTAGGGGTTCGAGGTCATGGAGGGAACTGATGGGTCGGGGTGAGGGATCATTTCTTCAGGCCTTGAGGACAGCCCTGAGGTCTGGTCCTGGGTCCCTCTGTCGAGTTTCCTGGATGAGATCCCAGGACCTCAGGGCTCAGAAATTAAAATGTAATTTAGGTCAAGATGTTATCTCTATGTCTCTGGGTCTATTTTTGATCATCAGTTTATTTGGTTCATTAGGTTCCATATATGAGTGAGATCACGGGATGCTTGTCTTTCTCTGACTGGCTTATTTCGCTCAACATAATGCTCTCCGGGCCCATCCATGCTGTTGCAAATGGTAAGAGTTCTTTCTTTTTTATTGCCGCCTGCTATTCCATTGTGGACAGACTATTGAACCTCAGAGGGAAGGCAGGGGAGGGTGGGAAGAGATCAACCAATGAACTTGTCTGCATATATGCATAACCCATGGACACAGACAATGAGGTGGTGAGGGCCTGGGGGCAGGGGGAGGATGGGACCGGGCTGGAAGAGGTTCATGGGGGGGGGGCGTGGGGACCTATGTAAAACTTTCAACAATAAAGATTTTTTTACAAAGCTATTGTCTCTAGCCTGACAGAGGAGAGAGAGAAGAAAGAGGAGAGAGAAGCGAGAGAGGAGAGAGAGGAGAGGGAGAAGAGAGAGAGGAGAGGGGAGAGGGGAGGGGAGAGAGAAGGGGGTGGAGAAGAGAGAGAGAGAGAGAAGAGAGAGCGCTATGAGCCTGGCTGGCTGTCAGGGGGAGGGACTTCTATTGTGACCTGCAGTCATTAGCGCTGGCGCACCAGCATCTGCTTTCTTCACTGCAGAGCGCATTCCTCCATGTCCAGATGGGAAGATGGAGCTTTCGTGACCTTCAGCTTTCCTGGGATCATGATCCAGAGATGCGATTGCCTGGAATGGGAGGCTGCGCCTGGACCAGCTGAATTCCGAGGTGCAAGGCAAGTCTGGGTCCTGTAGCCGTCGGTCCTCGCACTTCCCAGCAGCATTGCCCTCTGCGAACGGGGCAGTTCTTTCCCTCATTCACGGAGAAAGCACACGTTTATAGACCAGGTGCCAGTCTCTGCGATAAGAGGATGATCTAAAGGGGGGTACGAGACGATCTCCGTTCCCAAGGCACCCCGACCAGCAGAAGAGAGAGACGCACACAGAGACCAGTTGCACCTGCTGTAATGAAGTGCTATGAAAGGCCCCCGGTGTCGGGCTATGGGAGGGCTTAATGAGTAAGAAAGGCCCAATGAACAAATGCCGTCTAAGCTGTTATTGATGGTCACGTCGCAGTCCTTTCAGGAGTGAGGGCGTAAGCCATGCTCTAGCTCTTGAAGTCGCCAAGGTGCTCCATGGCAGTGACCCAGCATTTCTGGGAATAATCACGATATAGAAATGGTCTTGTGAGTAATTTGATATCAACAATATTAATTAACAAAATACTCAGTTATTGAGATGAGAGGAAACTAGTGAGTAGACTGTACGTCTATGGAGAATTCCCGTGCAACGTTCGTTCACAAAACCCCGTCACCTTGCAAACACTGACCGCTGGCTCTTTCCTGAGTGGGGACTCATGCCTTGGTGTCCAGTTGCTTCTGTGTCTAGTCCTTGAGCCTGTATCGAGGCCTCGGCAAGATCATTTTCTCTCTTCCACTGCCACGTGATACTTCCTTCAGGAAAACACCTCATTACCTTGTTGATGTCATAGATGCTGTTTATATCAGATTCCATTTCTCTAGTATGAAAATTTATACCTGATTCTTAGTAAAAAGGGTTTTGCTCTTCGATCCGATTTATTCCATTTAACAACATGCCAGGCATTTGCTAGGTGCTTTTCCATAGGATATTTCCTGGATTCTTCCCGGATTCCTATGAAGCAGGTCTCAGGATCCTCATTTTCCAGCTGGGAAAATGGAGACCTACAAGGCTGAGCTCTCTTGCCTGAGGGTCAAGGTCAGAGATGGCAGAGTTGCCACTGGACCCCAGGTGGGCCAGGCCCTGGTCCGGCACTCTCTCCCGCGGCACGGGGGTGCCCCTGGCACTCCGTGACAGCCCATTCCCAGCACCGGGTGATGGTGCCTCCAGCTCCTATTAAGCCATCAGTCAGGACAGCACATGGAGGGAGAGGATTCTTGAAAGAGTCCAAGGCTTGCTCACTCTGTCTCGCTTTATTTGAAAATGGCTTTCTCTCTGGTCGTCAGCTTTCAAGTAGCACGCTGGACTCACAACTTCTCGAGCTCAGAGGCTCTCTCCTGAGGACACGTTCTTTCTTTTAATTGAAGTCTTCGTCGTTGGCCGGCTTCCAAGGGGTCGACCAGATGTCTTTTTCTTTGCTCCAGCGGAAGCAGATTAGGATGTTTCAGCTCGCATTCACAATTCGCTCGACTTTGCTGGCAGCCTGATTTCCTCGGCAAACCACTCTCGGGAGCCCGGCTCCTGGTGCAGCAGCAACAAGTGAGTCCGAGAATACGTTTTCCTCGGTGCTCCCGGGCAGGTTACACACTCCCGCGCTCTCGCTCTCCCCCTCCCTCCCTCCCTCTTTTTATTTTAGTGGCTGGGCCTAGATTTTCCTGCATTTTCACATACATACAACTTTCTCAGGATGTGCAGCCCCACAATTAATCCTCAGGGGACAAACTAATCCCCCATCTGGGACCTTAAGAGATCTCCTTTCTCAGAAATCGTTCATTTTCTTCCTGGAAGCTTAAAGAAAAATCCCCACCGCCGTTCCCTGCTCTTTTCTTCAGCCCCGTTCTTCATGCCCGGAGACGCCTCGGGCCTGGGATGGCCTGTAGCTCGGGGGTGCACAGGGAGAGGGGAATGCCTTGGAGCTCGCTCTGCCCCTTGAAGCAGATGCTGAGCTTGTTTTCCCTCGTGCCTGTACTTCTAACACCCAGCACAGTCTCCGGCACTTAGCAATGGCTAGAAAATGTTTATTGAATCAACTAACCCACAGTCACGCGTCAGCTGGTCGGCCAAGGCAAGTGGGGCATTCAGTCATTTCTCATTTTCCACATCGACTTCTAGCATCTCCGTGCCCTTTACCCCTGACTTAAGTGGTGCATGATGAGGGGTTTAGTTTACTTTCCGGTCCCATAGAGGAGCCAACCAATTAACCATATTAGGAAACAGATGGGAGTTGGGACTTTATAGGAATCGGGGAGGGTCCCAGGGCTCTCGGGGACCTGTCACTGGAGTGAGGACGGGAAATCTTCGCCTCTTGGCAAGTTTTGTTAGCCTCAGGTGACGGCGTTAACACAGTGCTAGGCTGCCTTTTCAACAAAATACAGACAGAGCCAAACAGGAGAAAAACAACCACCCGCCCGCCGCCCACTGGCTGGCGGGAGCAGCAGGATGGTGGCGTGGAGGCCCAGCTTGGGGGGGACAGGGAGCGGGGCGGCACGGCGTTTCTTCAACTGGATTGTTGGAAAGATTTTATTTAGAGTGAAAAAAACCCACCCGCTTCTGGTGCTGAAGATTTATTTGGAAGTTCTGGGCAGATTAACTTTTGGTGAGAGTCGAAACTAAGAACTTTATTGGGAATGCTACGTACACTCCAAAGACCAACAAGAGGGTTTAAGTTAGATGTGATTAGTATGGAGAAAGTTACATTTATCGTCCTCTCATGTATAATTGATCACATGCAAGGCCTTTTGTAACTATAAAAGAGACAGCCCATTAAATTGTTTTACCCCGAGGATTACACAAATTTGCGGGTATCGGATTGAATCACCAGCCTACCGGCTCCACAGCAATGGTAAATCATTAAGGTGCTGATTTCCATTCATGTCTCTTTCTTGCTAGTTATTATTAACCAACTAGCTCCTCCCAGTTTTCGCTTTATTTTCAAACGTCTGAAGGAATCGTTCAGCCTCTCCAGCAACTGACACCAACTGGGTGCCCGTAGCCCTAAAGGTCACCTTGGAGGGATCTCACAACAAACAAGACGTCGGGCAAGAGCATAACTGGGTGACTTAGTCCTGGACGGAGGGTCTGCAGAGAGACAGTCAGAGGCCATCGTCTCTCCCGATGGGAGTAGAGCAGCCGGAAGATGCTGGGCATCGCTCTGTGCAAATTGGTTGAGCTCGTGTCCATCCCTCCTGTCACCCAGAGAGGAATGTGCTCACTGGGTTCAGGGCTAAGTGGTGAGTGTCATTCCCGGGCACACACAGGACAACCAAATTGGCTCACGCGCATGAGCTGGGAAGGTTGTGGAGGTCGGCTGCCGCTCCTCGTTTATTCCAGGCGGCCCACGGGACAAGCATGAATGCCGTCTCTTCTCTAGAGGCCCCAGGAGGGCACATTGTGAGCCACATCGCCTCACGGGAGGAGGCCAGACCCAACCTGCCACTGTCCCTGTACTGCTTTAGAGTTCTCACTTGAAGAAACGCACCTGGCAGGCGTCAGGCATTATAAATGGGTGTTCAGGTGGCTGTGCTGCCATACAGAGCGTCTCCAGTTCAGCCTCTCCCAGGCTCACAAGGAGCACCAGCCCAGCCTGTGGGCACCCTGGAACCCAGGATGTCCTGCTCCCACGGACAGCCACAGGAGCCGGTGGGCCCTTTGTCCCAAAGCGATCGCGCACAATGCTGGTTTTTGCATTGCACCAGATCAATTTCACTTATAAGTTTAACTGGCGAGGTCAAAAGGTGTGTGCGTATCTATAAATCTAGGGTCTGTCAGCCTCATGCAATTTGGAGAAAGCGAAGGAGGGAGGGGAGAGACTGTGCTAAATAAATGGAATTCAGTTTTAAATGAAGTCTCTCAATTAGCATTGAGCATTTTTTTTAAACAATCAAGTTATTGAAGCTGGAAAGGAGTTAATGAGCCCACGGAGAAAGCAACTTCTACAGACCATTCTGTGTTGGGGTGGTAATTGCTTGATGACATTTTGGTGTCATTACAACATGAAACGAGGAGGCAAAATGCTTCCAGTGTTTCTTCAGATGCCCGGTGAGGACGCCCTTAAAAGGCAGGACTGTGCTGGGAACGATCCAGCCTGCGCCTTTGGACACCTGCTTCGCAAACCGTCTTGAGCTGAGGCTCCGATACACAGTGATGCCAGTGTGGCTGCCATGCGCCCACTCCAACGCCGGGAGGTCCCGGGCGCAGCGGGAGGTCACACTGGGAGGCGGGGTGGAGCTGGAGGTGGGGCTGGAGGGCAGCAGGTGGAGATTATACTCAACTGTGATGTCAAAGGACATAAGACAGTAAGTATCAGGCCTGGACGTCAGTCCCCTGAACCAGGCGCCGTCGAGCAACCATGTCCCGGAGACGCCTTCCCCTCCTCGTCACAGCAGCAGTGGAGGCCTGCATTGAAGGGCCGAGCAGATTTATAAGAAGAAGTTGCAAAACAATATGGTTTAGCCCTAAGTGGTTTGGCTCAGTGGCTAGGGCGTCGGTCTGCGGACTGAAGGGTCCCAGGTTCGATTCGGGCCAAGGGCATGTACCTTGGTTGCGGGCACATCCCCAGTTGGGAGTGTGCAGGAGGCAGCTGATTGATGTTTCTCTCTCATTGATGTTTCTAACTCTCTATCCCGCTCCCTTCCTCTCTGGCAAAAATCAATAAAATATATTTTTAAAAAACCCACAAAAAAAACCAAAAAAAACCACTATGGTTCATGCTCAGGAGGAAGGCTGGTTTACACCCAGAACTTGAAAACCGCACGGATGCGAGGAATAAAAAATCTTTTTGTGTTTTTTTTTTTTTAGTAAATTGAAAATTCCAAAATGCAGACCTCGACGAGAAATGTGGACGTAACCCTCTGTAGTTGAGCCCAGAGAGGAAAGACAGAGTTCTACGTGAGCTGCTTAAAAACCCCGAGGCGCCCTGAGGAGTCACCGCCGGGCACACAGCAATTGTCCACGTCCTCCCCCATCGCCCTTCCTTGCCGGGGTCCAACCCCAGCGGGCCCAGGGTTCCCCAAAGGTGTGGACGGAGTCGGCGAAGAAGGAAGGACACGGAGACAGTGTTCAGTTGATCAGCAGCCTAGCCAGGATCTCCAGCCAAGTTCTGGTCTGGATCTCCAGAGAGGTTCTGCTTAGGATCTCCAGCCAGGTTCTGGATCCATGTTCCCTTGCTAGGTTCTCCAGCCAGGTTCGGTCCAGGTTCTAGTCAGGTTCTCTTGCCATGTTCTGTAGTCAGGTTCTGTAGCCAGGTTCTGTCTCTAGGTTCTGTTGCCAGTTTCTGTCCAGGATCTTTTGCCATGTTCTCTCGCTAGGTTCTGTCTCTAGGTTCTGTGTAGGTTCTGTCTTCTTTCTGTCTCCTCAGTTCTGACTTGTTACATCTGTATTTATACCAGTTGATTCCAATCCTATCAATCTCTATTCCAAAGGTTAGGGCATTTCTTATCTCCATTCCAGGGAGTAAAGAATATGTAGCTTAAGCATGATTGTTTGTAGTTAAAGTGATTAATTACCCACCTGGCACTTAGTTAAGAGGTTTTATTCCCTCCCTAACTTCAGGGGAAAATCCCTACCTGGGGAAACAACCTTTCTCAGAGACCTTGGTTAAAACACATAGTGCCAAGAAGGTGAGCAAACATTTTAAGAACAGTATGCCATATATGCCAGGTCCTTTGAAACAGCAAGGATGGACCGGCTCCCGGCACTTCCTCCCCAGATGTTGCCTCCTGCTGCGCCATCTTCACAGCCCAGAGGCAGCAGGAGGCAACATCTGGGCCCTCCACTGAGGAGTGGGTCTCGGCGGAGAGCGGCGTTCCGGTATTTGCCAGCGGGCCTGTGTTGAGTAAAATGTCACCTATTGAAAGTCTCTTGGCCCACATCTGCGTGCTCCTCCGTGGGTTAACTTGACCTGGAAGCTATGTTCTGTGCTGTGTGTGTTGTTCGTATGCGCACACATATGCATGGGCTTTTGTGCAGGTGTGTTCCTACGGCTTCCAAACACGGTGGCTGTAACGAGAGTCGGTCCGGTGAGAGCCTGTGTAACTCGCTCAGCCTGTGGCAGAAATCAGGACAGAAGACACCGGTCGAGATGAATGTCTCCCGTCACAGGCACCGGGGGAGTCGGTCCTCAGAGGCCCTGGCCGCCGAGAGCCAGCGGAGCCGCCAGGCACCGGCCCGCCCTCCCCTGCGCTCAGGGTGCCAGGCGCTCCCCGGACCCCCTCTTCCCGCACAGCCGTGCCAGGAGGCGTGCTGTGGGCCTCCCACCAGAGGAGAGGGGACCTGGGACAGGTTTCCGGGACTCGGGCCCGCAGCCTTTCTACGCCCAGCACCAGGGAGATCCAACACATTGTCTGTCTCACTCCCCAACATCCCGCTTTTACCCAATTCCGTTTTGTTTTGCAGCCAAACAGTTGTCGTTTCAGCTGAGCTGAGCGCCGTCGGGATAAGGAGAGGAGGGGCCCTGGCAGTGTTGCTCCGAGTGTGTGATCGGTGTGTCGCCGAGTCGGCCTCTGGGAGCTCTTGGAAACCGGCTTCTGTTTGCGGGGAGGGGCCCGTGTCGGGACCTGCTCACGGGGTCGCTGTGGCTGCGACCCGTCGCCCTCGTCGGCGACACCCCGAGCTCTCCGTGAAGGACGAGCCGCAGTTGCCTTACGCGTGGGTTTTAGACGCTCCTCCGGGCAAGTGCTGCTGCGACTGCGCGGGCCTGTACTAAGGTTATTATGTGCATATGCGCTGCCACTTAGTTCTGGAGAGTAAATATTTGTGCTCATTATAGCAGTGTCCTCCACTGCGCTAATTATATCAGCGCCAACATGCGGATATTAATATAATTAGTGGCAGGAAGACTTGCTCTTCAGAAGCGCGTGGTGGTGGCTCGGATGCTACGACACTGCCGCCTCTGACGGGCAGTCGCGTTAATCGCGACCCGATGCCGCAGGTGGCCTGACGCACGGAAAACCGTCTTTTTCCAGGGTGTCCTGGGAGTCGGATGCTATGATGCAGGCCCCTGAGCAGTTCCCTTCAACATGCGACCTGGTGGGGAACCCGCTACCCAAGGACAAAGCTGCCGGCTCACCCGCGGCCCCGCGCCGAGGTAGGTGGAGAGCTAGAGTGGAAAAGGGGGGAAGGGAGAATTCTCCAGAACGAACTGTCCTTGTTGAACAACATTGGGCTTGTTACATGTCACACGGAAAAGCCCCTCATCCTCCAGGAACCCCGGGGAGGGAGGCCCAGGGCGGCGGAACGGAGGCGGTCTGCTGGCGGGCGGATGCCCGGCGAGGCCGCGGGCCGTCTTCCCGGAGAGGCGCACCCACAGGTGGCGGCTTCTGCGATCCGCGCCAGAGTCTTGTCCCTTCTTCATTCAAAAGCCGTGGTCCCCACGCGCACCCTTTGGGGGCCTTCGAAGACGTGCACTGTTCTGGTGACACACGCTCCGTTTCATGCCTCCGACTCGGCTGCGTCTTTAGTCGAGTCCCGCGGAGGAGCCCCTGCGAGCCTGGCTGGCCGCTCTGCCGTGCTCCCCGCGCCGTGCTCCCCGCGCCGTGCTCCCCACGCCGTGCTCCCCACGCCGTGCTCCCCGCGCCGTGCTCCCCGCCCTGTGCTCCCTGCGCTGTGCTCCCCGCGCTGTGCTCCCCGCGCCGTGCTCCCCGCGCCGTGCTCCCCGCGTTGCTTTGTGTCGCTGAGTTCCTCTGGAGCAACTTCAGCTCTTTCTCCGCCCGTTTCTGTTGAACCCTCACTCCCACTCTGCCTCCTTCTCTTGGTCCCTGTCTCACGCCTTCTCCTCGTTCCTGCAGTCGGCCCTGGCCCTCTGCTCAGGGTCTCCGGTTAGAAAAAGTGCCCAGAAAGCTGCTGCCACATGCCCTGGCCTCCAGGACGGCACAGTAGCCCCGCACCCTGTCTCCCCGTCTCCACGCAGCTCCCAATGCTCCTCCTTCTCTTTCTCCTCCTTTCTTCTCCTCCCTCACATGCCTCCTTCCTCTCTTCCCCAGCCTGCTCCCTCCCTCCCTTCTTTCCTTCCTCCCTCCCTCCCTCCCTCCCTCCCTCCCTCCCTCCCTTCTTTCCTTTCTCCCTTCCTTCCTTCCTCCCTTCCTCCCTTCCTCCCTCCCTTCCTTCCTTCCTTCCTTCCTTCCTTCCTTCCTTCCTTCCTTCCTTCCTTCCTTCCTTCCTCTTTTCCTTCTGAGAGTGGGGCTCTCCCGGGTCAGGAACTTCTCTGCAGCCAGGAAGCTGGAGGCCAGGATTTGAGCACCAAACTGAGGGCCTTAAACTCTTTCTCTCTCCAAGTTTGAAAGACACAGATGTGCTGACTCTGCACAAGGCTGGAATCTTTACTAAGCGATGGAACCGTCCTCTCTTCCCAGAGAGAACCACGCCGCCTCCCCCGGCCCCGTGTCCGCACATGCCCGTGTCCGCACATGCCCGTGTCCGCACATGCCCGCCGAGGGTGGGGGTCTAAGCTCAGAGCACCTCGGTTTAGTCGGAACCTGCAGGCAGAGGGTTAGACTGTGAGCTGGGAACGTGGTCCTGAACACGGGGGTGAGAATGACAGCCCCCCCGCTCAGGGTGACGGTCAGAGTGGAGGATGTGCGCGCAGCCCAGCGTGGTTTCTTAGCTGCCGTGCACTTGCCACGCACAGATGGGGAAGCGGCTGAAGCCAGGCCCCGGGCTAAGTGCTCAGGCCCCGTTTTCCAGTGAGACCCGGAGGGAGAGGGCAAGAGGCGCCCTCACAGCCTCCTGACGCCCCACCTTCCTGCCAGCCGCCTTCAGCATGAGCGCCTGGAGGCGGGGTACTGGGGCTGGGACCTTCCCAGGCCTCGCCACCAGGGCTCCTCGAAGCGACCAAAGGGACCCGCTGGTAATATCTGTTCCTGGAAAAGCGTGTGAGTGGGACCATTTCCACAAATAGGACCCGGAGCGTTCCCATGTGCCGCAGCGCCGCTCCCGGGGCCAGTGGGTCAGCTGCTGGTCCCTCTCCCAGCGGACCCTGCGAGCTCTCCCACGGGCCACGGGGCCAGCGGAGAGGGAGGGGCTGTGGGAAAGAGCGCAGGATGGGACGGGGACCGTGCTCCCCTCCCGGATCCAGCCCCCCCAACCCCCAACCCCCCCCCCCCCCGAGGTCCTGGGAACATCATCCCTTCACCTGCCTGCTAGGGACGGGTTCCCAGTCCGGCCCCAAATCCCCTGGATGACTGAACGCGGACACCTCTTCCCGGGTCCCTGCCCAGAGCTTCTAACCCAGTTCCCCGGAGGGGCCGGCATCGGGTGTAGAGAGCTGCCGGGTGATTCTCAGGCCGCCGAGCTCAGTGAGGCGACTGGGGTGAGACCGCAGTCCGCGGCCTCGGGCCATCTAAACCTGCTGCTCAGTAAATATCCACAGGCTGAAGACAAGACCCGAGCCAGGCTCTCAGGCTGTAATCACTTTATGCATCAGCCCCATGCTCACTTCCCTTGGTGGGAATTGGTACTGATGTGCGCACCTGACAAGTCATCCCGGTGTGCCTACTGTGCGCAAGGGCCTGGAGATGCTACCACGCAGCCCGAGCCTCGCAGGCTCAGTGGCTTAGAGGAGCAAACGTCCCCCTGATCCGGCTCAGGGCGTCCCCTGGGAGACGGCCCGGAGCACTGAGCACTTTCCCATCTGGACCCGTCGCCGGGGAGCAGCCTTGGCCGTGGCAGCAGACGCGGCATTTGGCTGACCTCCCCTCTGCTGATAACTGCCCAGGGCCTGGAGGAGAGCCTCCCCCGCCCCCCGCGGCACCCCCAGCTCCAGCCTCTGTGCCCTGTCCCCCTCACAGGCCCAGAAGGTGAGGGGAGCCCTAGTCGAGAGCCGGGGGAGTCGAGCAAAGCTAGGAATTGACCTCAGCTCTGGTGTTGTCTGGACAGGGGCGAAGGGGTCTGAGACACTCGAAAGATTTGCATCTGTGTAAGAAGTAACGCTGCACTTTTCAGAGCTGTTTCCTCTAGTTCTTCCTAAAGCCAAATGTTTGCTCACAGCCCACCTCCTTCCAGAAAAGACTGGAGGAGAGGGATCAAAATCTGGTAAGATGCCACTGCAGATCTCCATCCGGAGGCCCTTCCCGCCTCCTCCCTCACTCTCCTAGAAGAGCAGCCCCCCCACCCCCACCCACCTCCACCGTCCCCACTTGCTGAATATCTGTGTCCCTTTCTACATTCGCTGCTTCTGTTGCTAATTTCCCCTCCAGGGGTCCCCTCAAACAGCCACTGGCCACTGTGAGGAGAGAGCTTCTTAGGGCCTTGGGATGAGGGGCAGGAGTGGGGGTGACATCAGAAACAGACAGACAACGCGGGACCCACAAGGAGGGAGGAGGCCACACAAAACCACTGTCTTGAGCCCCAGGGCAGCCCAGCCCTCCTTGGCAAATCGGCGTCCGTGATAAAAATATTCAAACATTATTTCCACCTTAAAACAAACCAGATGCATTGTTAAGCAGCATGCAGAAGCCCCGTGAATTATAAGGCGGACAAACTCCAATACTTCAGTCTGCATTCTCGCTTGCAGGGTGGCTTTCTGACACGCCTCCACGTTCCCACTGCGATGATCACCCCTGTGCTCACTCTGCTCATGGGTAGGGGTACCTGGACGGAGAAGTGGGGGAGCGTGGAGAAGTCTCATCGTCTCCTTTTACAGCTGAGGATCTGAGATCCAGAGAAGTTGTCTGAGTTCCTCAAAATACACATGGCTACTCGGGCTAAAGCTGAGCCCAGAACGGGTGCCTGCCACACCTTCCAGCTCCTTCCAGAACCTTCCAACACCTTCCAGCAGAGGGAGTAGCACAGGGGAAGCTGTGGGTGAAGAATAGCTTTCATTATTGACCCGGGCAGGAGCTCTGGGATTGGAACCAGGACATGTGTGTCTGAACTCTGTCTGCTGCCTGGAAGCTGTGTGGCTCTGAGCGTGTCAGCTGTGCCCACAGCCTCGGCTCCCTCTGGGACCAGCACATCAGGTGGGGGCACACAGGAGCCCTCGGGCCCCATCCTGGGGGGTCATTCTGGCTCCTGGCACTCTCCGTGTTCAATTGCCCTCGGTGGCATCCGCCTGCTGAAAGTGATCAGTTTGGTGCTGATTGGGGTAATGAAATCAATACCGACCTGACTCGCCTGTGAGGGGCAATGTGTGGGGGAGTCCAGTATCATCGACCTTTTTGCGTCTGTGTCTTGGTCTCAGTTCACTAAGGGAAGCTCCTCCTGGGAGAAGGCCGTGGCTTTTCCTCTCGTGTCCCGATCGGAGTCACGTGTGTTGAGCTCAGGGGTCGCTTCTTGGCCTGCTGACGCTCTGGGGGAGACCGAGGGGGACCCAGGAGAAGCACCTCCTTGTTGAGCCAACCAGCCGCCGGCTGCAGATGACGCTGACGCGGTCTGGAGGCCGTGAGGGGTAATGGATGCGGCAACGCCAGCCCTGAGGCGTCGTAGGGAGAGAGCTTTCTGGAAGACTCGGCGATGCTTCGGAACCACCCCCGCATCGTTTCCATGTGAAGTAATGTCAACTCCTAGGATGCTCTCTGTTAACTTAAAAAGAGAACCTGCCATCAACCCTCCTATGTGACTGTCTTTCCATTGAGTGTCTGGTCTCCCAGGAAAATTCTTCTGCAAAAGACTCAATGTAACCGACAGAGAAGAGGCTCGGCTGTGTGGACAATCTGGTCCCGATCCAGCTACCAAGTCTCCATCGACTGTCCATCGACTGTTCACCCGCGAAGCCCTTCCCACGCCCAGGTGCCTTTCCTGCCCTCTCCGCGGGTCAGGGATAAGATGTGCACGTGGTGGCCCTTTCCCCCCCTCTCCGCGGGTCAGGGATGGGATGTGCACGTGGCGGGCCCTTTTCCGCCCTCTCCGCGGGTCAGGGATGGGATGTGCACGTGGTGGGTGCCTTTCCCGCCCTCTCCGCGGGTCAGAGATGGGATGTGCACATGGTGGCCCTTTCCCGCCCTCTCCGCGGGTCAGGGATGGGATGTGCACGTGGCGGGCCCTTTCCCGCCCTCTCCGCGGGTCAGGGATGGGATGTGCACGTGGTGGCCCTTTCCCGCCCTCTCCACGGGTCAGGGAGGACACGTGCACATGGCGTGTAGCACATTCTTCTGACAAGAGACTGGAGGAGGCGGGGCTTGCTGGATGCACTCCCTCAAGCACAGAAATGCTTCGTTTTACATGTCTGCTCTACTCCCTCGAGGTTACACAGGAGGACCTGATTGGAAACTAACGTTTAAGGGAAGGGGGTGCCGCTCAGCTACCCTAGGCACCGCCTCTCAGCCCTGGACTGAGAGCCTGTTGCATCTGGGATGTGATGGCTAGGCCTGCGCTGATCCCATGTCTTCCCAGGTGAGAAGGAGAGGCCGCCTGGCTCCCAACACTCTGCCCTCTGTGGCTCCCACGTGCCCTGAGCCCCAGCAGAAGGAGCAGAAGGTTCCACACCGCCCTTCCATCCCTCTGTGCAAAGACACGCCCCCCCTCCCCCAGTTCCTTGTGTCCTGGGAGCAGGCATGGCAGTGAGAAGAGTGAACCCCTCCTGCTGGAGAAGCTACTGTCCCCGAGGGTCAGAGACCTGAGGAACCCAGGGAGCCCCAGGTCAGAGCAGGACGTAACCCGCCTCGGTGCCTTCTGACCCTCGGAGCTTAGTCAGCGGGCGGAGCTCAGACTGAGGCCAGGTGGAAGGAGCATTAGGGCAGGGCCTCCTGGCAGCCGGAATACAGCCTGCATGTTTACGTGTCTGATTGGATCTCAGATGCTAACTCCAGGCAGCAGAACCCATGCTGGGTCTCCATACACGCACACGACTGGCAGGAAGGAGGCCTCGGTAACGGAGCAGCACTGGCCACGGGGCATGCATGGCCTCAGGGCTTCCCCCTGGCATCACTGTGTCCTCGACAACTGTCATGGAATGCATCCTGATTCCTGAAATTCCACCTCAGCAGCGGGCTCATTAGATACGGCTCCTTTGATGTGGTTAGAAGGTGTGAAGTCAACCGTTTGCCCAGTAGCTCTTCCCACCACACTGCAACCTGAGCCTCCATCCGGTGATGAAGCGGACTCTCCTCTCAGGGGCGGAGGCAGGTCCTCAACGAGACTCCGGCAGCGACCCTGCAGGAGGACCCTCGAGGGGTTTGGGCCGAGTGCCTGCTCGTGGCTGGGCCTACGGCTCCCTCGTTGTTCAGCAAGAGGCTTCCCTACCCATCCTGCCCCAGCTTCATGGGCCACGCTGAAGCCCACATTTAAGTGGAAGGCATTGGAAGTGAACATCTGATAAGTAAGCTATGCCCACCAGCTGTGACAGCCCATTCCTTCAGCACACCAACCCAACAGCTCACACCAACCCAGCAGCTCACACCAACCATCAGCTCACACCAACCCAGCAGCTCACACCAACCCAGCAGGTCGCACCAACCCAGCAGCTCACACTAACCCAGCAGCTCACACCAACCTAGTAGTTCACACCAACCAGCAGCTCACACCAACCATCAGCTCACACCAACCCAGCAGCTCACACCAACCCCACAGGTCACACCAACACAGAAGCTCACACCAACCCCACAGGTCACACCAACCCAGCAGCTCACATCAACCCAGCAGCTCACACCAACTCAGAAGCTCACACCAACCCAGCAGCTCACATCAACCCAGCAGCTCACACCAACTCAGAAGCTCACACCAACCCAGCAGCTCACACCAACCCAGCAGCTCACACCAACCCAGCAGCTCACACCAACCCAGCAGCTCACACCAACCTCGCAGGTCACACCAACCCAGCAGGTCATACCAACCCAGCAGCTCACACCAACCCAGCAGCTCACACCAACCCAGCAGCTCACACCAACCCAGAAGCTCACACGAACCCAGCAAGTCACACCAAGCCAGCAGGTCATACCAACCCAGAAGCTCACACCAACCCAGCAGGTCACACCAACCCAGAAGCTCACACCAACCCAGCAGGTCACACCAACCCAGAAGCTCACACCAACCCAGCAAGTCACACCAAGCCAGCAGGTCACAGATAGCGTGGTTGTGGAGGAAGGCCTGACCTTGTGGCCGCTCAGTAACCCTGAGACCCAGGGAAGCTGGCGTGCGCTGGGACCACGTTTTCCTAGCCCCTCAGTTACACTCCTGTCCTGGCGAGACTGGGTCTAATAAAACATGCAGAATTCAGGGGTGGGCTTCTTTCTTTCTCTTCCTTCCTTCCTTCCTTCCTTCCTTCCTTCCTTCCTCCCTTCCTCCCTTCCTCCCTTCTTCCTTTCTCCTTCCTTCCTTCCCTTCTTCTTCCTACCTTCCTTCCTCCCTCCTCCCTTCCTCCTCCTTCCTCCTTCCTTCCTTCATTCTTTCCCTCCTCCCGCCTTCCTCCTTCCTCTCTCCTTTCTCCTCCCTTCCTCTTCATTCCTCCTCCCTCCTTCCTTCCTCTCCCTCTCTTCCTCCCTTCCTTCCTTCCTTCCTTTCTTTTCTTTTCTTTTCTTTTCTTTTCTTTTCTTTTCTTTTCTTTTCTTTTCTTTTCTTTTCTTTTCCTTTCTTTCTTTCTTTCTTTCTTTCTTTCTTTCTTTCTTTCTTTCTTTCTTTCTTTCTTTCTTTCTCTCCTGCTTTCTTTCTTTCCCTGGAAGAAGTGAACAAGATGAGAAAAATGAATTTGGCTTTAACAGGTTTTTTGGAGAGGGGGGCAAAGCAGGTCTGAGGTGTTTCATACATTTTTGCGAGAAGCTGTACTTACGCTGCTTGGAGAAGTAATTGGTGGACAGACACGGAGCCCCCCAAAAGGGCTGCTCTTTCTAAGAGGATGGAAAATGCGAGTCTTAGGAGCCACTCCCCAAACTCCTTTCTGCCCATTTGTTCTCTTGCATCGGTTCTTTCAGACCCTGAGCGCTTCGCAGTCCACAGGCGGTTGCGGGGGGGGGGGGGGGGGGGGGCGGACTAGGCTGAATATTCACATCTCAGACCCGCAGGCCCCCGGGGTGGGAGAGGGGCTCAAGCCCAGCACAAGAACAGCGCCGCTGGGTCTCCAGGCCCCTCAAAGTCTATGTTTAGAGCCACGTAGTGAGTGACGTGCACGTAGAGCTCGTCTGACTGCGCGCACAAAACAGGATCGCCCGGGCATGGGTGTTGTTTAGTTCTTCCCTCATCGCCGCCAGCCTCACTGGGACCTGGCCCGAGGTGCGGCCCCTCCTGGGCAGTCACGGACACTGGGCGGCCCATGCATGGCTTGTGTTGTGTTTTGCTTTTGCAGAGCTGGGGCGTGGACAGGGGGCTCCCGGAGCCACCATGTGAGCTGAACGGACGCCTTGTCTGCATTAAGAAGCTGTGGGCACGTGGGCGCCACCACTGTCAGCCCGTCCCCCGACCCCTGTCCTCATGAAGCCACGGGTCTGACTTCTCCACGCCCAGACTGAGGTGAGGACATGGGGGCAGTCTGAAATGGAGTTTCCCAGTCTCACCCTTGAATCTGTAGCAAAGCAAATAAACCACCACCAACAACACAGAGCGTGCTCAATGCCTGGCCCCCCAAGCTCCCCACAGGGAGGAAGTGGGTGCTGCTCCCACACCGGGTTAGCACATCTCCTGAAGGTCAGGCAGTGTGCCCTGTGGTAGCCCTTTTTGATCAGGGCCACCCCCCATCTGAGCTCCGGTTATCGGGGGGCAGCCACACTGGACAGGTCCAGAGGTCCACTCACCCCTCCTCCGTGGCCCACCCACATGGCACCCACATCCGCTGCACCCACCCAGCGGGGGACCAGAAATGGGGGAGAAATGTGAGATGTCTTCATGTCGGACATTACAGGGAGAGAGGGGGAGCCCGGGAAACAGTGAGGACGAGCTGGTGAGCTGGGGAGGAGTCTTGCAAACCCTTCAAACGTGCTGCAGGGCCAGGAGGGGAGCTGCCCGGCTGAGGATCAGGCTCTGGCAAGGGTCGGAGAGGCAGGACCCCGGGGGCATGGGCTCCTGGTAGAGCAGCCTAACCACACAGGTGGTGCCCAGCCAGTCAGAAGGCCGGGTGAGCAGGCGGTGGCCCCAGCTCCGCAGGCAGGTAAGAGTGGGCTGGATGCTCCACCTTCTCTTTTCTCTCTTCTGCTCTGAGTGGTTACCATGGAGACCACCTGGTGAAGATGTGATTGACGACAGAAGATGGGAGGAGCCTGGATCCCCAGGTGACTTCATGGTGCAGAGCCTCATGCTACCGCCCAAATCATATGAGACAGATGGAGGAACTAGATACTTTTAGGACGCTAAGGTGCTGGAATTGTAGCATTCATTCTAACAGTCACTTAATCATCTCATGATGCACCCTCATCCCGCATCATGAGATGATTAACTCAAGTAACTTCTTCCTAGAACTGTGGACACAGAGCCCGTCACAGCGTATTTATCAAGCGCAGCCCAATGCACAGCCCAGCTGACGGGTCATCCCTCAGGTGTCAGACGATCTGCTTCGGTGTTGTTCACGGAGAACCTGGGCAAACAACCCAGGTTCCTATGTCAAGATAAATCTCTGATTTGTTTTCAGGTAACCTGGGGTGTGTGTGTGTGTGTGTGTGTGTGTGTGTGTGTGTGTACGCACATGCGTGGGCACATGTGTATATGAAAATACACAGTTTGAATTGCGATGCAAAGAGTCTTTGCTTTGGGGCAAAGTTCACACATTTGTTTTTGGCAGGACTCGCCAGAAGGGCCGGTTGGAAGGTTCTAGGGGACTCTCTGAGAAATCTCTCCCTGGATTGAAGCTAGGACTGTATGAAAGCAGTGGGCCGCACAACCCCAGAGGGCACAGCGCGTGAGTCCTGCTTCGGGGAGGGAGTCCTGTGAAGGTGGCTCTCCAGGACCAGCAGGCTCAGAGGTGGACAGTGGCCCCGAGAGGAGCCTGGTCCACAGCGACAGCAGGCCCCTGGCCCCGGCAGTGAGAGCAGCACCGAGCCGCTCCTGCCGCCCCCCTCCCCCGGGCCTGGCCGGGAGCCGCTGGGACGGTGGGCGCGGTGTTGGGAAGCCAGTGCTGGTTCAAGACCAGCTTCCACGGCTCTGGACCACACTGAGCAGAAGGACTTCACGCCCCGCGGCTCCATCACGGAGCTCCCCTGCTCGATCTGCAGCATCGGACAGATGGACAAACGCCCTGCAGGTCGCGCTGTCCCTCAGATGCTGCCCATGGAGACGGGGCCCTAAGGCCACTGTCCGCCTGGGAGACCCCGGTTCCAGGGAGAGCTGTGCGTGAGCTGCCACGTGACTCTAGGACGTCTTAAGGCGCCAAGATGACTCGGAACTGCCTGCGTTTCCGGATGCGGGGAGCATGGGAGGAATCGGGAACATTTCCAGGAGATCCCAGGTTCAGGGAGCGGCTGTGAGCCAACGCGTGCACGCAGACTTCAGACACCTGCAAACGGAATCGCTGCAGGAGGGGAGGGAGGAGACGGAGGAGAGCCGGGCTGCTCTCCGCTCTGAACGCATGGCCGCCCTCCCACGCCTCTGTCCACGTCCCAGGCGCTCCCTGACTGGGCCTCTCGGCTCATCTCTTTCAGGACGGATTCCCGGATCTGCGGAATGACCGAGGCAGGAGCCTGGGTTCTGTGCGGAGGGAAGAGCCGGCTGCAAGGCAAAGGGCAAGGAGGGGACCAGCTCTGCGTGGGCTCCGGAAGCCAGCCCCTCCTTTCACCGCGATGAACCCTGACCTTCACTCCTCCCCTGACGACCGGCCACCCACCCTTGGCACCGGCGATGACCGCACTGCCCGCCGTTCCGCTGATGGGGGGAGGAAGGCATTGAGCGGGAGGAAGGGGGAGCCTCTCGGCCTGCGTGGCGGTCGCCACCTCAGCTTGCTCTCCGCTCGAGGACAGTGGCCTCCGGGAGGCTGGGCAGAGGGGCCGGCGCCAAGCACCAGGCTGTGACAGCGAGAAGCGAATGTGTGTCACCGCGGGGTCCACCGGGGGAGAAAGTTTGAAACATTTTAAAAATGCAGGTGCACACGTTCCCCCTGCCAGGAGCGGCGGTGGCACTTTGTAATAAAATCGTATGTTTATTCTCCACCGTTGAATACACATGCCTTAGCGTTCCCAGGGAGAGCCGCCGCGGTGCGAGCCAGTGAACAGTTTGCCGACGGATTAAGCACATGTACGAGGAAATAAAACGTGCCGACTCGGGGCGTCTGGCCTCCCGCCTTCGCGCTGGCCCAGAGCTCCCCAGCGAGGCCCTGGGAGCTTTGTGCAAAGATCTGAATCAGGAAGGATTGCGTTGAAGAGTCACGTGGAAGCTGCTCCTGCAGGAGCCCCCAAACCAAAATGTCGAAGGCGCGGTTCCAGCTTCGGAGTCTGTGACAAATGATGGCAAATGAACGGCATATCCGATGGCCAGTGGGGCCCTGTGGGATTTATCCATCAACAGGACTTCCTGGTTACTGCGGAAGGTTTGGGGGGAGGGAGGTGCATCTATGTGAGGGTCTTTGTTGCTAATGTTTTCCCTGAGGCATAGGGCTTGCCGGGGCAAATCTTCAAGTTACTGCATCCTGGGAAGTTATTTATTTTAGCCAACATTCATTTCCAGCGTAGAGAAGAATAGCACTCTTATGGGCACTGTGTGGGGAGGCCAGGATGTGCGAGACGGGGTGCCAGCACCCACTGCACTGGGGATCACAGGGGTTAACAACCAGAATGACAGGGACATGCAGACAATGAGCTCCATCAGGGAAGGGACAGGCCCTGGGCTCAGGGGATCACAGGCTATGGGGAGGAAGGAAGGCCAGACAGAGGCAGGAAGCCATCCTTAGAGTGGGGACGGGGGTGTCAGACGGGCACGGAGCTTGCACATCCTGAGTGGGATTTGGTCAGGAGGGAGATGGGAGTCCTGGACACGTGCACGGTGTCTGTCGCCCATGGGCCTGGAGCCTCGCTGTGACACCTGGGCCTCTTCACTCCACAGACTGCCACTGGGACCCTGGAGTTTCTCTCTCTCTCTCTTTCTCTCCTCTCTCTCTCTCTCTCTCTCTCTCTCTCTCTCTCTCTCTCTCTCTCTCTCTTTGCTTGGTCCAGCAGTATTGCCAGAAAAACCCTCCAGTGGAAAATCAAACTGCGAATGAAAAATGAAGAAGGCATGTGAACAAAGCAGAACTTGTGAAACACACACACACACACACACCTCTCAGTGCAAGACATTCCCAAAAACCTCACACAAACCCTAACCCTAAACCTAACCTACCTCACCTGAAACCTAACCCTAACCCTAAATCCTAACGCTAAATCATAACACTAACCCTAACCCTAAATCAAAATCCTAAACCTAACCCCAAATCAAATCATAACCCTAATGCCAACCCTAAAAATAGCCTTAAATCATAACACTGACCTTAACCTAAATCATAACCCTGCCATTAACCCTGACCCTAAATCATAACCCTAACCCTAACGCAAAATCATAACCCGAACCCTAAATCATAACCCTAACCCTAACCTTAAATCATAACCCCAACCATAAATCTTAACCCAAACCCTAACCCTAAATTATAACCCTAACCCTAAATAAAAACCCTAAATCTTAACCGTAACCCAAAATCATAACCCTAACCCTAAATCATAATCCTAACTCTGACCTTAAATCAAAACCCTAACACTAACCCTAAATCATAACCCTAACAGTAACCCTAACCATAAATATTACCCTAACCCTAAACTTAAATCATAACCATAACCCTAAATTATAACCCTAACCCTAATTAATAACCCTAACCCTAAATCAAAACCTTAATCAAAACACTAAACCAAAATCATAACACTAACCATAACCCTAACCTTATATCATAACCCTAACCCTAAACTTATATCATAACCCTAACCCTAACCTTCAATCATAACCCTAACCTTAACCCTAAATTATAATCCTAACCCTAAATAATAACTCTAATGCTAAATAATAAACCCTAACTCATAACCCTAACCCTAAATCATAACCCTAACCATAACCCTAAATCATAACCCTAACCCTAACCTTAAATCATAACCCTAACCCTAACCCTAAATTATAACCCTAAACCCAAATCAAAACCCTAAATCTTTTTTTTTAATTTTTTTAAAATATATTTTATTGATTTTTTTACAGAGAGGAAGGGAGAGAGATAGAGAGTTAGAAACATCAATGAGAGAGAAACATCGATCAGCTGCCTCCTGCACATCTCCCACTGGGGATGTGCCCGCAACCCAGGTACAGGCCCTTGACTGGAATCGAACCTGGGACCTTTCAGTCTGCAGGGTGATGCTCTATCCACTGAGCCAAACCGGTTTCAGCCCTAAATATTAACCATGACCCAAAATCATAACCCTAACCCTAAACATAACCTAAAATAATAACCCTAAACCTAAATGATAACCCTAACCCTAAATTATAACCCTAAAAATAACCTATAATCATAACAATAACCATAAATCATAACCCTAACCTTAAATCATAACTCTAACCCTAAAACATAACCCTAACCCTAACCTTAAATCATAAACCTAACCCTAACCCTAACCCTAAATCATAACCCTAACCCTAACTTTAAATCATAACCCTAACCCTAAATCATAACCCTAACCTTAAATCATAACTCTAACCCTAAAAAATAACCTTAACAATAACCATAAATAAAAAAACCCTAAATCATAAACCCAACCCTATACCATAACCATACCCTTAACCCTAACACTAAACCATAACCCTAACCCTAACCTTAAATCATAACCCTAATCCTAACCCTAAATCATAACACTAACCTTAACCCTAAATTATAATCCTAACCCCAATGCTAAATCAAAACCCTAAATCATAACCCTAACCCTAACCCTAAATCATAACCCTAACCTTAAATCATAACCCTAACCCTAACCTTATAATATAACCCTAACCCTAACCTTAAATCATAACCCTAACCATACATCATCATCAAAACAATAAATCATAACTCTAACCCTAAAACGTAACCCTAACCCTAACCCTAAATCATAACCCTAACCCTAACCTTAAATCACAACCCTAACCCTAACTCATAACCCTAACCCTAACCATAAATCATAACCCTAACCCTAACCTTAAATCATAACCCTAACCCTAACCCTAAATCATAACACTAACCCTATCCCTAAAACATAACCCTAACCCTAACCCTAACCCTAAAATAAATCATAACCCTAACCCTAACCCTAAATCATAACCCTAACCCTAACCCTAAACCTAACCCTAAGGCATAACCCTAACCCTAACCCAAAATCATAACCCTAACCCTAACCCTAAATCATAACCCTAACCCTAACCCTAATCTTAAATCATAACCCTAACCCTAAATCATAACCCTAACCCTAACCCTAAATCATAACCGTAACCCTAACCTTAAATCACAACCCTAAACCCAACTTTAAATCATAACCCTAACCCTAAATTATAACCCAAAACCCAAATCAAAACCCTAAATCTTAACCATGACACAAAATCATAACGCTAACCCTAGACATAACCTAAAATAATAACTCTAAACCTAATTGATAACCCTAACCCTAAATTATAACCCTAAAAATAACCTTAAATCATAACCCTAACCATAAATCATAACCCTAACCATAAATCATAACTCTAACCCTAAAACGTAACCATAACCCGAACCTAAAATCATAATCCTAACCCTAACCCTAACCCTAACCCTAACCCTAAATCATAACCCTAACCCTAAATCATAACCCTAACCCTAAATCATAACCCTAACCCTAACCCTAAATCATAACCCTAACTCTAACCATAAATCATAACACTAACCCTAAATCATAACCCTAACCCTAACCCTAACCCTAAATCATAACCCTAACCCTAAATCATAACCCTAACCATAAATCATAACTCTAACCCTAAAACGTAACCATAACCCGAACCTAAAATCATAACCCTAACCCTAACCCTAACCATAAATCATAACCCTAACCCTAACCTTAAATCATAACCATAACCCTAACCCTAATCCTAAATAATAACACTAACCCTAACTTTAAATCATAACCCTAAACCTAACCCTAACCCTAACCCTAAAATATAACCCTAACCTTAAATCATAACTCTAACCCTAAAACATAAACCTAACCCTAACCATAAATCATAACCCTAACCCTAACCCTAACCCTAACCCTAAATCATAACCCTAACCCTAAATCATAACCCTAACCCTAAATCATAACCCTAACCCTAACCCTAACCCTAAATCATAACCCTAACCCTAACTCTAACCCTAAATCATAACCCTAACCCTAACTCTAAATCATAGCCCTAACCCTAAATCATAACCCTAACCCTAACTCTAACCCTAAATCATAACCCTAACCCTAACCCTAACTCTAAATCATAGCCCTAACCCTAAAATCATAACCCTAACCCTAACCCTAAATCATAACCCTAACCCTAAATCATAACCCTAACCCTAACCCTAACCCTAACCCTAAATCATAACCCTAACCCTAACCCTAAAGCATAACCCTAACCCTAATGCTCTGATGCAGGGGTGGTGTGTGGAGCCCATGCAAGAAGGTGCTATGCAGAGAGGGGCTGTCCCTCCCATGGCCGCCTCTCCTCCAGGGACAGAGCAGAGGAGGGTACAGAGAGGCACCCTAGAGGACTCCCCCTGCTGTGCACCTGGCCCAGCCTGCTGGGAATGGGGTCACTGGCAGTTCAGACTGATCAGTCCTGGAGAGTGGGCCTGGGCAGAGGGAGCAGCTGAGGTGTGGGTACCACTTGGCAGCCCTGCAGACGGTGTATCTGCTGGTGCTCAGCTGTCCCCCAGAGTGCCCTGTCCTGTTTGCCTGTGAGCTGTGGGGGATAGAGGGTGGGGGAGAGCGAGAGCATCCCCACCCTTTCTCTGTCCTACAGGCCTGCCCTGGGGCGCAGACCCCCTTTCTGCCCCCAGCGCTCAGGGCCCTGTTGGACTCCATTTTTGCACCCCCTCTTCAATGGCAGTGCTCTTGCTCTGGCATCTGAGTGACCCCGTGTGCACGGGCGTCAGCTCTGCCTGCTGCACAGCCCTCTTGGTCCTGGTCATCTTCGCAGCTGGTGCTGAGGGGGCACAGGGTGTGTTTGGAAGCCCCCCTGCAGCGTGCGTTGCCAAGAGAAGCCCCTGGTGGTGGTGGAGCTCCAAGCAGGTGGAAAGGAGGTGAGAGGAAGGAAGGGACTCCTGACAGGCCAGGGAGTGTGGCTTAGCCAGCGGCTGACAATGCATGGGAGGCCCGGCCCCAGCAACATCCTGGGGAAGGCTGGCCGGAGGGTGGGGGAGGCTTCCTAGGTTTGGGTCTGCCCGGACCACCCAGGACTCCTCCCACCCTCCCCTCCCTCCCCCCCCCCCCCCCAATAATCACTGAGGCTGTAACTCAGCAGCTTTGAGAACTTTTCCTGGAAATCGAACCTCCTTCCCTGAAGAAATGAAGGCAAGCTCACTGTTGTATAAGCAACCTCAAGTCTCCAGTGATCAACACAAGAAAGGTTTATTTCTCCCTCACTGATGCCCACATGGAACCTCCTTCCCTGGGGGGCCCCTTCCAAGCCCTGTCGCTGCGTCCAGGCTTCTCTCACCTGGACGCACCTCCACCTCTACCCCAGGGCCTGGTGAGGGGGAAGAAGGTGCTTGGAAAGTGCACTGGGTGCCTCACCTTCTTCACCTCGAAGAGCCACCACTCTGCACACGGCCCATCGGCTCACCTGTGTCTTTTGGCCCCAGGGAGACGTGAGGAGTCGGGGACATGGAAGCCTTGGCCTGAGCCTTTGGAATTCAGGTTGGCTCTGCCACTTCCCCACCAAATGACACCCACATCCCCTGGCAGATAAAGCCCAGCATTCTAAAACCACCCATTGGCAGTGTTCCCGAATTCCTCCCTCCTCGGGACTTCCTCTGTGTTGTTTCAAAAACCCAAACATCACTTTCACTCATCTTGGTCCAATGGAGCCTGTCCTTGCCCCACTCCCCCCTAATTGTCTCACTTCTATTAAATGTCCTAGGACCGATGTTCCTTTGCCTTTGTATTTTTGGTTGCTGTGTGGAATTCCTAAGGTTTCTCTGCATATAGTATTGTCCTTAAGGTAAATCATTTACCTGAGTTGTTACAGAATCCCGTCCCAATGTGAGCAGTTTCAAGCTATGATTAAGCAAAAATCCTGAGATAAGAATGGTAGGTAAAATGAAAGTTATTATTTTATTTACCCAGGCCTTCCAGGGCACCAGGGGGTTTCTGCTACACGAGAGATTATCAATGAGCTGAGACACACTGTGTACGACATTGCCCAGCTCCGGTCTGACCCATGATCTGCTTCCACAGGTGTTCATTGAGTTTAGAGATGCTGAGATGCAAGGGGGTTCCTGTTAAGGGCCTAGTCATTATATCCCTCCAGGGACAATCTCCAGTTTTCGTGCTCATTGGACAAATCACCTCTGGACTCCTGCTTTCCAACAATATTTTCTTTGTTACCTAAAATAGAATCATGATGTCACCGCTGCTGAGGAACCTGTATGGGTCTCATCCAGACCACGCTCTTCTGGTATTTAGGGGCCTCCAAAGACCGAAGACGCTCAGCTTCTGATTCACTCAGTTGTACAATGAAGAATGTCTACGGCCCACACTGCATGCACTGCTGTAAATGCCGTGGAAATGAACATGGGTAAACAAGGATTAGCGTAAACCATGGGTTAATATGACCTCAAAGAGGCCATAGTCTTGCACAGGAGAGATATAAATGAAGACAAACAGTTCTCAGCTCAAGCCTGTCCTGGTTGGTGAAACATTTAAAAAAAAAAAAGCGTAGTTCTATTTGGGAAGGGAGGAGATTGGAGAGAGTTTGCTCCAAGGAAAAGAGAATGCCTGGCTTGGATTGGAGTGGTGACACAGAATTTCCTTCATGAACAAGAAGGTGGTGTCATGAGATCCAAGATGGATGCCAATGGGATGGCAGGCTGCAAGATAGTGTGTGAGTGAGAGAATGAAAGGAGAGTGTGTGGACGTGCAGGGAGTGTCTGTATTTGTGAGTGAGGGACAGCTATATTCCACGGGACTGTTGGGGACTGGAAGACTGGGCTCCCCTGTTGGGCAGCCTCTACTGACCGGGCAGCCTCTACTGCTGCTGAAATCTCTCCCGGAGTGGCCAGCTCTGCCGTGGAGACCATGCCATCTTGAACGGGAGAGTGGCTGTGATCAGAAGCCCAGCCTTACCTTCAACTGGGGAGACCTCAGATACCACCTGGGACCCTACAACCACAATGCCCAGGGACCAGCTGCCTCAGCTGCAAACCCACAAACACCAAGACCCCAGCCTCCACAACCGCAGGTGCCTAAAATGTCAATCCAGGGGGAGATAAAGCAGCGCTGAATACCCAGACAAATACGTGGATGGGCCCTGCACCTTCTCACAGAGCAGATAGAAGGAACAACTGAATTGAACAACGCCCACCTAGAATTGGCGAATTAAACACAGCTGGTGAGGCAATCCATGGACAGAAAGGTCAAATATCACCTAGAGAACGTCAACGCAGGAGAGGGAGAGAGCTACAAAACCAGACACCCTGAGAGGAGCAATCATGGGGAGACAAAGAAACAGCCCGCATATGAAAGAAAAGGAGGAATAACTAGAAAAGGATGTAAACGAAATGGAGGCAAGCAAATTGTCAGATAAAGAATTCAGAGCAATGGTCATAAGGTTGCTGAAAGGGATGGAAGACAAATTCAACAATATGTGTAAAAACCAAGAGAAAATGAAGAAGAACCAAGAAGAAATGAAAAATGGCATTGCTGCAATAAAGAATTCAATAGAAAGTATCACAGTAAACTAGAAGAAGCGGAAGATCGCATCAGTGAGCTAGAAGATGAGGTAGGGGAAAACACCCAAGCAGAGCAGTATCTAGAGAAAAAAAAAAAAACCTTTAAAAACAGGAGGAGAGCATAAGGGAACTTTGGGACAATACCAAATGAAACAACATCCACATAATAGGGGTGCCAGAAGGAGAGGAAAGTGAGCAAGAAATAGAAAACCTGTTTCAAGAAATAATGACAGAAAGCTTCCCTGATATTGGGAAGAAAAAACGCACACAAGTCCAAGAAGCTCACAGAGTCCCATATAAGATAAACCCCAAAAGACCAACGCCAAGACACTTTATAATTAAATTGGCAAACACCAACGGCAAGGAAAGAATCTTAAAGGCTGCCAGAGAGAGACAGAAAGTTACCTACAAAGGATCTCCCATCAGACTATTGACTGATTTCTCAACAGAAACACATCAGGCCAGAAGGGAATGGAATGAAATATACAAAGTCATGCAAAATAAGGGTCTGAACCCAAGAATACTGTACACAGCAAGGCTGTCAATCAAAATTGAGGGTGAAATTCAGGAGCTTCACAGACAAAAAAGAACTAAGGGAGTTTATTACCACTAACCAGCAATGCAAGAAATGCTAAAGGGTCTGCAGTAAAAAAAAGAAATAGGGAGGGAAGAAGGAACACAGGGGTAAAGAATAAAAATGGCAACAAACAAGTACCTATCAATAATAACTTTAAGTGTAAATGGATTAAATGACCCAATAAAAAGACATAGGGTAGCTGAATGGATAAGAAAACATGACCCATATATCTGCTATCTACAAGAAACCCACCTCAGAACAAAGGACTCACACAGACTGATGGTGAAGGGATGGAAAAAGGTTTTGCAGGCAAATAGAAATGAAAAAAAAACAAAACCCAAACTTGGGTAGCAATACTTAGAGCTGACAAATTAGACCTCAAAGTGAAGGCCATAACAAGAGATAAGGAAGGTCACTTCATAATACTAAAAGGAGCAATTCAACAAGAAGATATAACTCTGGTAAACATATATGCACCCAATACAGGAGCACCCAAATATATAAAAAAAACTTCTGGAGGATATTAAGGGAGAGATCGACAGCAATACAGTCATAGTACTAGGCTTTAATACCCCACTAACACCACTGGACAAATCCTCTAAACAAAAAATCAGCAAAGAAGCATCAATCCTAACTGACTCACTAGATCAGATGGAATTAGTTGACATCTTCAGAACATTTCACCCCAAAACCACAGAACATACATTCTTCTCAAGTGCACGTGGGTCATTTTCAAAGTTAGACCACATATTGAGACACAGGCAAAGTCTCTTCAAACTCAAGAAGATAGAAATCATATCAATCATCTTCTCAGATCACAATGGCATAAAACTAGAAATCAACAACAATAAAAACAATTTTAAAAAATCAAACACCTGGAGGCTAAATAGCATGCTATTAAACAATGACTGGTTTACCAGAGAGATCAAAGAAGAAATAAAAAAACATCATGGCAACAAACGACAATGAAAACACAACAATCCAAAATCTATGGGACACAGTGAATGCAGTCTTGAGAGGGAAGTTCATAGCTCTACAAGCCTATCTCAAAAAAACAAGAAACAATGGTAATAAATTATGTAGCCCTACAACTCAGAGTTAGAAAGAGAGCAACAAGAAAAGCCCAGCGTAAGCAGAAGGAAGAAAATAATAAAGGTCAGAGTGGAGATAAACGACATAGAGACCAAAAAAACAATACAAAAGATCAATAAAACCAAGAGCTGGTTCTTTGAGAGGATAAACAAGATTGATGAACCTCTAGCCAGGCTCACCAAGAAGCAACGAGAGAGGCCTCAAATAAACACAATCAGAAATGAAAGAGGTGAAGTAACAACTGATCCAACAGAAATACAAAGGATTATGAAAAAATAGTATGAACAACTCTATTCCAACAAAAAGGACAACCTAGATGAAATGGACATATTATTAAAAAAAATACAAGCTCCCAAAACTCAACCAAGAAGAATCAAAAAACCTGAATAGGCCGATAACTACCGAAGAAATTGAAGCAGCGATCAAAAATCTTCCAGAAAACAAAAGCCCTGGTCCAGACGGCTTTACAGAGGAGTTCTACCAAGCATTCAAAGAACTAAAACCTATCCCCCTTAGACTATTCCAAAACATTCAAGAGGAAGGCACACTTCCAAGCTCTTTCTATGAAGCCAGCATTACCCTAATCCCAAAACCAGATAAAGACACCACAAAAAAAAGAACTACAGGCCAATATCCTTGATGAACATAGATGCTAAAATCCTCAACAAAATCCTAGCAAATCGGATTCAGCAATACATTAGCAAGATCATACCCCATGACCAAGTGAGATTTATTCCGGGGATGCAAGGATGGTACAATATCCACAAATCAATAAATGTGATACATCACATAAACAAACTGAGAGCCAAAAACCACATGGTCATATCAGCTGATGCAGGAAAAGCATTTGACAAAATCCAACACCCTTTCTTGATAGAAAACTCTCAGCAAAGTGGGAATAGAGGGATCATACCTCAACATAATAAAAGTCATATATGACAAACCTACAGCCAACATCATACTCAATGGCAGAAACTAAGCTCATTTCCCCTAAGAACAGGAACAAGACAGGGATGCCCACTTTCACCACTCCTGTTCAATATAGTACTAGAAGTGCTAGCCATAGCGATCAAACAAGAAGAATAAATAAAAGCCATTCAAATTGGAAAAGAAGTAAAACTGTCCTTATTTGCAGATGACATGATACTATACATAGAAAACCCCAAAGATTCCATCAGAAAACTACTAGACCTAATAAATGAATTTGGCAATGTAGCAGGATACAAAATTAATACCCAGAAATCTATGGCCTTTTTGTACACCAATAATTAACATACAGAAAGAGAAATGGGGGGAAAAATCCCATTTACCATTGCAACAAAAAAAAATAAGATACCTAGGAATAAACTGAACTAAGGACATAAAAGACCTATACTTGTAAAACTACAGGACATTGAAAAAAAGAGATAGAGGAAGACATAAACAAATGGAAGAACATGCCATGTTCATGGATTGGTAGAATCAACATCATTAAAATGTCCATACTACCCAAAGCAATCTACAGATTCAATGCAATCCCCATTAAAATACCAATGGCATATTTCAAAGATCTAGAACAAACTCTCCAAAAATTCATCTGGAATAAAAAAAAAGACCCTGGATAGCCACAGCAATCCTGAGAAAGAAGAACAAAGTTGGAGGGATCACAATACCAGATATCAAACTATTTTACCAAGCCATGGTTCTCAAACTGCCTGGTACTGACACAAGAACAGACATATAGACCAATGGAATAGAATAGAGAGCCCAGAAATCGATCCAAGCCATTATGCTCAATTAATATTCGACAAAGGAGGCAAGAGCATGCAATGGAATCAAAAATTCTCTTCAATAAATGGTGCTTGGAAATTTGGTCAGATACATGCAAAAAAAAAAAAGAAACTAGATCACCAACTTACACCATACACACAAAAAAACCTCAAAATGGCTAAAGGACTTAAATGTAAGACAGGAAACCATAAAAATCCTACAAGACTCCATAGGCAGCAAAATAGCAAACATATGTCATAGCAATGTCTTTACAGACACAGCTCCTAGGGCAATGGAGACTAAGGAGAAAGTAGACAAATGGAACTACATCAAAATAAAAAGCTTCTGCACAGCAAAAGAAACCATCAACAAAACAAGAAAGCCCACTGCATGGGAGAACATATTTTCCAATGTTATCTCCGATAAGGGTTTAATCTCCAACATTTACAGGGAACTCATACACCTTAACAAAAGGAAAATATACGATCCAATCAAAAAATAGGCAATGGATCTAAATAGACACTTTTTGAAAGAGGACATACAGAAAGCCCAGAGACATATGGAAACGTGCTCAAAGTCACTAATCATCTGAGAGATGCAAATCAAAACAACAATGAGATACCTTCTCACACCTGTCAGAATGGCTATCATCAACAAATCAACAAACGACAAGTGCTGGAGAGGATGCAGAGAAAAAGGAACCCTCATGCACTGCTGGTGCAGCCACTGTGGAGAACAGTATGGCGTTTCCTCAAAAAGTTAAAAATGCAACTCCCATTTGACCCAGTGATCCCTCTTCTAATGACTTTGTCTCAAGAAACCAGAAACACCAATCAGAAAGGATATATGCACCCCTATGTTCATAGCAGCACAATTTACAATATCTAAGATCTGGAAACAGCCTAAGTGCCCATCAGCAGATGAATGGATTAAAAATTGTGGTACCTCTACACAATGGAATACTATGCCGCTATTAAAAAAGGAGGAACTTTTACCATTTGCAACAGCATGGATGAACCTGGAGAGCATTGTGCTAAGCGAAATAAGCCAGTCGGAGAAAGATAAATATCACATGATCTCACTCATTTCTGGGATATAATGATCAACATAACTTGATGAAGAAGAATAGATCTAGAGACAAATGGTAGGGGAGGGAGGTTAGAGGGCAACCAAAGGACATGTATGCATGCATATTGGCATAACCAATGGACACAGACACTGGGGCGGTGGGGGCTTGTCTGGGGTGGGAACGGCTGGGGGGAGGTTAATTGGGGAAAAAGGAGACTATGTAAAACTTCAGATAATAATAATAATAATAATAATAATAATAATAATAATAATAAAAGAAGGGGTGTCCAAGGACAAGCTAGTCCACAGAATCGGGCTTGAAGGAATCAGGCGTACCTGAGCCTGCACAGGGGAACGTCCAGTGAGAGTGGGGCTTAGAGAGTGTGTGTGGGTGCAGGTGGCAGACGTGAGACATGGCGAACAGAGTCTCAGTAGAAAGACCTAGAACCCCGAGAGCCATGGCTTGGGCTCTAGCAAGGCTCGCGGGAGACGAAGGAGGAGGATGAGCGGCTCCTTGAGCGGTTCTCGCTGGGAAGCGGGGCCCAGGCTCTGCCCCCCACACTGTCCTCCACGGCCGGCCGTTCCCCCTGCCCACACCTCCACAGCCGTGTTCCCAACGCCTTCCTGCTGCCCCTTCGCAAACATACCTTCACTCCACCCCAAACCCCGCTAATTCCTTCTCCAACACCCCGTTCCACAGGGCGGCAACCAGCGTGACCATACCCACGCATGTGGCCCCGCACCCCAAATCCGTTCGCCCTGACTTACCTCCAGCGGTTCCGTTTGAGATGTGTCCTCCCCACGAGCTGGCAAAGTCTCCAAGGGAGGTGAGCGTTACCCTCCCCCGTGGTGCCTCCCGCCACACTCAGCAGAGACCCGGCCACAGAGAAACTGTAAAATTTACGTTATTGATGAGCTGAAAGGGAACAGGGGTGAGGTCACCGTAGGCTCACCTCCGCTCCAACTGCCTTCGGTGGCGGTTGGGATGAAGATGGCGGGAATGGCTGGGGCCCAGGCCACGCTCCGTGGGCAGCTGTGGGAGGGGTGACCTGAACGTTCTGCCAGCACCTTCGTGGTGTCCATGATCACATGTCCTAGAGCAGGAGTCGGCCAGCTTCCTCTGCAAAGGGCCCGGCAGTAAATGATTTAGAATTTGTGGGCCAGGGAGGCTCTGCATTGCATATTCTCTCTCTTTTTAACCCTTTAAAAGTGTCAAAACCATTCTCCGCGTGTGGGCTGCACCGAACAGGCCCCGGGTGCTCTGCCTCCCGCCCAGAGGGAGAGGGAGCTGAGCCCGTTGTCTGTGGGCACGCTCTCCCCGGCGCCCTCGGCCTCCCCGGGAGAGGCCTGCGCAGCCCCCGGCTCCAGGGGAGGGTGGTGAGACGAGGCCCCACACATGCTCTCTGCAGGGGTGGGCGCTGTGCTCACCTACGACCTCCACGCGCACCTGAGAGCTGAGAACGCGTGGCTCCTTGGGGGACGGCATCTAGCCGCCCCGAGCCCTGGACCATGAGCTCCCGGCCGGTTCCTGGCCCCACCTGCTCCCTTACACTTGGTCCCAAACCCTCGGTGGTGCTGCTGCTTTAACAGGGGCAGGAGAGACCCCAAGGCCGGAATAGGGTGATGTTCCAAACCCCTGCATCCCCACCCCGGCCCCCGTCCTGGCAGGTTGCTGCCTGTAGGCATCTAAACACCAGCTTCAGGGCCTCCCGATGACCTGTCAGTGCCTCCACATTTCGGGCCTCAGGTCCCCCGAAAGCAGGTGGAAGCTCATGTAGCCCCCCTGGCAGTTAGTGTGACGCTGGCTCAGACACGGCTCTCTCCTCAGCCCCTCAGGGAGGCGAGCATTTGCACAGATGCCCCAGTGTCCCTCCGTGTCTCCCCAGGGTGCTCACGCCGCCCACCGGGTGGACCTGTGACATCTCCGTGCGCTGTTCTGAGCAGCCTGTGTCAGGGACCCGCCCTTGACCCTGGGCAGGACTTGCGAGTGAGGAACCAGAAGAGACACATACAAGTGTCCTTCGTGGTGCGCGTGGGCTCGGGGCCCTGGCTCTCTGTGCGCTCCGTCCCCCACAGGCTGGGACAGGAGAGCAGCGAGCCCCCTCCAGGCGCTGGAAGCAGGCCGCCCGCAGGCGAGTGGACAGGATGACCCCCGGTCCCTCGTGGCCTCGGGCCCTGTGATTCTCACCTACATCCACGGGTGCCCTGGGCTCTGCTCATCTGTTAGACACACGCCGTCCGCGCTCGTACAGGAGGGAGGGTTCGCGCTGAGCTCGTACAGGAGGCAGGAAATGAACCGGAGCCGCCGCCTCCCGCCCAGACCTCATTTTCCAAGTCACCCCTACAGCATCCGTAAGGCGCTCAGGAGCTGAGACCCAGATATCTCTGCGAAGGTCTCTCCCCAGGTGCCCAGCTGGGTGATTGCGCTCAGCGGGAGCTCTGGCTGCCATCTCTGGAGTTAAACTCATTAAGGTGAGAGGCTGAGAGCTCCGCAGCGCCCCCCCCCCCCACACACACACTACCCCCACCGCCCACCCCCCACAGCGACCTGAAAAGAATGGCACTCCCCTTCCTCGAGACCAGGACTGGGGCTCCAGGTGTGGGATCCATCTAAGGCTCTGGATGCCAGAGAGCTGCCTTTACCTGGACCTGCTGCTGGGATTTGTACTGCGATGGGGAAGATGCTGGCGATGGGGCCAGGAGAGAGGAAGAGCCAGCAGAGGCACGGACAGCTCCCGGGTCCTGAAAGAAAGTGAGGCTGAAACAAAGCCATCGGGTTGCTTATTGCAAACATCGAGTGATGGACAGATTATCTGTCAGAATTTCTCCAGGAACTTAAAGGGGCACTCCCTCCGGGGCGCTGTGGGGATGGCACTGCCCCTCTGCTCTGTGACGAGAGCAGGTGCGCAGCATGGGGCGAGGGCGAGGGCGAGGGCTCCTGGGCAGAGCAAGGCAGAGCGGTGCCCCCTGGGTGGTGCCCAGGAGCAGGCCAGGGGCCGGGTGGAGGGGAGGGGATGGGAGCAAGAGGGAGAGCAGGGGGTGTGAGGACAGACAGGGGTCAGCATGGAAACCCTATACAGCACGTAGAGTGGTTTTGTTGGCAAGGGTGGCACTCCTTTCTCATGGATGCGTGAAAGGAAGTTTCTGGAGGAAAATCAAAGTTCGGACACAAGAGAATCAGAGCCGAGATGGGGACTTTGCTCTGAAGAGAGAAGGATGCTCCAGGAAGAGGAGGGAAGAGAGGGAGGAGGCAGAGGGGCGGGGAGAAGGGCTGAGGTGCCTCCGGGCAGCGAGAACCTCCCGGGGCCTTGGAGTTCGATGGAGGGTTGGGTACGGTGTTTTAAGAGACAATAAACACATCCTGCATTTGCTTGTCCAATGAAATGAGATGTCAGCAGTGACCTCGCTAAAAGGTAAGGCGTGAGGTACGTGCCCACGGCTGTGAAACTCGTAGGCAAACATAAAGGTCGGACAGGCCGGTCGCATTGGGATGAGTCGGGCACCAATACTGCTCCTACGATGGCCACGAAGGGGCACCCCGCTCAGATGCCTGTCTGCGACCACACCTGGACGAACCCTTCGGTGCCAGGCTTTACGAGGACAATAAACACATTAACTGAAATACGGAACATATGCTCCGAAATGAGAATGATGGGTGGTAAGCCATAAAGTATAATTAAATGCAAGAAACCATAAACGAATCTGTCCTGGAGGTCTGTCATCAAGTTGCACTTATTTCTCATAAAAGAAATAGTTAAGCCCGGCCGGGCTGGCTCGGTAGCTGAGCCTTCACCCATGAATCGGGAGGTCACGGTTCGATTCCCATCAAGGGCACAGGCCCAGGTTGTGGGCTCAGGTCCCCAGTAGGGGGCGTACAGGAGGCAGCTGATCCATGATTCTCTCTCATCATGGATGTTTCTCTCTCTCTCTCTCTCTCTCTCTCTCTCTCTCTCTCTCTCTCTTTCTCTCTCTCTCTTTCTCTCTCCCTGCCCCTTCCTCTCTGAAATCAGTAAAGGTATATTTTTTAAAAAAGGAAAACGGACTCAGGCTCAGAAGCTCCCCGATGGAGCCGAAGCTTTGCGGGGTCGGCAGCCCCGAGGGTGGCTGTGCAGACCCTCCCGCTGTGGCTGCTGGGCTTCCGCGTCTCCCCCGTTCACTCTTGTGCGCACCTCGAAAGCCAGGTCGCCCCAGAAGCTGGGGGGCGGTTTGCTGAGCAAAGGACACGGCGTCAGTTTCCCAGCGAGAAGCTGGGGAGGGAAGCATGGAGCCCCCTGTCCCAGGTGCTGAGCAAATGTTTTGAGGTCCCGGGGAGCTGGAGACGGTGACCACCTGACAGACGGGCTGGGCTGTGTCGTGGGTTGGAAAGGGGGATGGCGATGACTCATTTCATTGAGGAGCCGCCAGGGGAGACACCGTGAGGACGAGGGGTCAGAGGACCGCGTTCACGAACTCGGCTCGATCAACACGCTGAGAAACGCCTCCTCCGGCCGGGGAGTCGGGAGGCAGAGCTGACACCGTCTGCCCTCGGAAGGAAAGAAAAGCCGCGCGGGAGGGAGGCCCGGAGCGGGGGAGCACGCAGAGGGCGCGTCACGTGGCGCAGGCGTCAAGGAGTGAACGGGAGAGTCAGACGGAGGCGGGGGACCGAGGCCAACCTGGTGCGACCAAGACTCCGGACAACAGCAGGACGCAGAGCGGCTCCCTCCCGGCGAGGGGGGCAGGCCGGGGGCAGCTTCCCGGTCGGCCCTGGCGCGTCCCGGGGACTGGGACACAGGGGGGTGTGGGGCTTGTCACTCACACACACACACACATGCTCGCTGCGTCCTCACAGCATCTGTGTGGCAGCCTTGCTCCAAAGGGCATGGACTAGGAGGGGAACGGGCTTGTCTGGGGTTCGAGGAAACATGACTTCTGTTCTCCGGTATCCTACCACCCCCCACACCGCCCCCCCCCCCCAAGAAAAGAAAAATCAAGAAAATGCTCACGTCCACCGGCTATTCCGTGCGCCCGGGCACGTCCCCCTGTTGACATGCGGTGATTAGCGCTGGCCCGGCGTGGAGACGGTGTGTGTTCATCAAGGGCTGGACCGAGTAGAATTTACTCTGCCGTGCGCGGGCCGGCAGGTCGCCGTCCCCGTGGAGCCCGTTTGCTTTGTGCGCGGGTCTGAGAGATCGCATTCCTAATTGTGAGCTTCTTTACTTTCCAGTCCCTCCTCCAACCGCGAGGACCTGGCCAACGGCTACGTTCTCGTCGCGTATTTGCACACGACGAGCTTCTTGTTTAACGAGGCGACTGAGACAGATCGTGTAAACACGTGTTTATACGGGTCTGATCTTGCCGTGGGGTTTCTGCTCAAAACTTCCGGAGGAAAAAGGAAAGCCCCCCTCCACCCTCGGGGCCCGGGGTTAGGTTTGCTTGGCAAATCGCTGAAAACCGCCTACTTCTGCGATTCAGTGAACGGGAACTTCGAGGAGCACAGAAGTACGTGAATATTTGTCTCTCGACTTATTGTCACCTTAGGTAGCTGGGAAGGAATGACGAAACTTTCCTTCAGACCAGAGTCACTCCCTCTCGAAGCCATAACACAGCTGTCAGAACCGAGCAGCCTCGCGGACTCTCCCTGGATCCTAGTTAGTCCCTGACGCCGGGAGCTCCTCATCTCGCCCACCTGGCACCTGGGCTGCGGCGTTGCCCTCACCCAGGTCTGGGCTGTAACACAAGGCACGTGAGGACAGCAGCCGCTCCAGGCGCTGGTGCAGGGAAGCAGAGAGTTCATCTCCAGGCTCAGAGTTCCGGGCACCTGCAGACTCACCCCTGTCTGCCCGCCCCTGGCGAGGCCCTGCCCTCTGGGCCGCTCTCAGGTAGGCCCCCTCCCCACCCCCCACCTCCCCTCTCCTCTGGAACTGGGGTTCGCCAGCCAATTCCCTCGCCGCGGGCCAGGCCTTGCTTGGGGCTTATTGCCTCGGCGGGGACTTGGCCCCAGTGGGGGCTGCAGGAGCAGAGGCAGGGGCCACAGCAGCCTGTGGGGTGAGCCTGGGGGTGGGTGGGGAGTCTGAGGATGCGGTAGATGAGGACGTCCCTGAATCCGTGCCCGGAGATGACAGTGTCCTGCGGCTGTGCCCTGAGCGGGCGCCAGGCTCTCTTCCAGGCTGTGGGCACAGACGGGCCCTCGCCCATTGCAGTGCCCAGGCCGCGCGGTGCCGCCGCCCCACCCGCGGCTGCTCAGGAAGCAGGTGCCCTCAGCACTGGCTCCTCCTGGCAGCTGGGCTGCGCTTGGTTAATAGCAGGTGTCGGCCATCAGCGTGCAGAACGCAGGAATCGATCCGTGTCCCCAGGAAAGGCAGCAACGAAGGAGCCAAGAAAGAATGCGTGAGGCAGGAGGGGAGGGGTCCCCAACCCTTTCACGCTCACAGCGCAGAAAAGAGGGGAACACAGAAGTGGCCCTTCACGCCCTCCATCGATTAGCGATTAGCAGAGGCAAAGCCCTGGAAAAGGAGACGATCGATGCCGGGGGACGGGGGGCAGGGGGGGGTGCACCCACTGGATGCCGTCCACGCCCCCTGCCAGTGCAGCATCACTGCCGGCCTCAGCTCTGAACGAACCTCCTTCGTGCCCGTATGCGTTCGCTTGTGAGCTCATTACCGGCGTGAAGTGGTTGCTCCATTACAGGGGCTCGTATCACCTCCACCAGCTAAGGTTGCGTTTGTTCAGCTGGCACTGCTGACGCTCACCCCCCCCACCCGGCCTCCCCCCCAAAGACACAGAAAACAGATGCATGGCCCTTCCTGCAGCTTCAGGTTGGGGTGTCGTATCAATAACGCTAATGGCCTGGAGCGGGTCCCCGATAGCAGCCCTGCTGCTCCTCAAATAAATGGCTTGGCTGCCCTCAGCCTGCAGCTGCCAGGCTCGGCGTTCTCGGTCCCGGCTCAGATCCCATCAGCGTTATCTCTTCATTAGCTCTGCCATTAACCTGCGCACCTCCCGCCCGGGACACATCCGAGGCCGAACCAGAGGAGCTCAGCTGCCTCCAAGTCGCCTCTCCGGGAGCCAGTCCTTCCGGAAACCGTCCAGGAGCCCAGCCCCCTCGGAGCCGCTCGCTGCGTCCACTCGGATGCAGGGTGGGTGCACCCTGCGGCAGGAGGCCACGGGGATGCTGGCGGAGGCTGGACACCTGGTACCCGCGCGGCCTGCGGGCTCTCAGCGCAGCCGCCAGCGTATGGAGCAGCGGGTCTGTAAGCAGCCCCGTGACCACCCTCTGCCCCAGGGGGGACAGACGCAGAAACGGCAGACACTCCGCCCCAAGGTCATACAGTGGGAGATGACGGGGCCGGACCCCAATGCAGGCAGGAGATAGGGGGCCCAGCTCCCCGTTATTTCTCTGGGGTCCCCAGCACAGATCACGGCTGCGAAGGGCTCATCAGACAGCAGCAGATGCAACCCCCACACCCCTCCCCACAGGCTGACTGCCCGGCCACCCAGGACATCCCCTCCCATGGGCACTGTCCGCAGGCCGCCCGCCCAGGACGTCCCCCTCCCATGGGCACTGTCCACAGGCCACCCACCCAGGACATCTCCCTCCCATGGGCACTGTCCGCAGGCCGCCCACCCAGGACATCTCCCTCCCATGGGCACTGTCCGCAGGCCCGCCCGCCCAGGACATCTCCCTCCCATGGGCACTGTCCACAGGCCGCCCACCCAGGACATCCCCCTCCCATGGGCACTGTCCACAGGCCCGCCCACCCAGGACATCCCCCTCCCATGGGCACTGTCCACAGGCCGCCCACCCAGGACATCCCCCTCCCATGGGCACTGTCCGCAGGCCGCCTGCCCGCCCAGGACATCCCCCTCCCATGGGCACTGTCCCCAGGGCTCCCGGCCGCCCAGGCGAGAGGAGCGGCTGGGTTTCCGCCTGTAAATACCTCGCCAGTGGATCTTGGGGGAGCCGGGCCTGCACTGTGGACTCGGTGCCCTGAGCAAAATGCAAAGATGGAAAAATGCCTCCTCGCTGCCGGCCTCCTCCTTTGTTTGTCTGTGTCCTTCGTCCCCTCAAGGTCAGAACCCCTCCCCTCCCCGCCCTCTCTCTCCCTTCACCCCCTCAACCCACGCACAGGGGCACCATCCCTCTTTCCTGCTGAAATGACCCAGCTCCTCAGACATGCACGTTCTCTCAAAGCCAAAGAGATGGCGACCTCATGGACGCTGCTGCCCTGGTGGCCAGAGTGGCCAGAGACCCTGATTGGCCCCTCCCTTCCCCGCCCATCTCCTCCCTTCTCTGTGCTCAGTCACTGGGCGTGGGGAGGGGAGGTGAACAAACCTTCACAATATAAGCCTTGTGTTGCTGGGGACAGAGGGCCCTGCATGAAGCCCCCAAAATTCTATCTGGAACCTGCCCCTTCCCTGTCGGAGCTGCACCTGGAACCTGGAACCGGCCACTGTGCCCAGGAACAGGGCCCTAGGTGTGGAGGAGATCGGCACTGGCGAGGTGGAGGTCGGCACTGGAGAGGTGGAGATCCGCACTGGAGAGGTGGAGATCCGCACTGGAGAGGTGGAGGTCGGCACTGGCGAGGTGAAGATCGGCACTGGAGAGGTGGAGGTCGGCACTAGGTGTGGAGGTCAGCACTGGAGAGGTGGAGGTCGGCACTGGTGAGGTGGAGGTCAGCACTAGGTGTGGAGGCTGGAGAGGTGGAGGTCGGCACTGGCGAGGTGGAGGTCGGCACTAGGTGTGGAGGTCAGCACTGGAGAGGTGGAGGTCGGCACTGGAGAGGTGGAGGTCGGCACTAGGTGTGGAGGTCAGCACTGGAGAGGTGGAGGTCGGCACTGGAGAGGTGGAGGTCGGCACTAGGTGTGGAGGCTGGAGAGGTGGAGGTCGGCACTGGCGAGGTGGAGGTCGGCACTAGGTGTGGAGGTCAGCACTGGCGAGGTGGAGGTCGGCACTGGCGAGGTGGAGGTCGGCACTAGGTGTGGAGGCTGGAGAGGTGGAGGTCGGCACTGGTGAGGTGGAGGTCGGCACTAGGTGTGGAGGTCGGCACTGGCAAGGTGGAGGTCGGCACTGGTGAGGTGGAGGTTGGCACTAGGTGTGGAGGTCGGCACTGGTGAGGTGGAGGTCGGCACTAGGTGTGGAGGTCGGCACTGGCGAGGTGGAGGTCGGCACTAGGTGTGGAGGCTGGAGAGGTGGAGGTCGGCACTGGAGAGGTGGAGGTCGGCACTAGGTGTGGAGGCTGGAGAGGTGGAGGTCGGCACTGGTGAGGTGGAGGTTGGCACTAGGTGTGGAGGTCGGCACTGGAGAGGTGGAGGTCGGCACTGGTGAGGTGGAGGTCGGCACTAGGTGTGGAGGTCGGCACTGGCGAGGTGGAGGTCGGCACTAGGTGTGGAGGCTGGAGAGGTGGAGGTCAGCACTGGAGAGGTGGAGGTCGGCACTAGGTGTGGAGGCTGGAGAGGTGGAGGTCGGCACTGGTGAGGTGGAGGTTGGCACTAGGTGTGGAGGTCGGCACTGGTGAGGTGGAGGTCGGCACTAGGTGTGGAGGTCGGCACTGGAGAGGTGGAGGTCGGCACTGGTGAGGTGGAGGTTGGCACTAGGTGTGGAGGTCGGCACTGGTGAGGTGGAGGTTGGCACTAGGTGTGGAGGTCGGCACTGGAGAGGTGGAGGTCGGCACTGGAGAGGTGGAGGTCGGCACTGGTGAGGTGGAGGTTGGCACTAGGTGTGGAGGTCGGCACTGGAGAGGTGGAGGTCGGCACTGGAGAGGTGGAGGTCGGCACTAGGTGTGGAGGTCGGCACTGGTGAGGTGGAGGTCGGCACTAGGTGTGGAGGTCGGCACTGGTGAGGTGGAGGTCGGCACTGGTGAGGTGGAGGTTGGCACTAGGTGTGGAGGTCGGCACTGGTGAGGTGGAGGTTGGCACTAGGTGTGGAGGTCGGCACTGGAGAGGTGGAGGTCGGCACTGGTGAGGTGGAGGTTGGCACTAGGTGTGGAGGTCGGCACTGGAGAGGTGGAGGTTGGCACTAGGTGTGGAGGTCGGCACTAGGTGTGGAGGTCGGCACTGGAGAGGTGGAGGTCGGCACTGGCACTCCCCCCACTCCCATCCTCTGCTTCACCAGTCCTCTGCCCCAGCCCAGTGGATGGAATACCACAAAGCAGTTTTCCCAAATCACTTTTAGTTCTTAGACCGCTCCCCTCCCTCCCCTCCCTCCCCCCCTCCCCTCCCTCCCCTCCCTCCCCTCCCTCCCCTCCCCCCTCCCCCCTCCCCTCCCTCGTCCCCTCCCTCCCCTCCCCCCCTCCCTCTAGAATACCCCGTCACTGTGGGCCCTTCCAGAATCCCAGGGCGTGTTACCTGCCGCCTCAGTCAGACCGTGAGGCTCCGTAAAGGGAAGAGGAGGGAGAGAAGCGCTGGCGCGAGTGTCCCCTTCGTGAGCGGACGTCCAGCCAGAGGCAGCACAGGTGCGAGTGGGGGTGGGGAGGTCCAGCCCTCCATGTGCGCCGGTGGCCTTCAGGCTGCACTGTGTGCAGGAGGCGGCTGCAGTGCTCGACTGTGACATAGAAACACGGGCAATAGCAGCCTCGGAGTGGAGTGCCCAGCAGCCCCTCAGGGGCGCTCAGGTCTCCTCTTTCACTGCTGCTCTGTTTGTGGAGACACCCGCAGTCCTGCCGGGAGTTCATCTCACCTGGGACACCCCACCTGTGTCCCAGGCTGGGGGCACCTGAGCGCAGGTCTGTCCTACAGGTTCTAACCCAGGGGTGGGCAAACTTTTTGACTCGAGGGCCACACTGGGTTCTTAAACTGGACCGGAGGCCGGAACAAAAGCATGGATGGAGTGTTTGTGTGAACTAATATAAATTCAAAGTAAACATCATTACATAAAAGGGTACGGTCTTTTTTTTTTAGTTTTGTTCATTTCGAACGGGCCGGATCCGGCCTGCGGGCCGTAGTTTGCCCACGGCTGTTCTAGGCTCACAGCCTTCTCGGTGCATCCAGCAAGCACAGCTCTGCAGGAATTAGAGGAGGAGAGAGAGGCAAAGAGCCGGGGGGCCGGGGGTGCGGGGCACCTCCAACACACAGAGAGCGCCAAACACAGGCATTTGAGGTCACATGTTGACTTCATTTTACCCGGGGCGGGGGGGGGGGCTGGAGGAGGGGCCGCCTCTGAGCTCGGGCCAGGGCAGACCAAGCCCCCGCCTCTGCAGCTGACCCGGAGTTTCCGACAAGGTCATGTCTCCGTCCGGTCTCCCCAGGCATCCAACCCGCAAAGCTCTCGTGTGTGTGTGTGTGTGTGTCTGTGTGTCTGTGTGTCTGTCTGTCTTTCCCCCCAGAGACTCCAAGACCCGTTTGTCACCCAAGACCTGCTTTGTTTTCAAAACCACGCCTGCCTCGGCGAACACGTCTTTCCTGGGAGCCGGAGTCTGTGTCTAAGGCCCCGTGAGTGACTAATGGGGAGTCACCCAGCCTGTGGCTCGGTACAGTAGTTTATATTTATGTAAGCGCTTAAAATTCAACTCGGAGCCACGGCCACAGCAGGGGAGGACAATTAGTAAATTCATTAATCGTGCGTTTGTGTGCTCTTTGAGTCTCCAGGCTCATTATTTGTTGAAATTATTTTGCCTCTGTCAGAAGCGGTGCCACGTGGAAATGTCTCCGTGCAGGTTTCCGAGTGAAGCCGAGCCTGGGACGTTCACACGGAATTCCGAGCCGCCAGCGGCACCGGCTCCCGCCCGGCACGCGGTGGGGCCTGAGCTGAGGCGGCTCACCACCTGCTGGGGGAGCATCGCGGACGAGGGGTCCTGGCCGCGCCGCCCGCCCCTGCTCTCTGCGGACAACGGTCATCTTCCCAACTTCCATTAGTTAGCGTCTGACTGTTAACTAATAAAGGCCCCGGTCCAGACGGCGAAGCAGGTGAGACCTGTGCGCGCCTCCTCCACGACCACATCAAGTCACAGCCGAGTCGGAGAGCAGTCACCCCGAGAGCCATCTGCAGACCAGCGGGCAGGAGCCTCATCCCCGAGGCCACACAGACCACAGCAGCGAGCCACCCAATCAGCTCCGCAAGGGACACCGGTGGGGGGAGGGGGCGGGGGGGGGCTCTTGGCCGGCCCCCCCCCAGGTAAATTCTGTCCCACGGAGTCACCGGGGTGCTGGCCAGTCAGGCGGAGGGCCAGCCCCACACGCCTTCCAGAAAAGGCGTGGAAAAGCCAGGCCCCGATCTCTCCAGCTGACCCATGAGCACCCAGCTCACAGCATCCGAGGTCCAGGGAGAACGACGCCAGGAGGACGTAACGGAGGGTTTCAAGGGAAACCTTCATTTCCCAGAAAGTCCACAGCGACCCCACCCAGGACGCCTGAGACAGAGGCCACGTCTAGGAAGAGGAGGAGGAGGGAGAGGGGGCGGTGGAGCGGCCGAGCGGGCAGGCCCTGCAGGATGAGGCCAGCGGGGATGTCAGCGCCTGGAGGCGGCTCAGGACCATCCTCCCCGAGTCCCTCAGAGGCCCCTTCGATCCACGACGGGAGGCGGGACACGCAGGACGTGTGGCCGGTGATGGCCGTCCTCCCGCCACCAGCCGGTCTGAGGGGGCCTGGGCTCCGTGCTCTGGGTGATTGAAAGCAGGCCCCGCCCATCCACATCCTTCATCCCGAGGAGGACCATCTCGAAACAGCCAGACACGCGTGGGGAGAAAAGCAGGCGGACGGGCGCTCCAGGACAGGCCACGAGTCCCCACGCCGAGGAAGCCACGCTGCAGCCTGGACATTCAAACCCGGGAAGGAGATCGCACCGCGGGAGCCGAGTCTCCACGTCCCGTCGGGAGCCCGTGGGTCCTGGACGCGCCTTCAGCGAAGGCTGCTGAGGAGGAAATGAGCGGCTCAGAGAGGGAACTTCTCACCGCGCATCCGATCTGCGAGGCCGACAGGAGGAAGGCGAGGGCGTGGGCGAGGGTTGGAAGGACGGTCCCCCTGCAGAAGGAGGTCACCTGGGTGTGGACAGGCCAGGAGACCTCGCAGCAGCCCTGCCCACTGAGAGAACGCTCGCGGAGCCGAGGAAAGGAAATGGTCACATCAGGCAAATGCTGGCCAAGGTCGAGTCCAAGCACCGGCCTGCCCAGGTGGCCCGGCTCCCCTGCTGCTCCTCCTGCCGCCCTCAGAGGCCCAGGAGTGTCCGGGGTCCCCTGGTCCCCTGGTCCCCAGGAGGGAGAGTCACGCAGTCGAAGCTCAAGCACCCGGGCTCACTTGCAGCCTGACTCGGTTTCCCTGGCAGCTGGGTCCCGAGCCCCACAGCTCCCAGAGCATCTCACTGTCCTCTCTGGGGAGCAATCTGATCTCTTCTTAGTTCAGCGGCTGCTGTTTACCTGACGTGACAACTCCTCTCATTCGAATGGTGTAGGGTTATCATTGGGAGTTCGCGTTTTTAAATAGTCATTACAAAACGACGATGAAAAATAAAGGTCGTTTAAAACCAATAAATAAATACGCTCAGACGCTGACTGACGCTGTAAACCTGGCGCACCATATGTGGAGCCGCAGCCTCACGCTACGCGACGCTGCAGCAGGAACGCGTCCTTTCCAAGCCGCGCTGCCAGCTGCATGGCAAAGGCGAGGCTGGCTGCTACCGAGGGAGGCTGGCTGCTACCGAGGGAGGCGCGCTCCTCTTCCAACCCGCCCCCCGCCCGCGTCCGCCGGCTCTGAGGGGAACCAGCTGCCGCGGAGCCGCCTGCTCTGGTCCCGGCGCCCAGCTCCAGGTGTGCGGCCTGAAGGAGATTGATGACTGGGACGGGCAGAGCCAGCCTCCTCCTCCAGGTACAGGGACAGGAAGGCAGCCCGTAGACCCAGCCAGCCTCCTCCTGGAGCCTCTTCCCGCCGCTGGGTCCTCAGGGGGAGGCGCCGGCCAGATGCTCAGGAGGAGAAGGAGATAAGGCCTCGCTGGGCTCCGGCTGAGCCTGGCACCGGTGAGGCACCCAGCCGGCTGATGCCATCACCGCAGCCTCCCTGGGAGGCCGGCACGGGAGGCCCCTTTCCAGAAGATGATGTGGAGGCTGGATGACAGACTGGAGCCCGGACAGTGTGGGTGCAGGTCCAGCGGGCTCCCCACTGCCCATGCAGTTTCCCTGGCACCGAGCACTGCAGCTCACCAAGCAGCGTTCCCTCCCTCCCTCCTTCCCTTCCTTCCTTCCTCCCTCCCTTCCTCCCTCCCTCCCTCCCTCCCTCCCTTCTTCCTTCCTTCTTTCCTTCCTTCCTTCCTTCCTTCCTTCCTTCCTTCCTTCCTTCCTTCCTTCCATCCTTCCGTCCTTCCACAAATGGTCATGGGCGGACTCACATGCCCAAGGGCTTAGCAGTGAGTGAGTCAGATGAATGTTCTTGCCTTCAAAGACACTAGTGATAAAGAGATGTCGGTGCTTCGTTCTAATGGCCAATGTGTGTCGGGTGAGGTTTGGACGAATGTGGGCCCAGCCTGCGCGAGAGCACTGTAGCCTCATCGCCAGCTCACACTCAGCTATGTCCCTGCTGATGGTTTCCACTCCAAGTGTCAAAAAAGTTGAAGACTTGCCCGGCCGGGGTGGCTCCATGGTTGAGCGTCAACCTATGAACCAGGAGGTCAGGGTTCAATTCCTGGTCAGGGCACAGGCCTGGGTTGCAGGCTCAATCCCCGGTGGGGGGCGTGCAGGAGGCAGCCGGTCCATGATTCTCTCTCGTCATGGATGTTTCTCTCTCTCTCCATCTCCCTTCCTCTCTGAAACGGATGAAACCCAGGCCGTGTGGCTCCCTGGATGCACGGCCACCCTCCGCCCCACCTGGCGGGATGCTTCCTTCCGCGAGCCCACCAGCGCTGTCCGCCTGTGAGTCCCACCGGGCCCCTCGCACCCCTCCACCCGGAAACGCACTCGCCAGCACCGGGCTCAGAAACAGCCGCCTGTGACGCCCACGTCTCAGGTCCCGTGAGCCGCTCTGCAGAGGGACCACGGCCCAGACACGGTCCTGGCTGCACCCGCGGCTCGGATCCCGCCCACAGCCACAGGCCATGTGCGTGGACAGGTCCCTCGGGCTCTGTCTCGGCTCCTTTTCCGCAACATTGAGGTGAGGGTGCCTTCTGCGTGGGTGCCGCGCGATGAGGACTGAGTTCCTACACAGCAGGGACCGGCTCAGTACAGACGTCAGGTGGGCTGTGCATCGCACACGGATCTTGGCGCACCTGTGCACACAGATGTGCACGTGTTCACACCTGTACGCTCACCCGAGGCCCGTCTGGAAGACAGTGTTCTCCTGTGAGGAAAGCAAAACCAAACAAAAGCCGTCGCGTGAATGTTAGCTGCCGCAGAGTTCGCGGGTCATTTGTCTCTAACGACCTGAGGTTTCGTTTAGTGGCCGTGACATTGTCTCAGTCAATACGGTGACGGTGTCTGAGCCGCTTCCGGGCGCAGAGCTGTGCCCGTCCCGTGGGGCCCTCGCTGGCAGCCTGGTCGCCCTCGAAGTGCCCGCTGGGAAGACGCAGAACCGGCCTCTGCCAGGCGATGCCGCCTCAGAGCTCAGCAGCGCGTGCTCTGCCTGCAACCTGCCTTCGCGAAGGGCTGTCCTCCCGCGATGAGTGGCCGATCGTTTCCAGCTCCAGCCACTCTCCACCGGAGTGCAGATGCGTTCCACACCCGCCACGAGGGAGGCACGGGCATTTGTAGGGCCGGACGCAGGAAATGCAGAGCTCAGAGAGGGCGTGGCCCCTGGGCAGGACTGCCGGTGCCTGAGGGGCTTCCTGTCCATGCCACACTCTCCTCAAGTAAACACCTGGCAGGGGAACTAATGCTCATGCCCAGGCCAGTGCCGGGCCTGCAGCCAGGAGCCACTCAGCCCCTGCCCGTGTCCACACACACACACACACATTCACACTCATACACTCACACACACACACACACTCACACACACACATATACACATTCACACATTCACACTCACACACACATTCACTCACACACACATACACATTCACACACACACATTCACACACACACATTCACACACACTCATACACACACTCTCTCACACACACACATGCACACACACATACACTCACACACACATACACACACATATACACACACATTCACTCACACACACATACACATTCACACACACACATTCACACACACACATTCACACACACTCATACACACACTCTCTCACACACACACATGCACACACACATACACTCACACACATACACACACACATACACACACATTCACACTCACACACACATACATACACTCTCTCACACACACACTCACACACCCACACATACACATACACACACACACATACACACATTCACACTCACACACATTCACTCACACACTCACACACACATATACACTCACACACTCTCTCACACACACATGCACACACTCACATACACACATACACATTCACACACACACATTCACACTCACACACATATACACTCACACACACACACTCACACACACACATACACATTCACACACACACATACACACATTCACACTCACACACACATTCACTCACACACTCACACACACATATACACTCACACACTCTCTCACACACACATGCACACACTCACATACACACATACACATTCACACACACACATTCACACTCACACACATATACACTCACACACACACACTCACACACACACATACACATTCACACACACACATACACACATTCACACTCACACACACATTCACTCACACACTCACACACACATATACACTCACACACTCTCTCACACACACATGCACACACTCACATACACACATACACATTCACACACACATATACACACACACTCATACTCACACTCACACACTCTCTCTCACACACACGCACATGCACACACACACGACTCGCTTCAGTGTCATCTCCTGGTCTACAGCCGAGACTCAGTACCCTCTGTGGCTGCTGTGCTGCTACTTCCTGGCTGTCACTTGGAGGCCTCTGGCCCCCACAGATTTTAATTGAACGTTCCGGAGGGAGAAATTTCTAGCATTGAGTTTTGAACTTTCGCTTCAGATTGTGAGCAATTAAAATATGACTAACCACAGAGCACGCTTTTCCTTTTCTCCAAGCGTCACCCCCTACAGAGGGAATGGAGATCGAACGCCGTATCATCACTTTCCATGCTGCTTTGACTTAAGTAAGAGAAGTTTCTGGAAAGGCCTTTGGAAACTTTCTGACGGCCCTGCTGGTTTCTGTCTTGGGCACAGTTCCTAGTCTGTCTCCTCTCCAGCCCTCACATCCAGCCCCGGCTGTAACACAAAGCAGTGATCCCGGAGCGGGACCGACAGCCAGGCTCTGAGGACGCCTTTCAAGACGATCCTAATAAACAGACAGAGGGCGCGATCCATCCGAGCCCAGCCTGCCAGCAGCCCCACGTCTGTGCCCTGTGGGTCCCTCTCCCTTCCCCACAAATCCTTCCACATCCTGGGCTCCCAGCCCCCGGGGGACCTGGCCCCGACCACACGGAGAACACAGCGCATGCTGACGAGAGCCCGGCGGCCTCCCACATCTGAACTGCACCCGGCAGCACCTCTCACACACATACACACACTCACACACACTCACACACACACATGCACACTCACACACAGTCACACACACACACTCACACACATACATACACACACATACATACACACACACATACACACACACACATACACACACCCATACTCTCATACACACACACACTCACACACATATACACACACACTCTCACACACACATACACACACATACACACACATACACACATATAGACACCCATACACACACACTCACACACACATACACACACACATACACACACATACACACATATACACACCCATACACACACTCACACACACACTCACACATACACTTACACACACACACTCACACATATGCATACACACACACATACACACACTCTCACACACACTCACACATACACACTCATGCATACACACACTCACACATACACTCACACTCACACACACATACACACTCATGCATGCACACACTCATACACACACATACACACACATATACACACTCACACATACACACTCACTCCTTCAGGGAACCCCCTCCCAGGCAGGTAGTTTCTCTCCTTCACCCCCCCCACCCCCCACACTTGTCTAAACTCACTTCCCCTTAGGGCCCAGGCGTTTTTTAAAGATAGGCGTTCATTGATTTCAGAGAGGGGACAGGAGAGGGAGAGGCAAACATCGATGTAAGAGAGAAACACAATCACTGCCTCCCACACGCACCCGGCCCGGGGATTAAGCCCACAACATGGGCGCGTGCCCCGACCAGGAACCAACATGGCGACCGTTCAGTGCACGGGTCGAGGCTCAACTCACTGAGCCACACCGGCCAGGGCAACCCCTGCACTGTCATTCTCCCTCTCCTCACCATCCCTCCCCCTGCAAATATCTGCACGGTACCCCTTGTCCTCGCACGCCTTCCCGCAAACCGCCACCGTCCCCATTGCACGCTCCCACCACTGGATGCGGAAGGAAGAGTCCCCGTTCTGCACCCCCTTCTCGCCTCGTCCCCAAGCCGGCCCCCACCTTTGCATCCCATCGGATTCATCGCCTTGGCAGTGTGGTGAGGACTCGGGGGTCAGACAGAGGTCAGGAAGGCCTGGGCTTCAGGCAAGGACTTGGCTAGAAGAGGCCCTGTCGTCAACAAACACGAAAATTGAAGCTTAAAACGTTAACTGCCCTCTTTGGGGGGGAAACTAGCATTTTGTCAGTTTCCTGAGCCAAAATGAGCAGGGGAATGCCTAGGCCCAGAGAGGGCAGAAGGGCACAGCTCCGTGGGCAGTGTCCACGCCTGTCCTGCACTCTGACCCCACGGGGAGGACACGAGCAGGGACGGAGACGCCGCCTTCCTGCAGGGAGCGAGGACAGAGAAACCCGGACGCCTGGCCTGCGGGCCCGCGGGATGCTCAGGTGCAGAGGAGAAATGAGGGCTCCACCTGCACGTGTGCCGCCCATCGCCCACCTCCCGGCCCCGTCTCCCTCCTGTGCCTCTTGCCGGCCCCGCTCTTCCGTCAGGAGCGCAGGCGCCGTGTCCGCTGGAAGGCATCAGCCGCCTCGCCCACCCTGGCCGTGGCCTCCCCCTCTGCGGTGAGGCTCCCAAAGCCAGTGACGAAGCCGGACGCTCTCTCCCCCCAGGGGCTGAGAGGAGGCATCGTCCTAGTCGTCAGGAGGTGAAAGGGGCCCGGCCAGCATGGCTCAGTGGTGAGCGTCGACCTATGAACCAGGAGGTCACGGTGTGATTCCGGTCAGGGCACAGGCCCGGGCTGTGGGCTCGATCCCCAGTGGGGGGCGTGCAGGAGGCAGTTGGTCCATGATTCTCTCTCATCATGGATGTTTCTCTCCCTCTCTCTCTCTCTCTCTCTCTCTCTCTCTCTCCCTCTCCCTCTCCTTTTCTCTCTGAAATCAATTTTTCAAAAAAGGTAAAAGGGTAAGACAACCCCTGTCTCTCTTCCCCTCACCAACTCACGCCTCCTCCCCCTCGCCCCAGGTTTATGTTCGCTGTGAGACCATCTCGGGGGGTACAGCGTCCACGTGGGCCTGGGCCTCTGTGCTGGGAACGCCCCCGGTGCCTGGCGATGCCCGCTCTGACGGACTGGCGAGGGAGGCCATGCCACTCGTTTGCTTCACAGGCACCAGGAAGCAGCCAACAGGTGGCCGGTGGAGTCACGGAAGAGGAAGGTAGATCTGCAGTCGCTGCGGATCCAGCGGAGACGCGCCTGTGACCGGCCTCCAGGAAAGGGCTCTACGTCGCCATAACAACACCTGCAGGCTCTCAGGATGGGAACTCTCCTTCCTAAATTAGCCCGTGGCTGGGCCCTGAGAGAGGAGGAGGGGAGGAGGAGCGGCCGGCACACCTGACGTCCTTACGGGCAGAGGGGCCGGAGGAGAGCGTGGTCCCAGCGCCGGGCGGGAGCTGCTGCGTTTGGAGCCGCGGCCGTGGCAGCAGGTGCCGTTAGGGGAGCGGATGCCGCCGGGCTCTGCGGGCTCGCACACCTGCCCTGGCCGCACTCCGCTCCGCTGTTGTCTGCAGCTGCCGCTCGCCCGCCTCCCCCTTCCTAACAAGGCCTCTTCCCCGAGCAGAGCCGCGATGACGAAGGCCGGTTTTCTTTTCCACCACCTCCCTCCCCCGAGCTCAGTCCCCGGGCTGCTCCATCCGCTCACTGCACCCCGTCCCGAGGTGGAAATAAACACCATCGCGCCCATTTCACAGACAGAGAGGCGGAGGCCAGGGGCTCAGGGCCAGCGTTGTTTCCCATGCGTCAAAAAACAGAGTCTTAGCAGTTAGGCGCCTCGGGTTTACCTGGAAACGCTGCCACTGACAGACCCTGTGGCCGTGGAAAGTTGTCGGTTCTGAGCGTCAATGGCTTCGCCTGTACAGAAAGCTGGTAACAGGAAGCTGGTGAGAGTACATGCAGGAACACCCCTGGGCGCCCCGGCGCATGGGCCAGCCCCCCCGACACAGGGCGCGCTCCGCAGCACCGGCCGCCCTGCGGTTTGGAAACGGTTTTCTGGCCACGGCAGTGTGGACGGGTCAGCGCAACCCTCCCTCTGACCGAAGACACACGTGAGAAGAAAGGTCAGGTTAAGGACACTGCGGAGTCACCGAGACGGCGAGACTCACGCTGTCAAGACCCGGAGAGGAGGAGCGTGTAAGGCCGCCTCCCCCCAGGAAGGTGGTTCTCCAGGTGTGGGCACCGGGCGGGCAGCAGCACCTGGAACTGGTGAGAAATGCCCGCTCTCAGGCTCCGACCCAGATCCACCGCATCATGAACCCGGGGGTTGGGGGCGTGGGGGAGAGACGCAGAAACCTGAGTTTTAACAAACCCCCTCGGTGATCCTGATGTGTCCGAAGGTCTGAGAGCCACGGCCCCACCAGCACCTGCCCAAGGTGGAGGATCACAGTACTCACTGGCATTGCATGTTCACCAAGTATAGAGGAGCCTCATTGGTTGGCACTGGGCGTTCCCGGGTAGAGAGGAGCCACATTGGTTGGCACTGGGTGTTCCCGGGTAGAGAGGAGCCACATTGGTTGGAACTGGGTGTTCCTGGGTAGAGAGGAGCCACATTGGTTGGCACTGGGTGTTCCCGGGTAGAGAGGAGCCACATTGGTTGGCACTGGGTGTTCCCGGGTAGAGAGGAGCCTCATTGGTTGGCACTGGGTGTTCCCGGGTAGAGAGGAGCCTCATTGGTTGGCACTGGGTGTTCCCGGGTAGAGAGGAGCCACATTGGTTGGCACTGGGTGTTCCCGGGTAGAGAGGAGCCACATTGGTTGGCACTGGGTGTTCCCGGGTAGAGAGGAGCCACATTGGTTGGCACTGGGTGTTCCCGGGTAGAGAGGAGCCACATTGGTTGGCACTGGGTGTTCCCGGGTAGAGAGGAGCCACATTGGTTGGCACTGGGTGTTCCCGGGTAGAGAGGAGCCACATTGGTTGGCACTGGGTGTTCCCGGGTAGAGAGGAGCCACATTGGTTGGCACTGGGAATTCATCGCGTAGAGAGGAGTCTCATTGGTTGGCACTGGGAATGCCATCGCGTAGAGACGAGGCAGGTTTCTGAGCAGAGCGATGGCGTGCTGAAAGTGGCATTTTAAAAAGATTAATTTGGGAACAAAACCAGTTGTGGGGGAGACACAAGTGAGAGGCTCTAGAATGCCCACGGGGTGATGGGGGCCGCAATGAGAGCATCGTCACTGGCAGGAAGAATGGAGCCGCGAAGGTGGCTGAGAGCCGTGCTCACCTCATTGCCGGCTGCCCCCTCAGCAAACAGCACAGGTGAAATGAAAAGCATAGACTCTCCAGTGTCTTCTGGTGAGTGGCTGTGGCCTGTTTCACAGAGCAGGGCTTCGGCCATGATTGTAGGGACAGCCAGGACTCAATGCCACCCCAAAGGACATCTGTGCTCCCCACACAGGAGGACGCACTGAGCATGGGCGGCAGGAGTGGGAAGCACGCAAAGGCTGTACCTGTGTGTCCTGCAGGGATTCGGGGAGGGATCCCAGCTCTCGGGGGACCTGAGCCCACCCCCCGCATCTTTGGTGCCACCTCCAGAGGCCGGAGAAAGCAAGGCCCTTCCCACCAAAAGGGTGAGCAATGCCCAGAGACGCACGGCAGAAGCAAGGCCCCCAGGAGGCTCCTGCCTGTGAGGCACATTGGTTAGATGCCCTGTTACTTGCAGCCCAAAGCATTCCCAACACAAGAGCCTCTGCTCGCCTCGCACTGAACCCACACTGAGCTCGGGGGGACCTGGAACTGGGGGTGCTCCCCAGAAAGATGCTGATGAAGTGCATCCATAACCAGTTCCAGGCACCATCTCTACCTCCATCACAGGCACTAGTGAACTGCAGCCGGGAAGCCAGAAGGCAGACTTCGGGGTGTCCCTCTGCCACCTCACCACTCAGGGACCCCAGGCTTCTTTCTTTTGAACATATTTTTATTGGTTTCAGAGAGGAAGGGAGAGGGAGAGAGAAAAAAACTCAATGATGAGAGAGAATCATGAATCGGCTGCTTTCTGCACGCCCCACACCGGGAATCGCGCTGCCTAAGCATGCGGCCCCACCAGGAATTGAACTGTGACCTCCTGGTTCATAGGTCGATGCTCAACCACTGAGCCACACCAGCCAGGCAGACCCCAGGAAGACCCCCGTCTTCCCGTCTGTAACATCAAGATAGTTCCTGCTCCTTAGGCGTGTCGTGAGGACGCAATGAGATCTCGGGTAGAAAGTGCTGACCTCGATGCCTGGTGTGGGGCTGGCACCCATTAAAAGCCAAGCGCTGTATTTTCACAGATGAGAGACAGTCGTCCGAAACGGCCAGAAAAGGTGCCCAAGGTCACACTTAGAGTAAAGGCGGAGCGTGCTTATTCCCATGGATGCGTCGTTCCTGAGCAGCTGTCAGCGCGTCAGCAAATATCGAGTCAGTGCCGGTGAGGGGCGGAGTTCCCCACCAGACACTCAGCATTCCCGCTCGAGGACAGTGCCTTCCGTGCGAGCGGGTTCACTGGCCGGCAAGGGTGTCAGTTTCTCCGGGTCAGCGGGCTGCGCCCAAGGCTGGCCTGGAAGAGGAAGGACGCAGAGGCCTCCGTGGTGCTGTGTGCGGGTCCGAGGAAGCCGCTCTCACAGCGCACATCAGTTGGCAGCACGGACAAACTCAACGCAGCAGGTCGCCCTGGCCTGAGTCCTGTCTTCCCACAGAACGCATCCACCCACTCAGCCCTCCTTCTCCCTCTTCCTCTGCAGATAAAACAGCTGCCCTGGGCCGTTAACTGGCCCTGAAACACCTCGTCAGTGTTAGTCCTGTGAGTGTGGCATCGCTTCTCATCACCAGTCACCCTCAAATGACACTATCCCCAGGCAGAAAATGGCTGATGTCGATTATATATATACTAGAGGCCCAGTGCACGAAATTCATGCACAGGTAGGGTCCCTAGGCCTGGCCGGTGACCAGGGCCAATTGGGGCCTTCCGGCTGCCAGCCAGGGCCTCCATTCCACACCGCCCCTGGTGGTCAGCGCACATTATAGCGAGCAATCAAACTCCGGTCTCCTGGTCGAACTCCTGAGGGGACAATTTTCATATTAGCCTTTTATATAGAGAGATTATAGAGAGAGAGAGATAGTAAATATATGTGTATTGATTTTAGAGAGTAAGGGAGAGATGGAAACATCAATGATGAGAGAGAATCATGGACCGGCTGCCTCCTGCACGCCCCCCCACTGGGGATCGAGCCCGCAACCCAGGCATGTGCCCGGACTGGGAATCAGATCATAACCTTGTGGTTATAGGTCGACACTCAGCCACAGAGCCACACCAGCTGGGCAATGGAATATATTTTTAATAAATAAACGTGTGTGTGTGTGTGTGTGTGTGCGCGCGCCCGCGCGCATTCTTCTATATCAAGTGAACTTTCTTGAAGAGAGGAGTGAGGTCCGCTGGCAGCGGAGATAGCTTGGTTCTTGGGACAAAGGCAGCAAAAGGAAGAGCAGGAGGCTGTGGGGAGCCCAGGGGAAGGGCAGGAGGCTGTGGGGAGCCCAGGGGAAAGACAGAAGGCTGTGGGGAGCCCAGGGGAAGAGGAGGAGGCTGTGGGGAGCCCAGGGGAAGGTCAGGAGGCTGTGGGGAGCCCAGGGGAAGGGCAGGAGGCTGTGGGGAGCCCAGGGGAAGGGCAGGAGGCTGTGGAGAGCCCAGGAGAAAGACAGAAGGCTGTGGGGAGCCCAGGGGAAGGGCAGGAGGCTGTAGGGAGCCCAGGGGAAGAGGCTCCCTACATTTGTGGGGTGGGGGGCACCCTGCATATATTGCAATTATTCTTTCTTCGGAAGTGAGGACGTCGAGCTTTCGAAGGGTTGAGTGATTTATCTAATTGCACAGCCAGGAGGTGGCAGAGTCTGGACTTGAACGAAGGTGCCAGACGCCCATGTCACTGCGTGTGGCCACTGTGGCTCCCTGGCTGTGGGTGTACGATCCTCCTTCCTCCTCAAACCCCAGGGCAATCCGCGTGCGTGGGTGTGGGGGCTGGACACTGTGTTTGATGCCAGAGGCTAGATCAGTGGTTCTCAGCCTTGGCTGCACATTAGAATCGCCGGGGAATCTGTTTAAAATCCTGATTTCTGGGCCTCATCCTCCGTAAATTCTATTTCTTTGTGATGGGGAGGGGCCACCACATTAGTAACAAAGACACAGAATTTCCGGAGGACGGGGCCCAGAAATCAGGATTTTAAACAGATTCCCAGGTGGTTCTAATGTGCAGCCAAGGTTGAGAACCACTGGGTTAGATGGTCCTCCCTTCGAAGGGCTCACACTCCAGCTGTGACGCTGCTGCTGCTGGTGTCGGTCAGGGACGCGGAGGGGCGGAGAGAATGACCCCTCCCTGCCCTGTCACCCCAGGCTCCGGGCGGGTGGTGGCCGCAGCTATGGTTGTAAGAAGGACACGGACGTGTCCATTTCTCATAACAAGTCAGCATTTTTGTTTTGCTAATTTCCGAATCCTCTGAGCTGATTGTGTCCGTGAAGCCGCTGCCCGCAGATGCTGGGGGTGGGCTGGCTTCCTGTGTCCGTTCCGGGGAAGGCCCTCGGCCTCCCCGCTCCCCCTTAACGGTACCTCCTCCTCCTCCTCCTCCCTTTCCTCCTCCTCCTCCTCCTCCTCCTCCTCCTCCTCCTCCCTTTCCTCCTCCTCCTCCTCCTCCCTTCCCTCCTCCTCCTCCCTCTCCTCCTCCTCCTCCTCCTCCTCCCTTTCCTCCTCCTCCTCCTCCTCCTCCTCCTCCTCCTCCTCCTCCTCCTCCCTCTCCTCCTCCTCCTCCTCCTCCTCCCTTTCCTCCTCCTCCTCCTCCTCCTCCTCCTCCTCCTCCTCCCTTTCCTCCTCCTCCTCCTCCCTTTCCTCCTCCTCCTCCTCCTCCTCCTCCTCCTCCCTTTCCTCCTCCTCCTCTTCTCTTTCCTCCTCCTCCTCCTCCTCCTCGCTATTATTATTTATTATAATTAAATGTGGTGCTTCTTGGCGGCAGGAGCTGTGATATACTCGCGGTGCGCAGCCTTTCCAGTGAGGAAAAGACATGCTGGTCCTCTTAATTTTATTGTCACCAACTCTTAGCTCATCGGGGCAGAATTTAATTTAGAAAATATTTTGATACATTTCATCGGCAAAGTAACCAGTGGTCTGAACAGCATTCGGCCCGGGCAGTGGAATGGGTGTCAGAGGCTCCCCAGATGTCCTCAGTGTGTGAAGTGTGATCTTTAACAACAAAAATCGCTGAGAAATCCGAACTCACCAAAGGCAAACGGAAGAACTAAATGGCCTGTGTTTCGGTGAGAGCCCCGTCTCTCCAGGAGTCTGTGGGCGGGAGGGGGCGGGGGGGGTTAGTGTTGGCCTCGTCGCGCGTGTTGGCGCGTTCTGGGGTGAGCGCGAGGTCAGAGGCCACATGGCCTCTCTCGGCCTCTGTTCCAGACGCACAGCAGGGACGCAAAGCAGCTCTCGGCAGCTCTGCGCTGTCTCCATCCTCACCAACGTCTTTACCGAAAGCCTCGGCTTCTTACGGACCCGCAGTAACTCCGCGATGCCTTCAGCCCCCGGGACGCCAGGCTGTGTCCTCACCCACACCCTGCTCCGCTCCTGAGGGTGCTCCCGCCTCACGGCCTGTGGTGAGGAGAGGCCTTCGCTCCTGAAGGTGCGGAAGATGCCGGCTGGAAGAGCCTCATCTGAAGGCCCGGCCGGGGCGGAGGGGCTGCTTCCAGGGGGACCCAGTCGCTCAGCGGCAAGCTGGACGGTGCGGGCAGGGGGCCTCGGCCCTCTCCATAGACCACGTGCGGGTCCTCAGCCACGGCAATGGCTTCCCCCAGATGGCCCAGAGGAAGGAAGGTAGAGGCCAGATACCTTCCATCACCTCCTCTCGGAAACCACTCACCTCACGTCTGCCACATGCTACTGGTCACTCAGACCAGCCCTGACACACATAGGAGGGGATTATACGGAAGTAAGGATAGCGCATCATGGCGAGCCACGCTCAAGGCTGGCTACACGGAGGAGGGGGAGGGGGAGAGGGAGGAGGAGGGGGGGAGGAGGGGGAGGAGGAGGGAGAAAGGGGAAGGAAAGTGCCTAACGGAGAATCTGGTTTTGAAGAGATGGCTTTGGCTTGAACTTCTGGATAAAAATGAAGTCAAAAGAGCACATTGCAGAGGAGGCGCAGGACTGGCCGTATCTTTGGACAATCCGCCCCCGTACTCAGCGGCTGTGGCGATGGGAGGGCTGAGCGCGAAGCCCCATCCTGGGCACAGCCTTTCCCTCTAGCGTGTCCCTCTGGAGAGGATGCCTGTCCACGGCATCTCGGCTTCCGCGGGTGGGGCCTGGATGCTGGGGCGCGAGAGGGACCGTGGAACTTCTGTTGCACATGTTCCATCAGGGAGGCCTCGGCCCACGCTCCCGGCTTCCCTCACCTACTCCTCTGGTCTCTGCGCGCGTCGGCTCCGTGGCTGAGCGACCTCTCGCTGCTCAGCCACGTTCTCAGCCTAAGTCCAGCCAAGTTACCACAGGAAAGAACCAAAGTCTTTTACTCCCAAAGGTTAATGGGGTGATTGCTTAGGAGGAAAGACCTTTTTGTCATTGACACTGACTTTCTTTCATAGGGTGGGCCCAGGCGGGCACAGGTGGGCACAGCCAGGCACAGGAGGGCAGAGAGTCCTACCGCCTTCATTTCGTGGTCCCCCTCTTTCCCTCCAACACCGAACTTCCCACAAACGATGTCACACCTCCTGCCCACGGAGACCCTGAAGGTAACGAGTGGACCTTTCTTTTCACCAAGAGCGCAGGGATGTCTTTAATGCAGAGAGTGCTGCCCCCCCAGCCTTCCTCCCCAAGGACTCACCAGTCTCGTGCCCCCTTCTCCTCTACTGAGTGGTCCCGGCCACCCTGGCAGGGACGCGCCCACACGCCCGGCACTGCCTCCCGGCCGGGCTCCCTGGAGCCCCCACAGGAATGAGGGACGTGTCTGCAGCCGGCTGTCCGTCAGAATGAGAGTCAGTGTGCCCTGCCCTCCGCTCTCCTTTGTCCTGCGTCTTATCACGGCTCAGCAGGGCCGTGGCTGCCACGCCTCCCCGGGGGGTCTGGGAGACTTGTTAGCTGGCCTCCCTGTTTGGGAAGATACGTGTCCGATCGCGCACACAGTGGAAGGGGAGCGACAACGTGAATCACAACGTTGTGATGCATCTGCTTTGCTTAAATAAGGCCTGTGATCGGCTGAGCCGAAAGGATGGGACTAGAATCCCGTCAAGAGCAAAGACGAATGAGCAGAACTACAGTGACATCTGCTGGTCCCTCCCGTTGGGTCCTGGGCTTCACTGTCGCCAGAAACGGGTGGTGGGAGTAAATGACAGAGCCCAGCCTCTTGGGCTGGAAGGAAGCCCTTCGAAGGCTCGGGTGGGCACTGTGCGTCCCTTTGTTCCCAGCGGGGCTTCATCAGCGAGAAGACCAGCGCTTGGGCCGAAGGGGAGGCAGCTCTGCACTTGCTCAGAGCAGGGATGGGGAGCCGTCCTGTCGCCCGCGCACACAGCCCGCCGCAGGGGCAGGCACGACCCGGAGAAGAGCCGCGTGTCCCCAGAGAAGAGCCGCGTGTGCCACCTGAAGGGGAGCCACTGAAGTGTCTCCGAGTCTTAAAATGTGGGCTTCCTCTTCTGACGCCCAGGAGAGGGGTTGGGGGGGGACGAGCGCACATCACCGCCCTGCCTGGGGGCCCGGAGTTGCGCTGGTTTTCTGTACCCCAATGCCTCCCGCCGCGATGCTGAGACGCCTCAGAAAAGCATTAGATGTGACAGGCGCTCCGGGTCGGGCCTCGGGGATCCAGAAGCTCTGCCCCCCGCTGGCTTCTGTTCAGGCAGATCTTCAGGGACCAAGTCCTCTGCCCTCAGCCAAGAAGACAGAGCGAGCCGCTCTGGGGTTGAGCATCCGCATCCGGGGCCCAGCGCGCCAGGAGCGGCCTCCCGGAGGCTGAGAGGTCCAAGCCGCCGCCCCGAGCGTCCCCGGCCTCGGCCAGCGTCCTGTACAGAGAGGGCAGGGCTTGCGTTGGACCCCCAAGGCCGAGCCACAAAGAGAGGCGCCCTCTGGACTCCGGACCATACCCGCCTCTTTCCAGGAAACACAACCCCCCGTGGTGTTCTCCCCGCACCGCCCTGGGCCTCCCGCGCGCGGGGTTCACAAGGACAGACGGAACGCTGTCCCAGCAGCGCCCCTCACCCAGGAATCAGTGGAGACTGGTTTTCGGAGGCGACAGAGCTGCTTTGGGGGGTCTGCGTGCCCCTTCGCCTCCGGGGCCTGCGAGGCAAAGAGGAGCGCTGCTCACGGACAAAGGGGCTGTTGCTTCTGCCTGGCGCTCGTGGGGCGACCTGGGGAGCCGGGCTGTCCCCTGGCTGGGCGGCGGCATCCTGAGCCCACCTCTGGCGAAGGACAAAGAGGCCCCGTCCAGGCCGCCCGCGGGGCTGCGCCTCGGACAATAACCATATATCGTGTGGACGTGACGTGCGGACCGTGTGCTCGCTCGGAGCCGCGCTGCCGGCTCCCGGGACCCCCTTAAGGACTCGGAGGGGCCGTGCATCACCGCACGTCGAGAGCACATCCCATAAAGCATCCGGGAGCCGGGCCTGGGGGCTTCATTTTCCTGCGGCAGCCACACCACGCGGGGGACGCGGCTCCTCAGTCTGCGTTTTCTTCTTTCTTCCTTTCTGTGTGTGTGTGTGCATACGTGTGTGTGTGTATGTGTGTGTGTGTGCGCACGCCTGCACTGTGAAGCCACTTTTCCCTTCTCAGCTTTCAGCCTGGTTGGGTTTGCACAATTCATCATTGTTTCAGCAGGTTTCCTACAAGGGGAGATTACTGCACTAATTGATTATTAGTTGATTGTCATAAGAGTCACATTCTATTTGCAGTGATTCCTGAGAGCAAGGGATGGCCCCGGTGGTTCTCACCAGTCAGGGGCCTGCAGACCCCTGGCCAGGCCGGCATCTCCAGGGACCCATCGTCTGGCCCTGACCGAGCCACGTCCACATTCCCACAGACGAGGCTCAGGCGGGGGGGCTGAGTGGAATCGAGAGCATCGCTTCCTGTTGTTTCCTCCTGTGCAAGATGCTGGGCGTCGCTTTATCCTGAACAACGGAGCCTGTTTGTGAGATGAGGGCATTGTCTTTCAGAATCCGCCCCTGCTGTCCTGTGGCCACGGATCTCAGGCCCCAGGGCCCATGGGCTGAGGCCATGGCCACGGATCTCAGGCCCCAGGGCCCGTGGGCTGAGGCCATGGCCACGGATCTCAGGCCCCAGGGCCCGTGGGCTGAGGCCATGGTCACGGATCTCAGGCCCCAGGGCCCATGGGCTGAGGCCATGGCCCTACCTACAAAACACGCTGCAGTTTATGACTCAAACTCAGTCACTGGAAGAGCCACATTGTCATGTTCATTCATTCAGCCCTGAATTCAGTCATCAAAACCTTTCACATGTCCCTGGGCGGACATCCCCTATGTGTCCTTACACAGACATCTCCACGCGGACATCCTCCAGGCGTCCCTGGGCGGACAACCAGCCAGAACTCCACAGAGATGGCTTCTTTGTTCGTCCTCTTGCCCCTCTCCCATCCTCACCCTCAGGCTTTTAAAAACCTTCTACTTTCCTGAAGACCACCGTGATCTGTCAGCCACTGGACAAGGTAAGGTGTCAGCCCCCTGGTGGGGCCTACAAGTTCCCGGGCCCCTGGCATGGGTGGCAATGCCCACCAATCCCCACTCAGACGGTTCTCAAGCTGGGCAGAGGAGCACAGAAACGCTCTGACGCAGGCAAAAAAGGGGGAGAGGGAGTGTTGGGGTGTTTCCCAACATCGGGTGGTGGTTTGCTTTAAAGATTCTCACTTCCTACCCCTTGCCCCTGATCACTATGCAAAATACTGAGATCCGCAAGCCAACACCCCGCTCTGCGTAGCTCAGTCTCCTGTCAGCACCCTCCCCAGGCTTACCAATTCCATTTTTATTTCCCAGCCCACCCCCCAGGCAGCTCCTAACCTGACACCCTGAGGTTCAACCACCAACCCGCTCGTTCCTGGGTCATGGCCTCGCCTGCCACATGGGAATACATGTCAGCTGTGGAAACAGTCATGAACACGCCAAGCCAACACGCAGGGGCATGGCTGGATGTGTGCAGGGCACTACACGTCTAACTTATTTATGCCCGGATTCCCCGGGGACCTGTCCCTGTGCCCGATCTTCTCTCCCCAACCCCCCCGGCATGGGCACACCTCACACCCTGTGCGGGGCTCCGCTGACGCGGGGGCGTGTTGTGTGTCTGCGCGTCGTCTCTTCGGTCTGAGCGCTGCGGTGTTCACACAGCGCCGTGTCTCTGACTCTGTGTCACTTTACATCACAGAGGGAGACGGAAGAGGACGGCGCTGGAGGGAACGTGAAGGGGGACGAGACGGGAGGCTTTGTCAGGAGTTTTAAACTTTCCTATTGAGCGAGAAGGAGCCCCCGGGAGACGGCGCTTTAGATGCCTGGTCCTTCGCGGCTCACGGTTGCCATAGAGAAGAGAGCGCGTGAGGATGAGACAGTGTAGGGCCCACGCGGGACTCCGCACGGTGACCGGCGGACGGTGCCTGAGACAATCGCCCTTTCATGTGGGCGTTGAGGCTGTGACCGGTGGGGTCACCGTTTACTGAATATATTTCCTTCAGAAAAGCATGAGACGCCTCGGTGTTTGACTGTTTCAAAGGGAAACTTTCTGGTTTTTACCTGAATTCCTTTATCCCATGATTCACAGCATCAAGGACAGGACTTAGACTCGTAGGGGAAGGGCCTTCAAATTCATCCGCACCCCTGGCTCGCCCCGTCAATCCTGGCAAATTTCCTTACTTCACTGGTTTTATGATATTAACCATTGGCAGCCAGAGCCCGGGTGGGGAGGAAAGCTGTAAGTGCCGAGGAGGGGAGCACATTGGGGCACCGTTCTGCCAGGGCACCCGGATGCCAGGCTGCACATCGCGCTGCAGGAAGCTTGGCACCTGCCCTGACTTCTCTGAAGTAAAAGACAGGTATCCCTTACGGGCTGAGCTGTGTTCCCCCAAAACGTAGATCTTGACATAGTGACCACCAGTAGCTCAAAATGGGACTATTTTAGGAAATAGTGCTGCTAAGAAGACAATTAAGGCAAAATGAGGTCACTGGGGTGTGTCCTAATCCGACCTGACTGGTGTCCTTATGGAAAGAGGGGATTGGACATGGACACACGTGGACGGGAGGCCACGTGAAGACACTGGAGGAGGATGGCCATCTACAAAGGGGGACCCTCGGGAGGGACCCCCTGCCGTTCCTGGGTCTTGGGCTTCCAGCCTCCAGGACTGAGAGGGAATGACTCTGTGGCTTAAGGCACCCGCCTGTGGTGCTTTGTGGTGGCGGCCCTAGCCAATGAATGGGGCGCCTATAATTGTGCGGTAAGTGAAGAAAAGTGAATCAATCTAGTAACGAGGACTCTTGGGGAACCCGAGATCTGTGACACTCAGGTGAGCAGCTGACACTACCCATCAGGCCGAGGGTCTGGCGCTCGCTCTTCTGCTCATGACTGGATGACCTCAGGCAAGTTCGCCAGCCTCTCTGAGCTCCAGCCCCTCCTCTGTGAGGTGAGGACCATGACCGTTGATCATGTGCTATACGGTTATGGAAGCTGTCCTTCCCTATGTACCGTATATGACGATGAATGACATCGCCTTATTCTGGAGATGCTACGGTGATTCTAATTAAGGAGAGAGATGCTCAGAAATTAAGAATTGCCACACGATGGGATACCTGCCTCCATAGAACCGTGTGCACGTGCTACAGTTCAAAGGGAACAATGAGCTTGCTCTTCCAGCACAAGTGCGCATGTCAGTGAATGAGATACGAGGGCTGTGGGATACAGAATCAGGTCCGAAGACGGGGGTGCCTAGCAGGGCAAGACAGGCCCGAAGAACAGTTAGCTGTGATTGGAGAACATCATCCACTTTGCAGAACGTGAGGTGGGAAAGCTAGGTTGGTGTAGGACCACAAATGGCCTTGTTTTAGACAGTAGAGGTCACAGAAGGTTTTTAAACCAGGGAGCGACCTAAACAGACCTGTCCTTTGGAAACACACCTGGAAGGCAGGGTAGTGAGTGGATGTGATGGGAAACATCTGGAGAGTAGGTAGTTACTGGAAGTTACTGGAAGTTACTGAAAGTTACTGGAATAGTTCATGTACTTGATAAGCCCAGGGTTTACCAGAAGGACTGGATTGGATGAGCCATGTGAATCCACACTTTAAATAATAATACCAATACTTGGGATTATTTTTGAGATGGAGAAGATTTAGGGCCAGAGCTTATGAATACAGGTCAACGCTGATTACATGTTCAAGATAGTTGTGAGAAATTAGTCAATATCATAACCAGCACGTGATGCCAGGTGGTTTTCTTAGCTGCAAATCCCTTCACTGAACATCAAAATAACCACGCACTTTGCCATGACAGCCAACCATCTGACTTCTCAATTCATTTCTGTCCTATTTCAATCATTGCTGCAACTTATCGTTACTTTTGGCGGCAATAAGAACACGCATGCCAGCATATTTAGTAAAATAAAGCAAGATTTCCACTCCACGGGCATTGGTGTGGAGAGGCCATGTATTATGAAATATACATAACATTATGTTTCAGAAACTGGTAAGATACTTCCTTTACCCACACGGTCCCCCTCCGTAGCCCCACCAGCACGGTCGAGCAGAAATGCCTGCTCCCTCCTCTTCCTCCCAAAGCCCTTGGCACGGTGCTGCCTGAATCGCATGGCAGGCAGGAGTGTCCGAGCCCGTCTCCATGGCTGGGTCCCCAGCTCGTGTCCTCTTTGTCTTCGGTTCCTCAGAGCCTAGCACAGGGTGGCCTGGCCACAGTGGATGCTCAATAGTCAGTCACCGACTTGCTTTCGGGTTACTCCCAGGATGGGTGTGTGTGTGTGTGTGTGTGTGTGTGTGTGTGTGTGTGTCCTATAAACTCAGCATGAAAAGTGATGAAGTGATTGATGCAGACCCCGCTTCATGGCCTGTTTCCTACACGGCACGAAGGCCAGGGGCTGGGGGGACAGTGACCTCCCAGGCAGCACCTTCTCAGCACACGACTTGCTACCATGTCTTAGCTTTTGCTGGAAAGCTAACGAAGCCACAGGATGCTTTAGAACGTGTCGTCTTGTTTTCCCGCTTAAATCCTACTTACCATTGAGTCTCTTAGAAAACAGTCCATGGCCATGACAGCTGCCTTTTGGAGGAGCCTTATGATTTCCAAGGCAACATGTTAGACACTTTAAATACGCCACCTCCCCATGGTCCTCACTCTCCCATTTACAGGCAGGGAAACTGAGTCTGCTCCGAGTCTGGCTTTAGACACCGGGCTGCACCGCCCAGCCTGGGCAGGCAGCACGCACCCTCTGTCTCATCCCAGCCTGGAGTGGGGCTTCACACCGGGACCCGGCCGTCGTTTCCAGCACAAACTGGGACCTGCATATATGTCAGCGGATGACTGATGCGGCGCTAATCACTACCTGCGGGTCTGCAGGGAAGACTCAGGAGTCGCAGGGATAGGGATGTGTTCGCACCTGTACAACAATCGCATCAACGATGCTAATGAAGATAATCACACTCATTCACGTGGGGAGAGACGATTAGAAGCTCATCTCCGTGCCGGCGATGAAAGGGAGGCCACCGGTGGCGGGGGTGGGGGGGGGGTGGGGGGAGGGAGGTGGCAGTTTCGGTCCCCTCGCTCGGTCGTGCGCTATGGCCCAACAAAGATCCGGAGACTTCCCGAGAAATAGCCGAGGGATAACGACAAAATGTGATCGTTCCATAGCGATCACAGCCACCCGCTCCGCCGTGTGCAAAGCGCGGCAAGGGAGCATCCCTTCCACAATGTATGCTGCCCCGAAACAACACGGGGGTCAGCCACTACCACGAGGCTGACCGCCACCTCAATAAGTTAGTCAGCGATCATGGGCAGAGTTTGACCCACGAAGACTTTGAAAAACGAAGTAAATGCAAGCCATCACATCTATAATAATAAAAGCTTAATATGCTAATTAGACCGGACAGCCGAACGACCTTCCGGACGAAGCCGCGGCTGCGAGGGCCTAGGCAAGCCGCCGCAGCTGCGAGGGCTGAGCCCCTTGCACGAATTTTGTGCATCGGGCCTCTAGCCATTTATAAAAGACCCAACAACAGGTCCTAAGGGAGACAGGCCAAGCACCTCCTGTCCCGGAATTTGCTGTGTTTATAGGTTAAAGCAAATGTTTGATGAGTGTGCAGGTTCTGGGGTAGTGAACCAAGATGGTAATTGGCACGAACATTATTGCAAGTGTTTAATAGAAGGAGCCTTGTTTATAAAGCACAGAAGACGCAACGCAAAGGAACATCAGTGAACGCACAAGGCCTTCGTGGCCGCGTGCTCCCGACAGACACAAGCACGCTGCTAAGACGCTAAGCCATCCACTGGGCCCTCAAGCGCAAGTAAGAGTGGAATTATCACAGAGCTCGCTTAAGACCGTAAACTAAGTAAGTAAACACAAAATTTAAAGCACAACAAGTACTGAGATCAGGCCATCGTCACCCGCCCACAGTGCCTGCATAAAAGACCTGCACTGGGCTACATGCTCAAACCCATGAAGGAAGCGGGTTGTGGGCGGGAGCCGGAAGAGACAGAAAGGCCAGGAGGAAGGCATGCGGTCCCCAGGCCCAGGCGCCTGCAGCGGGGACCTGATAAAGCCAGGCCTGGGCCACTTGAGGCCCCACCCGGAAAACGGTGCCCTTGGGCTTCTGTGCCAACATCGCATTATTTGAAGGGTTTCTACGGAAATCTGAAGATTCAGTCAATACAAGGATTGCATACGACCTTCCCCCAAATTTTGCTCATTAGTTTTAAGAAGACATCTAGCCTAAAGGGCACTCATATGTTTTAAATAACTTGATTTTTGACGGAATTATAATATTTATTGTTAGCATCCTATAGCTGGTGAAGAAATGGAAGCGCCAGCGAGGGAAAGACCATGTTCAAGACCACACAGGGCGTCCCTGAGAAGGCCCAGGCTGGACCACAGGGCTGCCACAGCCTCTCCTCTCGTGCAACCAGCCCTCCAAGGTTAAAATGACCTGAAATGTAAAATACCAGTTGATTATCAGAAAAACACGTATCCAGGTTGGGAGATACATTTAAATCCCATTAAAGGAACTAAAAATTTCATGAGCAATACATAGATAATTTGTTTCTTATTAAAACATTAAATTTGTGGAGGATATTTAGCTGTTCAAATGTCAAGTAACAGGATAGCTATAGTAAGTTAATTAGGTACCAATTCACTGCTAAAGATACTTAATTGACATTTAATAAGCATATTAAATACCAATTAACCAACTATATTTAGTGCTAACTATATTTAGTCAAAGCTGTTTGGTTAATGGCTTGCTTATGCCTTCGTATCTATGGCCAATAGATTATAACCCAGTTAAACATATACATTAATGTGTCTCCCCGGTGGGGATTGTTGTCCAGATGCCCATGTGTGAGTTTAGCCGCCATCGCCCATCTCGGTGAAAGAAACATCGTCCAGCGTATTCCCAGGTCCTGGGAGACCCGGGTGCAGCCCTCTCCTTCCACCGCCAACTCAGACACGCGGAGGAACGAACGGGTTCGGGCAACAGGAGCCACAGGGCTCTTCAGGGCCGAGCTAGCAGCCCCTTCAGACCTGCGCAGACGGACTTCCTCCGTTCAGAAGCCGCAGCCATGATGTTTCCTAAGTCAGTCCTCTCCCAAGGACATTTCTCCACTGATTTTCAGAGTGGAAAGGAGGGTGAGAGACAGAGAGAAACACTGATGTGAGAGAGACACATCAAGTGGTTGCCTCCCACACACACCCAACCAGGGCCAGGGATCGAGCCTGCAACCGAGGTACGCGCCCAATCCTGACCAGGATCGAACCTGGGACCCTTCAGTCCGCAGGCCGACGCTCTATCCACTGAGCCAAATTGCCTAGGGCCATGCACTCCATTCTTGTTGCCATCTACAGGAAGGAGGAACACACTCGTGTGATCACTGCCTCCAGGATCTCCTGACTTTCCAGGGCTCAAGAGACCTTGGCCTGTGTTCTTTGGGACCACCTGCTGAACAAAGTCAGTCACCGGCTGTGGGACTCTTATTGTAGCTCAGTGATGGCGAACCTATGACACCTCTGACACGCGAACTCATTTTTTTGGTTGATTTTTCTTTGTTAAATGGCATTTAAATATATAAAATAAATATCAAAAATATAAGTCTTTGTTTCACTATGGTTGCAAAGATCAAAAAATTTCTATATGTGACACGGCACCAGAGTTAAGTTAGGGTTTTTCAAAATGCTGACACGCCGAGCTCACAAGGTTCGCCATCACTGCTGTAGATCCTGGTCACAACACACTCCTGCAGACCCGGCACTTGCAGCCCAAGAGAGAAGGGACACGTGACAAGAGATCAGGGCCCAGGGCCCATGCACCTTGGCCATTCTTCCTTGACCCAGGAAGGTGCTCAGTGTGTCTGCAGGTCCCGATACTGGGTGTCCTTCCCAGGGTTGAGTATGAGAAGTCATGTGAGTCCGTTACTCAGGACTCAGGGCAAGGCTGGCAGGCACTCACGTTACACCTGCAGGCACCATGCACCCAAACAAGCCGGGTCAGTCAACACAAGAGAACACCTCTTGCTCCACGCCCCCTACTGGAGGTGAGCTGATAGTGCAGAAGTCAATGGGATCTTGAAATGGGGGCCGCGCTTTTCATTACCAAAGCAATCAAGCTCGGCTCCCACGTGCTCAGGGACCTGGTCACAGCCCAAGGCCAGAGCGTGAACGTTAGTTGGGACGCCTGCGTGATCACATTTGCTCCGCGTTCCAGGGAAGTCAGTCTCTTGAGCTGAGCGGTTCGTGCTGGGAGCTCCCGGCTTATGGCAGACCTTTTCCTAGGGCCGTCGGAAGCCGAGCCCAGGGAAAGCGGAGTCATACCTGAGGACGCTCCAGCTACGGGAGACAGGAGTCCGCGGCCAGGAATCACCGGAGTTGTTCATCTCTCTCAGGATCTCGGGTGGATCACAGCCCTGCGGCTTTCGTCTGAGACTGTCTCAAGGCACTGCTGCCCCCTCTCCGCGGGCTCAACCCAGAGAAACTCGCTGGCAGAACTAAAACTCAAAATAACAAATTGCGCTGAGAGGGTATTTCTAGGGGGCAGACTGGGGTTAAGGCACGCAAAACAGCGAGCGTGGTCATTTCAAGTACAAACAGCTATGCAGTTACCAGGTGTGGTTGTAAAACGCAAGGCATGGCTAGAAGCGAAGGTCATGAATGTATTCATTAGCGTCTACGCTGAGGTTCCCGAGGCACAGTGGCCGGGCTGCCCTACACGGTCCTTGTTGCTCCCACTTGAACAATGGATTTCCCGTGAGTGGTCGGGGTGATGATCAGCAAGACGGCTGCATCTGTGGGTGGCGAGGGTGGCCGTTCTCCCATCACTGCTTCGGGCTCTGGTGAGAACCTGGCCGTCGCCCCCAGCCTTGGCCGTGCACCGACAGGTAACACGGCTTAAACGGTCCCGGGGCGGTGCGAGGCGAGCAATTTACCTCATTTGGCTTTTGCATCACATTTTCCAATGGGGGGACTCATGCCCTTTGCGTGTCTCCAGTTAATGAAAGATCTACAGCGCGCCGCGAGCATTGTTTGAAGATGCCACAAAACGGGGAGAAATGCGTGTCCAGGGGGAAATCATTGCGGCCCTGAATAAGGCTGATCAATGAGGGGGAGGAATAAAGGGAATTTATGTGAAATTTCGGTTCTTCTAGATGAGGTGCTCTCGGGTAAGCAAAACACTCGGGCGAAGGTTAGTCATGAATTAGTTAACACAGACCGCCTGACCCCGCGGACGGAGCCAGCATTTCAATTTTCAGCTCAGCTGGCAGCAGGCGCGAGGCTGACAAGGGGCTCGGCATAAATCATAAATTCCAGGATATTGTGCTCTAGCCTTCTAGGGGGTTGGCTAAGCCACAGTTGACATATAGATTTGAGGCTCAGAATCCAGTTATGGTGTTTAACGAGAAGAGAAAAGAAAAGGAAAAAGACAGAGCTGAGTTGGAGGGTAAAAACAATGCAGGAAGCTCAAGACAATGAGCTAAATGGAGGCTCTCCTGATGGAAGAGAAATGGACAGAGTGGGACTCCGCGTTTGGTTCTGAAAGCAGGTGATTGAGAAGCAGTGCGAACGAAGCATTACACTCGCTATGTCTTATAAATTTTGGGTTGACGATCAATTTGAGTTTCTCCGGTAGATCAGAACAAAAGGACGTAAATGCAAATCAGGAGGAAATGCATGTGAAATAAATGTAAAGGGGTATTTTATGGAGAAAGTGATGCCATTTAGGAGGAATTTGATAACCACACGGATTTCAGTAAATTAACGAGGTGATCGGTGTGAAAGAAACTCCTTGCATCTCCACGGGTCTCCCTATTGCTTCAGGAAAGAAAATAGAGTGTTTACTTTAAACTGCAGGATCCCCAACCTAAACCTGTCACCTCCAGGCTACGCCCCCCGACCCCCTGGGGACGTGTGGGGGGTGGGGAGCAGCCGAGAAACACCTTCTGTTCCATGGCCCCCAACCCTGAAAGTCTCCCGGCAGCGGTTTGGGGTCCAGCTTGTCGGAGATGCAGCTCAAACCCCATCCGGGGCCTCGGGAATCACAACCTGTACTTAACAAGGTCCCCAGTGATGTGTGTACATTCACGTCTGAAAAGCTGCGTAGGTCTAAGCTACCAACCACGGCTCCGGCTCCACGTGGCGGCACTTCCGCGGGCGGGCACCCTGGCTCTCGGTGGTGAGGCCGTCCCGGTGCCGTTACTGCCTCTCAATCTCCTTGCGTGTCGCATGGAAATGACAGCGACGATGCTCCCTGCTTCAAAGCGCCGTCAGCCGGACATGAACCCGGAGCCCCGACTCCGGGCCACACGGGCTGGCTCACGTCCCGGAGCGGCCGCTCAGTGGCTCCTGACCCGGGACAACACCGCAACCCTCCCTGGGACCTGGTTTTCGCACCTGGAGGAGGAGGGAACCACTGTCCCCACATGATCGGGCCGTTGTGGGGCCCAGGGATGCCACGGACGGAAACCTGTCCAAACGCCCCCGATGGCTGGATGCACCGTGCGTGCGGGCAGCGCTGTGCTCACAAACGCAGGCCCAGGCGGACAGGTTTTCCATAAGCGTGAGCTCTGCTCGGCGTCACTGCTTGCACACAACGCGGCTTATTGTTGTAGAAGCCTCCGGATTCAGGAAGATGGAGAGCCACGCATTTCAGATGTAAGTAATTATAAGTTTATGGCCGTGTGTGCCTTTAACTTCTAATGCGATCATACAGTTTTGGGCAAAATTTACCATGAATTCCCGTAGGCTCGCTTGCCTATACTGGCAAAAAGGGCAGATTAACTCACATAATTCAGTTAAAAACAAATAAACCTTTTGCAAAAAAACAAAGGGTTTTTCCCCCGCCAGGTCCTAACCCATTGGTCGGGACTGGCTTCTTTTTGTCTGTGTCAGTGGAATTTCCCTAATTCAGTCCACATGTCCTGACGCCGGAATCTGTCTGTGCGGACTCTAAGCCAACACTCACCGTCGCGGTGGGGCCAGGAGCGCTACGAACTTGGTTTTCTCTTTCTTTCTCCCTCTCCCTCCTGTAACCTCCCTCCAGGAACCAGCTCACACTGCCCCCACCCCCCCACCCCCCCGCCCCCGCACCCCCAGCTGGTTTCAAGAAGCCTCCCCTTAGAAGTCCGGCTCCCCCTCCTTCCCTGTGACCTGCTTTCTGGCTCTGGTCTCCCCTTGACCCCAGCTCCACCCCTCTCCCTCCTCACAGCCTCATTTCTGACCCCTGAGGTCACGAAGGACAAGAGCTTCCAATCCGCTGCCTTTGAAGGGCCTGTGCAGCCCTGAAATCCTGCGCCTGGGCCCGGGTTCTGGAGGGAGACGCTGCTCAGACAATGAGAGCTCGGATTGTATTTCCTCCTTGCAAGCCAGTGCCCGAGGCAACATCCGTTTGCAGAGAAGATGGGAACGTTGTTTTGTGCGTCTTTGTTGCCCATTCAGCTCTCTCCCGGGTGCGTCGTCTTCCGGAGGGGTCACCCGCAGTGTGCAGGGCAGCCTGGTCTTCGCTCAGAAACGCTCACTAATTACCAGGCCTTCAGATCTGACCTTGACCACGCGGGCAGGAAGGCCCTCCGTCCCCGTGCTGCAGGACCCATAGCTCAGCCTCCATAGGAAAGTCAATATTGGAGCCAAAATGACATTTAAAAACCATAAAGTTAAGTAGCCTGGTATTTACCTATGCTTCTCTCCTCCTCCGTCTCACACACCCTGCACTGAACTGTTTGTTCTCGGCCGGCCCGGGCCAAGTGGCGGGAGACGGGCTCCTGCTCCCAGTGGCTTCTGCACCAGGAGGGCACAGCCACCCAGGACCTGATGGGAACAGCGGGCACAGCCACCCGGGGCGCAATGGGAACAGCGGGCACAGCCACCCAGGACGCCATGGGAACAGCGGGCACAGCCACCCGGGACCTGATGGGAACAGCGGACACAGCCACCAGGGACCTGATGGGAACAGCGGACACAGCCACCCGGGGCACCATGGGAACAGCGGGCACAGCCACCGGATGCGATGGGAACAGCAGGCACAGCCACCCGGATGCAATGGGAACAGTGGGCACAGCCACCCGGACGCGATGGGAACAGCGGGCACCGCCACCCGGACGCGATGGGAACAGCGGGCACAGCCACCCAGGACGCGATGGGAACAGCGTGCACAGCCACCCGGGGCGCCATGGGAACAGTGGGCACAGGCACCCGGGGCACCATGGGAACAGTGGGCACAGTCACCCAGGGCGCCATGGGAACAGTGGGCACAGCCACCCGGGACGCGATGGGAACAGTGGGCACAGCCACCCAGGACGCGATGGGAACAGCGGGCACAGCCACCCGGGGCGCCATGGGAACAGTGGGCACAGGCACCCGGGGCACCATGGGAACAGTGGGCACAGTCACCCAGGGCGCCATGGGAACAGCGGGCACAGCCACCCGGGACGCGATGGGAACAGCGGGCACAGCCACCGGGATGCGATGGGAACAGCGGACACAGCCACCGGGATGCGATGGGAACAGCGGGCACAGCCACCGGGATGCGATGGGAACAGCGGGCACAGCCACCGGGATGCGATGGGAACAGCGGACATAGCCACCGGGATGCGATGGGAACAGCGGGCACAGCCACCGGGATGCGATGGGAACAGCGGACACAGCCACCTGGACGCGATGGGAACAGCGGACACAGCCACCCGGGGAGCCATGGGAACAGCGGGCACAGCCACCCGGGACGTGATGGGAACAGCGGACACAGCCACCGGGATGCGATGGGAACAGCGGGCACAGCCACCCGGGGCGCCATGGGAACAGCGGGGAGGGCCACTGCAAACGCTCCTGGTACTGATCTGGGGAAACAGGTTACCGCTAAGACTGAGCTGTGTTGTTCGGGGTTCGTCTTGGTTCTGGGCGTGTGCTGTAAATTTTTATAACGTTGCAGATTAAAGACATTAAAACCGCCGAGCACACATGAATTACAAAGGGCCCACCAGTGGCGCATATGCCTGCATCCCGCGGCAGGGGGTGCGGCCCCATCGGCAGGGCCACCAGCCCCAGGACGCCCTTCAGAGCCTCAGGCGCATCAGCGTGACTCCTCCAGGCCTGCTGGTGAGACACGGGGTGATTCCTCCCACCGCTCGGAGCAGGGAAAATATTTTAAAGTCATGACCTCATGGGCAGGCTCGGGCAGCGCACCAACAAAGGAGGCCTCATCCTGTCCTGAGCTGTGGGTGCAGGGCCTACGGGCGAGGCGGCCCCGGGCCTTCTCTGGGAAAATGTCTGTCCGTGAGCGGGAAGGGGAAATGGTCCGAAGGTGGGGGCATATACTAGATCAATAGGTCAGTGACTCTCACCCAATCTGTTCGGAGAGCCCTGGGAAGGAGGAAACCCCAACCAGATTCAACTGTTGGGCTCCTGCACAGACGTTGGAGAATGTGGTAGGATTTCCTCTCATTCAACAGGAATTTATTGACCATTCTGCCATGCAAGTAGCAAGCCAAATTTCCCTGGGCTATGATCAAGATACTATGATAGAGGAGCAGTATGTTCATGTACCTACTCTGAAGACTTTCTGGTCATTAAATAGGAATGAATTTAAGAGGGTCTACACCCCCGTGTGTGGGTAATCTGTAGGATGTGTGGGCATGTGTGTATTGTGCATTGCGAAATAAAGAGTGTGCTAGCACCCTAGCCGGATTGGCTCAGTGGATTGAGCGTCAGCCTGTGAACTGAAGGGTCCCAGGTTCGATACAGGTCAAGGGCACATGCCAGGTTGCAGGCTCGATCCCCAGTGTGGGCCGTGCAGGAGGCAGCCAATCAATGATTCTCTCTCATCATTGATGTTTCTATCTCTCTCTCCCTCTCCCTTCCTCTCTGAAATCAATAAATATATATATATATATATATATATATATATATATATATATATATATATATATATTTTAAAATGTGTACTAGCAACACCCAGGACTTAGCACCATATGTGCTGTTTAATAGTATGGTGTGGGAGGTACTCGAACACTCATTCTCAATGTGTTCACTCGATTGACAGACTGACCAAGTGAAAGGAAGGGCAATGAGGGAACACGAAATAGTCATACGATTAATTCCATCATCTTAGCTTGATACATTCTATCACAAGATGGGTGATATCTGTACACCTTATATCTTAAACATTGACCTGAAATATTGGCCTCATAGGGTGACTGTGAAATATATTTGAGATACCGTGTCTATCAAATACCGTCGACCCGTAACCAATACGGGAAGTTTGGGGGTGCTGACCCTCCCACAGCAGTGTCTTGGGAGATTGCTCCTCTACATAAAGTGGCACAGATCCGTGCATAAAATCAGCCCTTTGCACCCACAGACCCTCAACCATGGGTCAAAAAAGGGGCAGGTATTTATTGAAAAAAAAATTGTGTATAAGTGGCCCATGCCATTCAAACCCAAGTTGTTTAAGACACAATGCCTCTCTCAATAGAGTTCAACTCCCACACAGCTCACCCAGAAAACACTCTTCAAACGCGGGAGCTGGAACGGAAAGAACTTAGAAGAAACACGATTTTCCTTCCTAAACTCATTAGAAAACGAGCTGTAACCATCACTGAAGATTAAAAATGTCATAATGAAAAGACAAATTGAAAACATTCTACTTATGATGAATCTTTTATTTATTTATTTTTTGTTTTATTATTTTTGAAGAACAAAATCTAGGTCTAATTCGTTAGACTCCATTGTTCTCCAGAAGCTAATAGTAGTGAACATTTATTGAGTGCTTATGAAATGCCCAGCAGTAGGCTCAGCACCATACGTGCATTATATGAGTTCATCCTCACATAACCTTCCCAGAAAGGTTCCCGTCCCAAACCCATTTCACAGATGCTGAAACTGAGGTTAAGTTATACCCCCACGTTGCTTAGCTAGTCAATGGCAGAGACCAGATTCAACTTGGACTGTGAGTCCTTAATCATTAAGCCAATTGGCTTTCAAAACATAGCTTGAGAATCATTGTCCTTAAAATTAATTAAAAGTAAATTGATACTAAAAGGGGGAAAAGATAATTTATATGTAACCCCAAAATACCCCAAAGAGCCACAGCAATGTTGAGAAAGAAGAACCAAGTTGAAGGGATCGGAATACCAGATATCAAGTTGTACTACAAAGCCACTGTAATCAAAACAGCCTGGTACTGGCATAAGAACAGACATATAGATCAATGGAACAGGACAGAGACCCCAGAAATTGACCCAACATTACGCTCAAATAATATTTGACAAAGGAGGTGGGAGCATACAATGGACTAAAGTCAGTCTTTTCAATAAGTGGTGTTGGGAAAATTGAATGATACATGCAAAAAAAAAAAATGAAACTAGACCACCAAGTTACACCATGCACAAGAATAAACTCAAAATGAATAAATGACTAAGTGTAAGTTGTAAACCACAAAAATCCTAGAAAAAACCACAGGCAGCAAAATCTCAGACATCTCTCATAGCAATATGTTTACCGATACATCTTCTAGGCAATGGAAACGAAGGAGAAAATAAACAAATGGGACTACATCAAAATAAAGAGCTTCTGCACAGCAAAAGAAACCATCACCAAAACGAAAAGGGAGCCCACTGCATGGGAGAACATATTTGGCAATGATACATACATCTGAAAAGGGGTTAATCTCCAAAATATATAAGGAACTCATACAACTTAACAAAAGGAAGACAAACAATCCAATTAAAATATGGGCAAAGGACCTGAATAGACACTTCTCCAAAGAGGACATACAGAAGACCAAGAGACATAGGAGAAAATGCTCCAAGTCACTGATCATCTGAGAGATGTACATTAAAACAACAATGAGGTACCACCTCGCACCCGTCAGAATGGCTCCCATCAACCCAGGACTAGTGCTGGCGAGGCTGCTGGGAAAGGGAGCCCTCGGGCACTGCTGGGGGTGTGGGGACTGGCGCAGCCCCAGGCTGCTGCACTCCCCTCAGGACGCCCAACACCGCTGGTCCGGCCCAGGCTGCTCCTCAGAATCCCCAGGGAGTTTTTTAAAATATCAACGTATGAGCTTCACCAAGACCCATGAGAAGGGAATCTCTGGAGGGACTGAGAAGGTACTGAGCAAGACCCTGGCAGTGAAAGAAAAATACCACATGATCTCACTCATTTATGGATAATAAAGACCATTATAACCTAGTGAACAAAAAGATAGATACAGAGGCAGAGAAGCATGGAACAGACTGTCAAACTACAGCGGTCGGGCCGGGAGTGTTGGGGGGGGGTGGGGTAAGAGATCAATTGAAGGACTTGTCTGCATGCAAATAAGCACAACCAATGGACACAAGACACTGGGGGAGTGGTAAGGGCATGTGCTGGGGGTAGGGGAGGCCGGGGGAAGGTCAATGGCGGGGGGGCGGGGGGGGGGAGGAGACATATGTACCACTGTCTGTAATACTTTAAACAAGAAAATTAAAAAATTAAAAAATAATTTTAAAAAAAGACCTGGGAGCCCAATGGAAGACGCTTCTGTCCTCACTGAACGCAGGGTCTCGAGGAAGACGGACGCAGATAAAACAAACACGTTGCGCCCTAACCGGTGTGGCTCAGCGGATAGAGCATCAGCCTGCGGACTGAAAGGTCCCAGGTTCAATTCTGGTCAAGGGCATGGGCCTTGGTTGTGGGCACATCCCCAGTGGGGGGTGTGCAGGAGGCAGCTGATCGATGTTTCTCTCTCATTGATGTTCCTAACTCTCTATCCCTTTCCCTTCCTCTCTGTAAAAAACCAATGAAATATATTTTTAAAAAAACAAAAACACGTTGTTTATGAGGAGCTACGGAAACAAAGCCCAGGGACGCAGGTGGTTTTGAAAAGCTCTCCAGGCGGTTCCAACGTCAGCCAAGGTTGAAAAGCACCGTCCTTACCGACACGGAATAAATACACCTTCCGATTGTCTCATTCCGAGGGGTTTGCCCCTTTCCTGACCCGGACATCCCTTTGGCTCCCCTTCTTATTACGAACACCTGGGGGAGGGAGTAGGAAAAAAGTGTGTAGCAAGCTCTTCTTTAAACCCTAAGCCTATTTTTTTAAAAAATGATAAAATAGACTATCAAATACTTCAACATAAAAAACGCGCACACTCATGCACTAGACAACTTCTGTAGAACAGCAAAACTGGCTCTCACTCCCACGTTTGCACTGTATGTTTAAAATATATATGTTTTTATTTCAGAGAGGAAGGGAGAGGGAGATAGAAACATCAATGATGAGAGAGAATCATGGATTCGGCTGCCTCCTGCACACCACACACTGGGGTGGAGCCTGAAACCTGGGCATGTGCCCTGACCGGGAATCTAACCATGACCTCCTGGTTCCTAGGTCGACTCTCAACCCCTGAGCCATGCCACCCGGGGAATATTTACACTGTATTTAACACCATTCTAGTTGGACAGGAGACTGACCGTGGGTATCATGGGGCTGCCAGGGACCACGAACTAATTCACTTATTTCCATCCTTTCTTTTTTGTTGGCCTGTGTACTTAGAGCTATAAGGTGTCTATTCTGCTTTGCTATCCCCCTTAGATTCTGACCAGTAACGATTTCATTATCGGTATTTTCTAAGTTGAGTTTTTGTTTCCTCCTGAACTCGAGAGATCTTGGAGCAAGTTTTAAAATGTCTAATGGAAGGCTTGCTTGTTTCTGTTTTGAAATTCTACCTTTCTTTTGCTCATGTTTTTCCAATTGGGAAGCCCTTCATGGCTACAATTTTAGGGTGTTTCTGTCTTTTTCTCCTTTGTTTCCTGCATTTCTGCTTGATGAGCAGCGACACTCTGTGGCTGAGTACACAGCTCTCCTGCGGCGATAGGTCCGTGATGCATCATTTCGTGCGCGAGTCTTACCGATGCGACCTCCTCCTGTGCCTCAGTCAGGGCCACCGGCCTGCCCGCTGCCTGGGCCGGTGTTAACATCGCCGCGCCTGCTCTCTCATTGGTTTCATTTGCCCGATCTATGTCGGCCCATCTTTCCAACCTTCTGGTGTGGCTTTATTTTAGCTTGTCTGTTGCCCAGATGTAGGCTTTTCTCTAGTTAAGCTGGAAACACTTTGGTTTGTGGGGGAGGTGGCTCATTTATGTTGATGGATGTAGCAATCTTCGTTCTGCTGTATTATTCTGTGTTATGTTCTCAGTGTTTCCAAGTTCCGCTGTTGGGGGTTTTGTCTTTGGAGACCCGTTTTGTGACTTCTGGATTGCCCTCTGTATACCATGTCTGCCTTTTTTCCCTTTATTCCCCTTAAACTCCCATTTTTTCCTACTTATTTTATTAGCTTTTCTCCCTTCTATTTTCTGATCCTGACTACACGTTCCATCATGTCCAAATGTTATGCTTCTTCAGATTTTGCCTTCGTTTCTGTGATGTTGGTTTTTTCTTCTACATCTTTCCGCTCATATTTCATCTCCTGGCCATATTTTCCTCGATTTCTTCCATTTTTGTTTTGGGATCTTCCTACATAAAGGCAATTATCTCATATTTTTAATTTACAACAAAACGTTTCGGCATAATTTTTATAGACAGTTGGCCCTCTGTACCCATCGATTCCACGTCACTGGATTCAACCAACTGTGGATCGAAAGTATTAAAAAAAAAATTCCAGAAAGTTAACCCCTAAACAATACAGTATAACAACCATTTCCACGGCACTTGCATTGTATTAGGCCTTGTAAGTAATCAAGAGATGATCTAAAGTCCGTGGGAGGGAGTGCGTAGGTTATGTGCAAACACCATACCATTCATACAGAGGGCGGGCATCTGCAGGTTTGGGTATCTGGGTGGGGGTGGGGCTGGGTCCTGGACCGATGCCCTGTGGACACCAAGGGACAACTATGCGATTTCGAATAGGTCTTCTCTCTATTCCTGCGCGTTCCTTCCGTTTTCTTTGAGCATCTTTTTATCAGCGCTGCGCTACTTCATTTCCATTGCTCGTTATGAAAAGAGTGAGATGGCCCTGGACCAACTGTATTGAGGGGTTTCCTGTCGGTGAAAGAGAATCGGGGAGCCTTCCAGTTGGCAGGTTCTACAAGCCAAAGGCTTCTCTTCTCTCCGCCTCGGACAGAGGTTTCCTGCCAGCAGGGCATGTCTGTGAGCCTTTGTTTGCGCCTGCCTCCTCTGTTTCTATGAAACACACCAGGTTCAGGGGAAGGAAACGCTGTGTCTTATGGGAAGGAGCCTCTTGCCCTGGAGAAATACCAGGTATGTCCTTTCTGGTACTTTCTGAGGCCTGCTATCCCCTGGCCCTCTCTCCATGCCCATGGTTCTCCTCTCTGCTTGCTCCCACCTGCCTTTGGCTGCCTCTCACCTCCTGGCACCAGCTCTGCCGTGCATCTTGGGGCCCAGAGACGGCCTCTTTCTTCTAGTTTCAATGGAAAAGACGGGGGACGGGAGGTGGCTGAGTTAATGATTCTCCTGTGTCGCTATAGGAGGTGATTTCTAAGGAGGAATGGGGAAATGTTGATCTATTAAATATATTTTTATTGATTTCAGAGGGGAAGGGGCAGGGAGGGAGAGAGAAACGTCAATGATGAGAGAGAAGCATTGATTGGCTGCCTCCTGCATGCCCAACACTGGGAAGGGAGCCCGCAACCCAGGCCTGTGCCTTGACTAGGAATCAAACCGTGACCTCCTGGTTCATAGGTCGATGGCCAACCACTGAGCCATGCCGGCCAGGTGGGAAATGTCGGTTCAGGCAGCCATGTTCTAATCAGGGTTCCCAGATGAATGGGCCAGTCCAGTTAAAGACGGATTAAATCATCAAGAAATGATCAAATTTGTGGCAAGACTGACAAGTTAGTTGGCATCATGTAGAGAAGGAGAAACTGGATACTCAGCACCTCCTTTCTCTCCTCTCTTCCCAGGCAACCCCATCCGCCCCCATGGTTTGAAGCACAGTGTTTATGCTAATGCTCCCAAATTTCTAGCTCCTCCCAGATCCTTACAGCAAACTGTCGACATGAAGATTTCGGATCATTTGAAAATGGAGCTGGAGACATAAAAGGTTTTCCGTGAGCGTCAGGATGGATGAAGAGGAGCAGCAGAGGCAGCTGATCTCATGCATCGAGGTTAAGAGGAAGAGGCAGCGCTTCTGCAAATGCCCCAGAGAGAGGAACAGAGAAATATGGAGGAGAAGGTGGTCCCATGAAGCAATCAGGAAGGCAGGATAAGTCAATAAAGACCTTTCAGCGGCCGAACTCCTCAACAGCTTTCCAAAATGGGATTTTAAGAAGAAAAACAAAGAGGTAGAAGCCAGAGGAGCTTAGCGAGACTTTGATACGCGCTATCCCAGGGAGCAGGTGCAGGCACGAGGGAGCCACCGTTGGCCTGCGTCAGGGACTATGCCGCTGATGCACTCAGGTGACCCAGCAAGTGCACAGGCAGGGCTTGGCCACGTTTTGTGTCCCCGCTCACTTCATCCGTTTTCCAGCCCAGTCTCCACAGATCCCCTCCCTTTAGTCACTCATTCATCACCTACTTATTCACTAAGAATAAGGAGCTTTGCCCTTGAGGAGCTTGTGACCTTGTGGATCCAGTTGTGGGCAACGCTGACAAGGAAAGAAGTCATGTGATCTGAGAAGCCCTACGATTGAGAACCGGTCAGGGGGCCTGGGAGTCAAGAGGAGAACACGGAGCCTGCCTGGGCAGTCAGGGGAGGCTTCACGGAGGAGGCGTCTTTGAGCTGAGATGTAAAAACAGAGAAATGTGCCAGGGCAGCGTGGTGGAAGGAATGCAAGAGTATGGCTCATGCCTGGCCCGCGTGGCTCAGTGGTTGAATGTAGAACCATGAACCAGGAGGTCACAGTTCGATGCCTAGTAAGGGCACATGCCCAGGTTTCAGGTTCCTTCCTCAGTGGGGGGCGTACAGGAGGCAGCTGATCCAGGATTCTTGCTCATTAGTGATGTCTCTCTCTCTTTCCCCTCCCTTCTTCTCTGAAATCAATGAAAACATATATTTTTTAAAAAGGAGTATGGCTCGTAAAGGAAGCTACAACGAGGTCTGTGCTGACACAGGATGCTGAGAGGAGCGGGTGGAAGAAGTGGATGGAAGGGTTGGTGGGGTCCATGGCATAAAAGGTGTTAAATGTCAGGCTAAGGATTTTGAACCCATCGGTGGGCTACGGGGAGCGATGGAGAGCGGTTTGATCAGATTTTGTTTTAGAAAAATAACTTCAATAGCAGTGGGAAGAGTTGAGTAAAACTAAAGTCCAGGAAGCCGTTGAAGACACTATTATGCGTGTTAAGGGGAGATTTGAAAAGGGCCTGGCGTGGCCGCAGGGACAGAGAGGGAAGCGATGATTCGAGACGTATTTGAAAGATCGTGTCAGACGCAGCGAAGAGGCACATTAAGGCAAAGGCTGGAAATCACCCATTGGGTCTGGCAATTAGGAAGTCATCGGTGACCTTCTCCGGAGAGGTCACCAGGATCTGCTGTCAGGAGTGGGGAGGCAGGCAGAAGCCAGATTGAGGTTATTGAGGATGAAATTGGAAATTAAAACCTGAAGGCAGACGTCTGGCTGTGAAGCGAGGAAGAGCGAGCGAGGCCGTAGGGAGACTCGCAGGAGAAGCTTGACCTTGGACCACGGTGAGAGTCACAGCGGAGGGCGAGCACCTGCAGGAGGAGCAGGTGGAGACGGATCGCGGCGGGGCGGTCGCCAGGCCGGGAGGACGGGAGACGGCATGTGAGCCTGCGGGCCTGGGTGCAGCCCAGCTTCTCGGTGAGAAGCAACTGGGACTTGACAGACTTTGTGCCCAGAGGTTCCTATTTTATCTGTAAAGTAGGACGTGGTGGCCCGGCTGGCGTGGCTCAGTGGTTGAGGGTCGACCTAGGAACCAGGAGGTCACGGTTCCATTCCCGGTCAGGGCACAGGCCCGGGTTGTGGGCTCCACCCCCAGTGGGGGGTGTGCAGGAGGCAGCCGTCAATGATTCTCTCTCGTTGATGTTTCTCTCCCTCTCTCTTTCTCTCTGAAATCGACAAAAATATATATTTTAAAAAAATAAATAAAGTAGGACGTTGGTGGAGAGATTGTGACATTTAAAATCGGCGTTGGTGGCCGAAACTACCGACTACAAATGAACGAAACTATTGTGGGACTCAGTGCCGGAGGCCGCCGTCGCTGTGAGCCCGGCTTGGCATTGGCGCCTCTTCCCGTGGTTGGGTGGCCTCCCTCCGGGGCACCCAGCAGCCACTGCCGAGCGGCTCGCCCTCCGCCCGCCCCCTGTCTGAGAGCTGCAGCTGTGCTGTCCTTTCCATCATGCGGGGACACGAGTTTCGGGGGGGCGGGCAGCCATGCGTATGCCACTCGCTCTCTCCCTGAGAGGCCGTGGTGCATGGTCCCGGGAGGGCAGCTGTCCAGCCGGCGGCCATCACAACCCCCGACCTAGAAGCCCGTCCAGTCGGCCGTCTCTCCAGCTGTCAACTTAGAGGCAATGGGCGGCGCCACTTCTTCCCACGAGGACCAGGAAACAGGAAAAGCGGCTGCAGGGAGAGCGAGAACGGGCGGAGCGAGAGGGACAGGAGATGGAGACGCGGATGGTGTCCAGGCCCCTCTCTACCCCGGCCTGCACCCAGGCGCCCCCGCAGCCTCACAGGAAGCGTCTCCTACGATGACCCGCATGGCTGCAGGTGCCAGGGCCTGGCTCTGCGTTTTCTAACTGCGGGGGGCGGGGGGGGGGGCAGTGTGAGGACGAGCAGGGAAGGAGTCGTCGAAGGATGGCTAGTGGGGCTTAGGGGGCCCCCCAAGAGTCAGGCTACTTTTGGACAGAGGTTCTCAGCTGTGGCCGAGCGTCAGGGTCCCCCGGGGAGGTCTGAGCAGCACAGCCTCCGTCCGCCCCCCGGTTCTGGCTTAGTTTGGGGAGAGAGGTGGCTCTGATATGCACCTAAACGCCAGGATGGGGATAGGGACCCAGAAGGACAGACGGGCCAGGGAACGGGGCTTTGAGAAGAGGATGCTGAGGGTGAGGAAGGGCGGCGAGAGGAGATGAGACGCCTGGAGCGTGGGGCTGGCGTTCCGGGAGGGTCTGCGTGGGCAGGTTGGCGCTGCGGCTGGAGGACTCAGGTGCCAGTGGGAAGGATTAGGGAGCACCAGCACCAGATGGGCCCACGGCACAGCCGTGAAGGCCCCAGAGCACGGCAGGTGCGGCGTGAAGATTCTGCAAATTGGGGTCTCAGGGGCGACCTGGACTCCACAGGGAGACGCGGACAGCAGGCCCGGACCTGGCTTTCCTCCTAATCCACCTCCCCACCCCCGGCTGGCGTCTGCGGCTGCCGCTGGGATGGAGCCAGGCAGGGCTCCTGGCTGGATTTGCCTCCCCCCACCCCCTCCCTGCTTGGGCCCTGGGCACCTTGCTGGGCCGCCCTAAGCCTTGTTTCTGTGCAGAGACCCAAGGGCTCTCTAAGGCATGACAAGCAAGTGAGAGAACGAAATGGAGGCAGGCCTCCGTCAGGGGAACCTGTTATTACTCATTGAAGGCGTTGCAAGGGGCAGAGAGGCCTGCGCGGTGGGGGCGGTGGCCGAGGGGCAGAGAGCTCACCAGGAATGCGTGCGCTAGGGCGGAGGTGGCCAGCGAGCCCTGACTGTGGAAGTGACCGGGGAGGGAGGGATGAGGGACCAGCAGGGCTAACTTGGCCCCAGCTCCCACTGGCATTTTGTGTTCTGTCTGCTGCTCTAACCACCGCCACCCTCCGTGGTTTAGAGCAACACAGAGTCAGTGTCTTACGGTTCGCTTGGCCAGAAACCCAACAGGCGTCTCACGGGCTAAAGGCGAGGTGTCCGCAGGCTGCGTTCCTTCCTAGAAGCCCCAGGAGGAGCCCCCCTCTTTCCTGCATTCCTTGGCTCCCGGCCGCCTTGCTGCCGCCCCCAAACCAGCAGCCTCGCATCTCCTGGAGCCTCCTGCCCTCACCGCGCCTCTCTCTGACCACCGCCTTGTGGACCCTGTGCTTAGGCCACCTGCACAGGCAGGACCACCTCCCACCTCAAGGTCCTGAGACTGAGGCAAGTGCGGAGCCCCTTTCGCCACAGGAAGTAACTATTCACAGGTTCTGGGGACGAGGACACCATGACATCTCTAAGGGGCCCCATATTCCGTCGGCCGCGGTGGGGATAAAGGTTTGGCTGCAGCCCCCGGTCCCTGCTGGACCCTCAGTGAAGATGGGAAGCTGGAGATCTGCCCCGGGTTCCAAGAGAAACAGAGGTGGGGGCGGGGTGGGGGTGGTTGTGACGTCTCTGCACTGGTCTGCCCCGGGCAGAGGGTCAGGACAAAAGACGAGAGAGTCAGCCCTGGTGTCCCCTGCAGGTGACCCACGGGCAGCCACGGGCATGACATGCAGGGCTGAGCGTGACTGTGGCATGGCCGGAGCCAAGGTGACGTTGAAGGTGAGCGTGGACGTGCCCTTCACACTGTGTGATCCTCCTCCTGACAAGACCTTCTGCTGCCCAGAGATGTCGGCTCCCATAGACGGTGCCTCCGCCAAAAAGCTGGCTTCGCCCCTGCTGTGATCCCCTGCTCCAACCCTAGTGCCATGAAAACGAGTCTCTAGGAAACGAATCTGATGATTCAATTGATTATCGGGTTAATATAGTCATATTCTGACCCATACTCAGAAATAGTTCTTAATACAGAAACAGCCCTGGTGGAACAGAGGGCGGCCTGTAGCAGAGGTCCACCCACAGTCAGCCTGTCCACCTTCCTGACGCACAGTCAGCAGAGTCAGGGGACGACGAGGTTCTCATCCCTACAACAAAATGAAGGCAAACGCTCCAACCAAAGGAAGACAAAACAGAAGAAATAGTAACTAAAATAAAGAACTCGAAACACACCTACAAAAATCAGTTAAACAATGAACCAGCAATTCCGCTCCTAGGAGATACCCAAGGGAATTGAAAGCAGGTCCACACAAAATCTTGTAGCGGGATTTGTCATGACCGCCATGAGCCAGGTGTCTGTCCATGGATGAAGGAAAAACAAAATGTGTTCCACTGAATACAGTGGAACATTATCCAGTCATAGAAGGGAACGGAGTGCAGACACATGCGACAACACAGATGAACTTTGAAAACATGCAAAGTAAAAGAAGCCAGACACACAAAAGCACATGATGTATAATCCCACTGGTTATAAATGTCCAAAACAGGCCAATCCATAGAGACAGGAAGGAGACCAGTGGTCGCAGGGGCAGGGCAGGCAGTGGAATGGTGAGTGGGTGCTGGTAGGTACGGGGTTTCCTTCTGGTAAAATAGAAATGGTCCAGAATTAGGAAGTGGTGACGGAGGCCCAATGGAGTGAACTAACAACTACACCACGGTGCCCTTCAACTGGGTGAATTTTTAGGCAACGACCAAGGTGACCCCAGGGAACCACAGAGAACCAGACCTGAGACTCACGCTGGAGAAGTGGAAGAGATCGCCCAAGGTCGGCGACGTGTAATGGGACATCGGGGCCTGGAACTCACAGGAAGTCCGTGCTCAGAGCTAGAGCTCCGACCCCCACCTGCTGTTCACCTGTGGGACAGGGAACCACGGGAGAGCAGCACCTCTGTGCTGGGCTGTAGGCCTTGCCTTCCAGGTAACCTCCTATCCTGTCAACAGAGGCTGGGGGTGGGGGGTAGGGGGATAAGAATAGAAGAGTCCATCATGGTGGAAACTAACGGAACCTTGAAGGCCAAGAGGACAGGCTTCTGTGCCAGCATCTCCTTTGCTCCTCCCACCCCCCACCCCAACTCGATGATACATGAACCCCCACGGCCATGGGGCTTGTTCTCCTTACGTCATTATCAGCTGCTCATGTCACAGCGTCCTACACACCCCCATGTGCAGGTGGACGGCCCCCTCTTTCACTGGGTTAGACTCCTTACTGAGCAAACGCTCGAGTCCGCTGGCATCAGCCAGGAGTGGGCAGAGCAGAGCAAGGACCACCAGTGGCCTCAGAGCCTGGACATGCCCTTCGCTGACGATACAGAGCGACCCCCCCTGCTCCCCAGCCCAAGAGCCTCCAGAAATTTCAAATCCAGACCCGAGGGACTGGCGTGTTTTACTCCATGAGACGCTCATCTATGTCACAGGCCACACACGGTTACATTTTTTTTTATGAGGACTTTCAAGCCCTACTCTCTTAGCAACTTTCAAATACACAACCAGTAGTAGCAGCTACAGTCACCAGGATGGACAGCGCATCCTCCCCACGATTTATTCATTTTATAACAGCAAGTGGGCACCTTTTCATTACGACTCACATTCTTTGTCCCTTCAGCCACTCTATGATCCAAGCAAACATTTGCCAAGGGGGCAGGTAGCTTGGAGATGCTGAGGCCCTGGAGGGTGGGGATCGGAACTGGGATTTGTGTGACATTTCCCCCGTCAATGAGCGCCGCGCTGGGGACCTAGCTCCGCCAGGACTGCCGGCGCCCTGAGCGCACCCACGGCTCCAACACGCACGGGCCACAGGCCTGGCATGGCACTTGCGTGTCTATTGAAATGCTAACTGGCCTAAAACTGGTTTTCTTCTATGTTTGCCCCTATTCCATTTTACGCTGAGGGTCTGTGCAAATACGTACGAGGGCTTCTGTGGGCACAGAGATGCTGATGAGCCCTCCTCCTTCTCCATCCCTCAGGACCGGGGGACACGGGGGGCTGGATCAGACACGGACAGCTCGCCAAGATGCCCCTCTGTCTGCTTCCCAAACTTTGCACCGCCGACAGACCCCAGGCCTCGGCCTTGTCACTAGATACACACGTCCAGAGAGCACACAGGGGTTCAAGCCCATCCCAGAAGGTGGTCCCCACAGGAGCACCGATGGCTGCACCTGCGCCCATGACCCCCTGGCAGCTAGGTTAGCCGCCCTGCTAACTCCCACCGAGGGAATCACACCACACCTGGTGCTGGTTCTGGTTCTGCATCAGGATGGATCAGACCACAGTGCCCGGGGCTGGGGGCACACACGGGGGCGTCACCATGTGCATACGGTCGGAGGACATCTTCGGGGCGGCTCTGTCTGTGTCCACCTCCACCCAGGATGCTGTCCGATGTGGGGACGGTTCATCCATGTACTTGGGGGTGCTAAGTGGGTCTCACACATACACGTGTGGCCACTCTGCCAGCTAATGAGGTGCCTGGACACAGAGCACCTGGTCACCACCAAGGCAGGGAGCCAGGGGGCGCGGACCCCAGAGGGAGCCAGGACCCCAGAGGGAGCCGGGGCGTGCGACCTGCCGACAGGTTTGTTCAACACCGTGTCTCATTAGTGCAGGCCCCGCGCCACCTGAATGGGAAGCAGGCGGCTGCGGGCTCTCCGGGCTGTTCCCACATCTGTCTGCAAAATGAACCTCGCTCCCGTCTTAATGAAAACGCTACTCAATTACTGGATTTTATTAACAAGACAAGTGTAGCTATTTAGTGTGTAACAATGCCAGAGTTATCATTCCGAGGGGATTGTCAGATGCTAATTCTAAATTCAGAACGCAACGCAAAAAGTTTTATTAGCCTCTTCCCCACAAAGCGTACTTCTCCTCGATGCTGGGAAATGTTTGCACTTGGTGCCTGGGCAATGGACGTCCCACAGGCGGCTGTGGTCTCAAAGGTGTATGTGTGGCATCACCTACATGCAGGGAGCATGTTGCCAACGAGAATGCATGAAGCTGCACCTTCCTCCTGGGTTTTGTTCTGTGCAGACCCACGTGTCACACATCACAGGCCCAAGGGGTCTCCACCCTCTCCGTCCGGGTGGTATGTGCGCATATGAAGAAGTATGATCGCGCTCATATGGGGAATCTTAGGCACAAAGTAAACCGATGAACAACATAGATCCCGAGACATAGAACCATGAACAGACTGACGACTGTCAGAGGGCAGTGGGTGTGGAGGGTGGAGGGTGGAGGGTGGAGGGTGGAGGGTGAGATTATCAGGGAATTCTACTGTCCCAGCATCTAAGCGAAAGGCCCAGAGACCCAGGCAGGCCCCCCAGCCTTGGTGAGGGCTGAGCGAAGGGGAGGGAAGACATCTTTAACTGGATATGAGACGGGAATTTTAGACCTGCCCCCACGGGCTGTTTCATGCCTGAGACTGAGCCTTAAGTTTCCAGTCGGGACTTTTCCTAGAACTGAAGGTGGCTTCGCCAGCACAGGGTCCCAGAGAAACCCACCGGCAGCAGGGAGGGCTGTGTGCCCCAAGATGCCAGGAAGGGGGGCTGGAGAAAGAGCCGTCCTGCGTGCGCCCGGTGAGCGCAGTGCCCTTACCATACAGGCTACAGAAATAGAGCCGATCCGATTGGACACGACAGAGGTTCCCTGGATAAGGAACCCGTGGAGAGCACCTGCGAGGAGCGCTGTGAGGTGATGAAAGAGGAGCGAGCCTGTCAGGCCCTGACGGAAGTTAGAATGAAGAGTAGAGACCTTTCTAAACAACTGCAAGTAACAGATCGGAGAGTCGAAACAGAGAGAGATGAGGGCCGCCCACCGTCCAGGTCCCTCTGGGCCACCCCCTACCCTTTCCCCTGGAGCCCGCAGGGCCCCCGGGCTGAGGGCCCCGGGTGGTCTCCCCAGGTGGGCCAGGCTTGGGGACCTGGGGGACGAGGTGAGCTGGGACCGGCCTTTCCCCAGCTTCTGCTGTGGGAACCAGAGACGTGGGGTTCCCAGCTCGCAAGAGGGAGACGAGCCTGTAGTCCCCTCTTTCCTCTGCTGCGGTTTGCTCGGAATCGAAATAAAACGACTTGATGCGAAACCAAAAAACATTTTTATTTTTACAAAATTATGCTGCAGTTCTGGCTACAACAGATGGTTTGAGAAATGCAGGTGCTGGAACAATGGAAATGCGTGTAGAATTCAGCGGTTTGCGAATAACACAGTGGGGGACAACTTACTCTGGCCGATACCAGACAGGAAGAGGGGGCGGCCGAGGGAAAGTCGCCAAGGAGCTGGGTCCCCAGGGAGGAGCTGGGTCCCGAGGGAGGAGCTGGGTCCCCAGGGAGGAGCTGGGTCCCGAGGGAGGAGCTGGGGCGGGGGCACCGGTCTGGCCTGGCAGCTTTCGGGGAGGATGGGGGGGACCTGGGAGAGAGTCGCCTGGCCTCCTTTGTCTTCATAACGAACTGGGGAACGGGAGCCTCATTGTTTCCACGCAAACAGCCCCGGGAGCCTGCATGGCCCTTCGCAAACCCCCCGACAGAGCCGACGGCAGGTCCACCAACTCCGCTGCTTCCTTCGGTTTTCTCGTTGGAAGTTTCCTGTGTCTGGAAACTCCGCTTGTTTCTGCCACAGAACGTTCTGGAGAGCTGGGCCCGAGGATGGGAGGACCCGGCTGGAGGCTGCCCACCCGCCTGGGAATCGGCGTCAGAGCCTGTTTCCAGCCGCCCCTGGCCCCTGGGAGCCCCTTCTCCGTGCTCAGCTCTGACCTGGGACGTAGGTTCCTGTGATGTGGCCGGGACCCCGGGGGCACCGCTCCTCGGGAATCTGAGAGGCGTGGGGCTTAGGGGCGCCACCAGGAGGCGAGAGCAGTGTCCTGGGCTGTGGCTCCTGCAGTCCGGCCCCTCCTGCCTCTCTCCCTCGGGGAGGCCCAGCGCGTTGCTGGGACAGGTTGCACGAAGGTTGTCAAATCCCTGCATTGAACTCTGCTGCCGGGACGACCGCCCGAATGACGGACCGAGGGAACCGATGCGGGGTGCGGGGCAGCGTGGGGTGCGGGGTGGGCGGGATGGCCTTCGGCTGAAGAGCCCGGTCCACGCCCAGCGAGGGTCAGAGTGAGACCAGTAACCTGAGGGTGGCGTGGGGCCCGCAGGCTGGTCTGGGCTCCTCCCCCAGCGCAGGCCCTCAGAGAATGATGGATCCTCTCCACCTTCCCGCAGCGCACAGCCCTCACCTCGCTGCGGTGTGTGGTCCCTGCCCCGCTTTCCGCAGGCGGCCTGGAGGAGCCCGTCTGTGTGGGCGGCAGGCGGGCAGAGGGTCCCCCAGCTGGCCAGCCCCCCGCCCCAAACCCCGCACCTTCCCCAGCGTCCCAGACTCCATCCCGAGGCGGGTGACAGACAACAGCACTACCCCCAGCAGCCCCCCCACGGCGCTCGTCTGCCTCTGGGCTGGACTTTGCTGAAAATGGGAGATGGCACCACCCGCCTGCAGCGTGCCAAGAGTGCGGCTGGGCCGTGTGATACCAGGCAGCTGGCACGCATGGCGCTCGCGGGGCCGCTGCAGAGCTCGATGGCTCAGCCTCCCCAGAGCTGGGAGTGGATCTGCATGACAATATGCGCTCTGGTGCCACAGGGAAGGAGCCTACCCCCGCCCCCCACAGAGGGCACTGGGCACGGAGGATCCCACCCCACAGAGGGCACTGGGCACGGAGGATCCTACTCCCCCCACAGAGGGCACTGGGCACAGAGGATCCTACTCCCACAGAAGGCACTGGGCACGGAGGATCCCACCCCACAGAGGGCACTGGGCACGGAGGATCCCACCCCACAGAGGGCACTGGGCACGGAGGATCCTACTCCCCCCACAGAGGGCACTGGGCACAGAGGATCCTACTCCCACAGAAGGCACTGGGCACGGAGGATCCCACCCCACAGAGGGCACTGGGCACGGAGGATCCTACTCCCCCCACAGAGGGCACTGGGCACAGAGGATCCCCCCCCCCACAGAGGGCACTGGGCACAGAGGGTCCTACTCCCACAGAAGGCACTGGGCACGGAGGATCCTACCCCCACAGAGGGCACTGGGCACGGAGGATCCTACTCCCCCCACAGAGGGCACTGGGCACGGAGGATCCTACCCCCACAGAGGGCACTGGGCACGGAGGATCCTACTCCCCCCACAGAGGGCACTGGGCACAGAGGATCCCACCCCCACAGAGGGCACTGGGCACAGAGGATCCCCCACAGAGGGCACTGGGCACAGAGGATCCCACCCCCACAGAGGGCACTGGGCACAGAGGATCCTACTCCCACAGAGGGCACTGGGCACAGAGGATCCCACCCCCACAGAGGGCACTGGGCACGGAGGATCCTACTCCCCCCACAGAGGGCACTGGGCACAGAGGATCCTACTCCCAAAGAGGGCACTGGGCACAGAGGATCCCCCCCTCCCCCCACAGGGGACACTGGGCACAGACACCAGCGTCTCTAAGATTCTCGGTTCAACACCCATGCAGAGGCCTGAGCTCCAGAAACCGCCTCACATCGGGAGGAGCCACCCCAGGGCCCGCTGGGCAGTGGTCAGCCATTCCCCGGCCCCCACGGAAGGCGCCCCATGGGCCGGAGGAGCCGCATATCCGCCTGTAAAATGGAAGACACCTCGCTGGCGGACAGGCCGCGATGGTGTGGCGCTTTAAATTGCCTTGGCACTCGTCGCCTGGACAGGTTGCTCGCTCAAATGGCCTGGCCCGCTAATCACCTGCGCGGGCTGGTGCCTCAATGGCCTGGCACCGCGGCCAGGCTGGCTGCCACCGCACGCCGCCCACCCGGGCACTAATGGCCTGGAAAGGGGCTTGCTCTGAGATTAACGAGTGTCTCCAAATGGCACGGGCTGTGGACACGGAAAGAAACAGGGCGTTTGCCAGGGAAATAAAAACAAGCTTGACTCCCCCTCTCTCAGCGGCAGGTGCCCGTGAGTCCGAACTCGCAGGGGCTCTCGGGCTGGCTTCTTCTTCCATCTCTCTCAGCTCTCCCCGGTCTCACTCCTGATTCCCTTTCTGATCCTTTGGCGGTTTAAGAAGTTTGTGGCCTGATCTCCGCAAAGCTGCGGATTTTCCATTTCGCTCCTGCCACTGAATCCCGATTCACCCGTGGTGGCCGAAGGAGATGTTTGGGGTGACAGCTACAGTTTCCACTCTGTTGAGACTCAGTCTGTGGCCCGACCTTTCTGGAAAGGGTAGCGTGTGCGCCTGAGCAGAAGGCCAGCCTGTCTGTGGGATCAGCTGGTTCTCGCGTCCCTTCAGCCCTGGGTCCTTCCTCGTTATCTGTCAGCTGTCCTGACGGTCGTTCAGAGGAAAGTCGTGAGGTATCCCTGTTCCCGTAGAACTGGTTACTGCTCCCTTCAGCTCGGTCAGTTTTGCTTTCCATGTTCTGATGGTTTGGCGTTAGCTGTGCAAACATTTATAATTCTTATATCTTCTCCCTGTGCTGAATATTGTATTAATTGTAATTTCATTCTTTTTCTCTTCTGATCTTTTCTCCTTTAAAGTCTATTTTGACTGCGTGCATTTCAAATTTTTATAATTTTTCTCATGCATCTTCTCTCCAAAACTAAGTATAATCCATGAAATACAATATTTGAAGTACCTGCTCATTGCATAAGAAAGCAAGTAAAGTAGAAATGCAAATAGCTTCACATGCAGAAGGCAACAATATATGCAAAGAAGGCAAAAGCAATTGTGGGAAAACGTAGGAGTCAGCAAACGGTCCAGAGATCTTGAAATGTAGGACTTGTGGTCCTATCGGCTTTAAAGCCATAAATAGATGAAGATTTTTGGCTCCTGTATGTCATTTGTGTCAGCTATTTACTTGCATTTAAAAATAATCAATTCTGCCCCGGCCGGTGCGGCTCAGTTGGTTGAGTGTAGTCCCATGCACCTAGAGGCACCATTTGATTTTCCGTCAGGGCACATGCCCAGAAGGGGGCGTGCAGGAGGCCGCTGATCTGGGTTTTTCTCTCATCAATGTTCCGCCCTCTCCCTGCCTCTCTCTCTCTAAAGTCAATAAAAACAAATGTTTAAATAACAATAGTAAATTCTTCGGGATACACCAAAAGGCACACTCAATTGAATTTTCCATCTATGAACCTTTGAAACATCTTCCTCTAAGTCAGTGGTTCTCAACCTCGGCTGCACATTAGAGTCACCTGGGAATCTTTTTAAAATCCTGACTTCTGGGCCTCGTCCTCCGGAAATTCTGTTTCTTTGTGACTAATGTTGTGGCCCCACCCCATCACAAAGACACAGAATTTCGGGAGGATGAGGCCCAGAAATCAGGATTTTAAAAAGATTCCCAGGTGTTTCTAATGTGCAGCCAAGGTTGAGAACCGCTGCTCTAAGTGGAAAGCAAAGCTTTTGAAACAGCTATTTCAAAAATTACGTAGGCCAGATGGAAACCATTGCCATGTCAAGCCAGGCCAGCCTATTGTCTCCCCAGTTGGTTTCAGTTGTTAGCGAAGTAGTTGTAAAACTTTACAGAGAAAGAAAAAAAGACCTTTATAGAACTTCATGGTAAGGGCTCAGCTACAGCCAGCACAGTGACTGCTGGAACACACACTCGCCGTGGTGATAAATATTGCCATGAAACCAGTAATTAGTTTCTAATGACCCTGCATTTTTCATCGGCTGTAAAGCCATAAGCAGATGAAGATTTTTGGCTCCTTGGCAAACGCTTTTTGACACAGATACCTGAGAAAAGGGGAAAAGGATCTTCAGAGGCGCCCCAGGCCACAGACACCTGGCACAGAGCGCCTGTGCTGGGACACACAGCCACTAACTCACCAGTGGTTTCAACTCCCTCCAACACGGTGGCTGTGAGCACTGCAGGCCAAGCGAATGAGGGGCTTTTTTCTGAGTGAATCTTAAAGGAAGAGACGAAGGACTGTTTGGTCTGTGAGCTCTGACCTGACCTGCCAGGGAAAGAAGCCAAAGCAATGAACAGTGCGCCCTTGAACGCCAGGGACCCATGCCCTGCTCCGTACCCAGATTCTATTTGCTAAACTGGGATGCAAAGTAAAAATCCACGTGGATTTGTTTGTTCATTTCATTCAGCAAATTTTTGGAAGATATTATTCTTAATGCAAACATTGGCCTAGTTGCTCGGCTGCAAACCTGAGTTAGGTACTTGGGAAGATCATTACTTAGTTGATGGGTTCTGAGGTAGGAGAACGGCGGAGGGGGGTGTGCGGGTAATCAATGCAGTGTGTCCTGTGTCATAAGAGAAACCTCTCCAAGCACAACAGGGGCAGAAGGAAAGAGCTACAGCCTTTGCAATGGGCGTCAGGGAGGCTGCAAAGAGAAAGTGAATTTACCATTAAAGGCATCTCAGTGGATGAGTAGAATGATTTAGGCAAAGGAACTTCAGGTGAGCAAAAACAAGACTAAAAGGCCATGTTGCTGAAGGGAATGGCAAGGGCTCTGGTGGCCAGGGCGAGAGCTGTGATGGAAGTGTGGCAGCAGGCGGCTGGGAACACGAGCTTTGCAGTGTCCGTTCGGCAAAAGGCTGGCCAGCAGCCACTGCAGCACGAATACTAGCGAGAGCTCCGTAAACAGCCCGAGAAGTCGGCACTGAGAACACAGCCGCCTCAGGCTTTGCTTTTAGACAACAGAATACTGCAATTCTTAGTAGCATCTCCCTGAACAACCTCTCCCGCAGCTCCAGCTCCTCGCTAACACAACAGCCTTGTATTACGGGGAGACCGTGAAAAAATCGCTGCGGAACAGAAAGCCCAGGACCCTGAGTATATCCTCCTCCAGCCCCTTCTGCTCACCGTCGTGCTATTTAACCTGTCGGGATGTCAGTTTTGTCCACCACAATGTGAATTCGACCAGGACTCCCTGGTGCGCTCCCACGGGTCCTGGTGCCCTGAAACGATGTACAGAGCCTTCTGTGCACAGGTAGGGGCGCATCTTCCTGGGAGAAGGGCCTGGGTAGGGGTGCATCTTCCTGGGAGAAGGTCCTGGGTAGGGGTGCGTCTTCCTGGGAGAAGGGCCTGGGTAGGGGTGCATCTTCCTGGGGGAAGGTCCTGGGTAGGGGTGCATCTTCCTGGGGGAAGGGCCTGGGTAGGGGCGCATCTTCCTGGGTGAAGGTCCTGGGTAGGGGTGCATCTTCCTGGGAGAAGGGCCACAGTTCTCATTCAAAAGCTCAATGATGCCACAAAGCCACAGATTAAATCGCCCACAATGCCAACCCACACCTTCTCCAGTCTCTGACTCTACATTGAATGGAAACCCTAGTTGCAGGCTGTCACACATCAATTTCTAGGAAACTAGTAGCTTTGTCACTTTAAACAATAGTGCCACCGCCTGCGTGTCTCCCACTGAACTGGGTGGTGACGGGTTTCTAAACCAGGTCACTTGCTGAAACCACACAGAGACAGGGGGGCCTTGCACGTCGCCAGCCACCAGGACACTCTGGGGAAGAAAGGGACTCAGATGGGATCCGGGCAGCACCCTAAACAAGCGCTGTGCTCGGCAAACCCAGCTGCATGTCCCCCGACACCACGGGGAGCCAGCACTCCTGGAAAGGAAAGCAACCCATTCTACACCAACCCCAGTCCCTCTAGGGCAATGGTTCTCAAGCTGTGGGCCGCGACCCCTTTGGGGATCGAACAACCCTTTCACAGGGGTCGCCTAAGACCATCGGGAAACACATATATAATGACATATTGTTTTTGTGATGAATCACTATGCTTTATTATGTTCAGTTTGTAACAATGACATTGGGGGTCACCACACCATGAGGAGCTGTGTTAAAGGGTCGCGGCGTGAGGAAGGTGGAGAACCACTGCTCTAGAGCTTCACAGGATGCCTCCTCGCTGACGGGGGTCACACTGGCACGCGCTCCCCAGGACCGATGGGCTGTGCGGACTTATGCCACTTGCAGCCACCGAAAAGCGAGGGCCCTTGGAGAGGACGTGGTACTGACGGTGGCCGAGGAGCCGGGGCGGCCGGCATGAGAGCGCTCTCCAGTCGCCAGGCCGGACGCAGGGTGCCAGCCCTTTGCTGTGGTCACTGCCAAGTTCAGGTCGATTCCTAAGCTTCGCAACCAGCTTCACTAGTGGATCCAGCAAGAACCGGCCTTTCGCACAGAGAATATAAAGCCGTGAGTCACAGAAGACACTCAAAGGGCCAAGAAGTAAGGAAAGCGCATGAAAGCAAGGAGGTGGCACCGCGTTCTGCTAATAAGATGGTGGAACTTTAAAAAACACTGGCTGAGCCTCGTCCTGGAAAGAGGAGTGTGAGGTCTCCGACCTGTATGTCCCTGTACGCTAAACCGGCTGTATTCCTGCATGTCGCAATTTGGAAAAGCTGAGTTAAAAAAAGAAAAATAAATAAAACAAAAATGAAGAATGGAGGCGAGCCAACAAGGAAAGAGAGGAAATGGTAGACAGAGAGAGAGAGAGTGTGAAGGGGTCCGGACAGCAGGGTGGAGTGTGGGGAGCTGGGAGCAGAGAGAAGCTGCCCGCGACAGAGCGGGGCCCAGGAGAGGCGTCAGCCAATGAGGACATGAGCCTCAGCGGCCTTTGAACCAGCCCTGGATCCACCAGAAAGGCTGGGCTGGGGGGCGGGGGGGGGGGGGCGGGGGGAGGCTGGAGACAAAGGGACTGGGGGCTGGGTGCTCTCCAAGCCAACAGACCTGCGGGCAGGGGACCAGCAGCCCGGCCTGCCGACCGGAGGCTCCAGGTGCCAAGCTGGCTGCACACGGATCCCTGCAGGGACCTCGCAGGCAAATGGGCCAGGCTGCCACCGAGGAGCTTAAAGAAACAGCGTGGTTATATGGGAGAGAGAGGAGAGGCGCAGGGGGAGAGAGAGGGAGAGAGGGAGAGAGAGGAGAGAGAAGAAAGAGGGAGAAGAGAGTGAAGAGACAGACAGGAGAGAGAGAGAGGGAGAGAGGGAGAAGAGAGATTTTTTTTTGCTTTTCCTAAGCTGAGTCCCTTCAAACCTGAACAGAGTCCAGGCAGCCTGAGGTAGGGTCTAAGCCAGCCTAGGTGGGAGGTGGGAGGTGGGAGGGGGAGGGGAGAGGGGGGAGGGGGAGGTGGGAGGTGGGAGGTGGGAGGTGGGAGGGGGAGGTGGGAGGGGGGAAGGGAGAGGGAAAGGTGAGAGGGGGAGGGGGAGGGGGAGGGGTGCTGCGCTGGCCTCACTGGTCCTGGCTGTCCCCATGGGGCAAGCATCCGCCCCTCCCTTGGGCACAGGCCCCGGGCTGCCCTCTGAGCGGCAGGTTAACTGCCAGTGAGAGACATCCCCGCCGGCCCAGGTCAGCTCTGGCCTTGCTTTAAGACATTGCTCCGTCCCGGAATCACCAGGACACCTGGAGGACAGATGGGGGGCGGGCGGCGGATTTCCGAACCCCCAGGAACAGGCCGGCCAGCCCTGCCCACACTCCACCGCTGCTGGCCCGCATGCCCCTGCGTCTGTGGCCAGGACGCCCACACCTGGAGCCAGAGAGAGGCCTCAGGGCACCCACGCCGTGAGCTACAGCTCGGTGTGTGCCCCCGGGTCCCCGAGAAAGGAATTGCTGAATTCCAGCTCAACACCAGGAATCTTCCCAGAAGTCAAAGGGGCAGGGAGCTGCTCTGGTGCCTCTGCTGGGACCCGGGACAGACAGGGGGGACGCGGTGGGAAATGTCAATCACTCCATCCCGAAGGTGCGAAACAAGACCCGCGATGAGCTCGGGGCGACCGCTGTGACGCAACAGACCCACGCTTCACGGCCACGGACCTTGGTGGTCGTCACACACGCGGTGCCCTGGAGGCCTCTCTCTGGCTCCAGGCGTGGGCGCGCTGGCCGCACGCAGCTCACATTCGCCAACCAGACTCGACGCGCGAAGCCGATGTGTCACCCCTGCTCCTGGGAGGTCTGAGGTTCCACGGAAGATGTTACGCTGCCGTCTGGAGACCCAGCCATGGCCCTGGCCGTGACGCTGATGGAAACGAACTCCACGTGTGGGAGACTTTTCTGTGTTAAGGTTGTGTTATTGTTACTGTTACTATAACCAGTGCATATTTTCATCTTAATAATGAGGCAAGACCAATGCTTTCCTCCATTCCCAGAAAGCGCTGAGAGGCTGAGGCAGCCAGGCTGCTCTGGGGCCGTCGCAGATTTGACATCTCAAGCGGCTTTGTACGCGGCAGGCACAGCACACCTTCCTTTCTGGAGCCGCTGGCAAGGGTCGCGCCCCTCGCCGGGGCCTGGCGTCTGTCAGTCCTACGACGCCCGGTACGCGGCGACTGCTTTATGGAGGCAGATTGCAGCTGGAGGCTGGATCGCGTTTCTGAAGAGCCACATCTCCTGGACTTAGAATCTTTCGAAAATTAGAATGTCTCTGGGTTGCAGAACATCGTGCCTTAAAACCAGGGCTGGACTGCATAGAAGTCGCTCTTCCTCCCTGTTAGCCCAGGGGTCCCCGCCCCTCCCTGCCGAGCTGTGTCTGCAGCAGGACGGGTGTTGTAGCTTAATTTCCCTCCCGAGATTTCAGAATTTCTTTTTACTTCAGTTTTAATAGTATAGCTACAGCAGAGTCGGGGTCCAGAACCAGCATCCTGAGCACTTATATGAGTGTGTGGCCAGCGGTGATGAGCTGGGAAATCCTATTGATTGTTTGGCTTCAGAAATTATTTTTAAAAATGGAGGCAATGATGGCATAGCCACTAGCCACTGGGCAGCTCGAGGCTCTGCGGTCCCAGGCCCTGGGGGATAGGAACCGGGCTCAAGAGGACGCCGGGGAGGCCACGGAGGCCGGAAGGACTGGGCCCGGAACGCGGGGTGTGGAACGCGGAGGAATCCCACGAAGAGTGAGGACTCTTAACGATAAACAGGAGAACCCGAGGCAGGGCTGTAGATGGTCCTTCTAAGGCTGATTGAGGAGGGGGGAGGGGGGCAGGGGACAGAAAAGACGGACGTTCTCTGACAGCCCCTCCCTCCACCTGCCTCCACCTCTGCCTTCCTTTCGTTACAATCAAGAGGCAGAGAAATGCAGGAAGCGGTGAGTACGGGGCTGTGGGGTCAGAGACGTGGCCGAGTCTGGTTGTGTTTTTATTAGCGGCCGTGGGCACCGGGCAGGTCACGGCCCCTCCAGGCCCCCGTGCCGTCTTCAGTCACGTTGAGGTGACAGCATAGGTACCGGGTGAGACCAAGCGAGTCATGGCTCGGCACGGACCAAGCACTCAGTTGGGCTCTTCTCACCCACAGGGCCCTGCTCCCGGCGCAGCCACCCCTGCAGCGAGCGGAGTGAGCCCGAGGGCAGGGCGTGGGCCGGCCTGTGGGAATGCTGAGCCGGGAGCCGCTGGCGGCGTGTTTTTCACCGTCACCTCGTCGCATGGTTCTCCGGATGTGTGTGTTCTCGTCCTCCGGCACCATGGTGTCTGAGCAGCCGGCAGTGCTTCCCGGGAGAAGAAGAAGGAAAGTTTAGGGGGGGAGGGGGGGAGATGGGCAGGGAGGTGCAAGACCAGCTTTCAAACATGCTGCTCTTTGGGGAGCCGCTCAGTCATCATGGCCTTGGCGCTGGGCCCTGGCTCGTAGCCTCGTCGGCCCGACGTTAGGGCCGGGGAATGGATTCCAGCGCCTGGACGCCGCGCTGGCTGGGCGGAGCTCACGGATGTTCCGGGAAAGGGCATTTGACACCATTCATCACGCTGCCATAGGTCAGGCCTGGCGGCCACCTGGTTCCAATCAGCGGGCCAGCGGAGAGCGGAGCTGGGAGCTGGCTCCTCGCAGCAGCTCCCCCTCCGGCCTCCCGTGGGCACCGCACGCTGGCAACCCTGCTCCCGTCTGCCCAGGGCCGAGCCTGGAGGATGCACGTGCCTGCACGGCCCTCCCTGGGTGACAGCCTGCATGGCACCAGTCAGGTCATGCCCAGCCCGTGGCCGCAGGCGGTGCAAAGCCTGGTCCCATATGTTGCTTAATTTGCCGTGTTTTTTTAAATATATTTTTATTGATTTCCGAGAGGAAGAAAGAGGGAGAGAGAGAGAGAAACATCAATGATGAGAGAGAATCATGGATCGGCTGCCTCCTGCACGCCCCACACTGGGGATTGAGCCCACAACTCAGGCATGTGGCCCGACCAGGAACTGAACTGTGACTTCCTGGTTCATAGGTCAATGCTCAACCACGGAACCATGCCAGTTGGGCTGAATTTGCAGTTTTGATAGGCCTCCACCCTGATTTCTTTGCAACCTGTTCCTGGGCCCTGCCCCCATTGTAGGCAGACATGGAAATTAGGGGAGCAGTGTCCCCCCACAGAACGCTGCTGTCTGTGCTCACCTCGGCAGGGAGGGGTGCCTGGACGCCACAGGGTATTCTCCACATGGAGCTGGGAACAGCTGGTCTCAGGAGTGGGCAGAGGAGGTGGGGTGCAGGCGCCATCAACCCCGCGGCTCCCAGCACGCAGGGGCTGCCTGGCCTGTCACCAGGTAGGTGTCTTTGCTTTGTTTCTCCTTCTCAAGTCCATCTGGATCGATTAATAGGGCACCGAACCTTCGTCAGGGATGGTTGGCTCCCTGCTGCATTACTCTCACTTCATATTTGACAAAGGAGACAAGAGTGTACCATGGAGTCAAGACCATCTCTTCAATTAATGATGCTGGGAAAATTGGACAGATAAATGCAAAAAAATGAACTAGACCACCAACTTACACCACACACAAGGATAGACGCAAAATGGGTAAAAGATCTAAATGTAAGACAGGAAACCATGAAAATCCTACAAGACTCCATTGGCAGCAAAATCTCAGACATCACTTGTAGCAAAATGTTTACAGATACATCTTCCAGGGCAAAGGAAACGAAGGAGAAAATAAACAAGTGGGACTACATCCAAGTAAGAAGCTCCTGCCAGCAGAAGAAACCATCAGCAAAACGAAAAGGGAGCCCACTGCATGGGAGAACATATTTGCCAATGATACACCTGATAAAGGGTTAGTTTCCCAAATATATAGGGAGCTCATGCAACTTAACAAAAGGAAGACAAACAATCCAATTAAAAAATGGGCAGCGGACCTGAATAAACACTTCTCCAAAGAGGACATTCAGAAAGCCAAGAGACACATGAAAAACATGCTCCAAGTCACTGATCAGCAGAGAGATGCAGATCAAAACAACAATGAGGTACCATCTCACACCTGTCAGAATGGCTACCATCAACAAGTCAACAAACGACAAGTGCTGGCGAGGATGCAGAGAAAAAAGAACCCTCGTGCACTGCTGGTGGGAATGCAGACTGGTGCAGCCACTGTGGAGAACAGTATGGTATTTCCTCAAAAAATTAAATACAGAACTTCCATCTGACCCAGTGATCCCACTTCTAGGAATATATCCCAAGAAAATAGAGACACCAATCAGAAAGGATATATGCACCCCTATGTTCATAGCAGCACAATTTACAATAGCTAAGGTCAGGAAACAGCCCAAATGCCCATCAGCAGATGAGTGGATTAAAAAGCTGGGGTACATTTACACCATGGAATACGATGCCGCAGTAAAAAATAAGGATCTCTTACCATTTGCAACAGCATGGAGGGACCTGGAGAGCATCGTGCGAAGCAAAACAAGCCAGTCTGAGAAAGACAAGCATCACCTGGTCTCACTCACATGTGGAGTCTAACGGGTGTTCTTACCAGTTCCTGTCTCGGGTAAGCTGGGCTCGGCCGTGTCTCTGGATTTCCCTGTCTCTCCAGATCTCAGGGTGGAAGTTTGCCTCCAGTTTTCTGATGAGAAAGAGAAATATCATTGGTTTCCTTTCCCCCAGCTTTTTCTTGTTGTAAGGATGGTAGGGACAACTCCCAAGGTTTCGACATGTCGGATCCTGAACCAGAAATAACAAAATGCTTCAATGAATAGATGTTGATCAAGTAAGTAAAAGTAGAAAAGACATCGCAAATCGGCCTCAAAGGTTCACTTTTCTATGGCAGCCGCAGACAGGACTGAAGAACCAGGGCCACCAGATGGCAGGGAAAGACCTCAGAGGCAAACAAGGGCAGGGCCAAGCAGCCTGGAGTTGTGCACTTTTCACACTTTCACACCTGAGAGGACTCAGGTACGTGATGGTGTTAAAGTGTGAATTCAACCCGACATCTTAGTCATCAGCTTCCCATGCCCAGGAAGCGCGCCACCCTCATCACCACGCCGTTCTTCAGCACCTACTCTGCTGATTGGTGCTCACCAAGCATGTGTCCAATAAGCTGAGCAGCCAGACCGCCAGCTGGAGATGAAGGTATGAATTCAAAGATAATGGCCTGGCCAGTGTGGCTCAGTGGCTGAGCATCGACCCATGAACCGGGAGGTCACAGTTCTATCCCCGGTCAGGGCACACGCCCGGGCTGTGGGCTCGATCCCCAGTGTGGGGTGTGCAGGACGCAGCTGATCCATGATTCTCTCTCATCATTGATGTTTCTCTCTCTCTCCCTCTCCCTTCCTCTCTGAAATCCTGAAGCCTTTGTGCATTGTGGTGAGTTGGATTCAAGTTAACAGAACAAACCAGAGCTAAGTGGGCCAAGGCCCAGGGTAGGACTTCAAGAACCAGAGACACGGAGGCCTCCAGCGGGAGTTGGTAAGTGGGGGGTTGTCTGGGGACCCAGGCAGGCATCCGTGAGGTCCCTTGTGAGGTCAAATGAGGCGCAGGGAAAAGCACACACTACAGGCCCTGCAACTCCGACATCTCATGACTGTGGTCTCTTCCCGGGCAGAAGCTTGCCCATTGGGACCTGCTGGGTTCCAGCAGCCCTTGAACTTCAGCCTCCGACCGGCCAAAGCCAGGGAAGCCAGCCTTGTTCGGAGGAGGAGGAGGTGAGAGGACGTACCTTCTCTCTGCAGGAGGCAGGCTTGCGCTTCAATGCTCCGCCTGTTTGCACCTGCTCTCGTGACATCTGCTTGGACGGGAGCTTCACTGGTGATCGGTAAGTCCTTCTGCTCCCCACCTGGGACCGTCTTCTCAGCCTCGGCTTCTCTGTGGTCTTTGACCGAGGTCATTGCATCCTCTCCCTGTTGGGTAGGGTAGGCCGCTGGCCTGACGCCCGAGGTGGCCGTTTCTCCTCTATCCTTCCTTGACCGGCGCACATGGACACTTTGTCTTCATCGTCAACGGATGGCTGCTCATCCTCAGCCTTTCCCCGGGCCCACGCCCGTGTGAGATTTCCTGCTCGTTAACTAAGACTCATCATCCTGGAAAGAAAAGGAAAAAAAGGGGGGGTGCTCATTATCCTGTTATCTAACCATTTGGGCCAAAATCTAAATTGACCAGACCTTCTCCCTTTATTCTCTTTTCTACAATTCTCCTATAGGGGGGCCTTGTCATAATGTATAGACGTTCATTATAATACAAGTGTATGGACCTGCATGTGTGTTTAAAAACCGTGTGTCTCCTGACTAGTCTGCAGTAACATGGTCAGAAGAACCCTGTAGTCCCAGCACCCACCACAGCGACTGGGCCCGCAGACTCAATGGCCATGTGTTGTTGAGTTTGGACCGTGTCAGCACGCAGGCCCCTGACTCCCTCACCTGAACGGGTGGCTACTGTCTGGGCCTCTCCCCGCCTGGCGCCCGGCTCCTCCCGCCCGGCCGGTTCCAGGTCCGCGAACCCTTTCAACCCCCGTGTCACAGCCTGCGTTTAAACCACAGCTGCAGCACCAGAGGCAAGAACCACAACACAAAACTAAATAAACGCTTTTTTAACAGAAACGGGAGAAATTAGGAAGAGAATCATTTTCAACCACCAAGTCCTTTCCGTTCCTCCCAAATGTAGCCCGTCTGGAGCCCAGGACCGCCTGGACGGGGCGTGGACCACCAGAGCCGGAAAGAAGAGGGAAAATCCCACATCCCAGTCTTCCCAGAAAAGGAGCCCAGCTCTGCACAGCCTTTCCCACGGGATCCCGGGATCGAGGCTCCTCCGCCCTCCTGCCCAGGTAGCTCCTTATTCCCTGGGCGTCTCCGGGGCCTGAGGAAGCACGTGCACCCGCACAGGCCCCAGCACACGACGCCCTGGAGACATCCCTCCCGCGGCCCCGTGATTGCCAAGGGCCCGGGGCTGGCAGTGGGCCCATCGCCCGCTCAAACCCCTCCTGCTTCTCAGGAACAGACACCCCCTCCCCCTGCTTCTCGGGTCGGGTGCGAACCGCAGACCAACTTCACCGACAGCAGCCGGGTCCTGTGACCAGCAATGACCCCGCCTGCCTGGCCACTGACATCAGATCAGCTTGTGCCCACGGCCCCCAGCCAAAACCAGGCCCCCCAGTAAGAGACTCCCCACTTCTCATGCCTTGAGAACCTCTGAGTCCAACTGGTACAGAGACTATCTTAGCTTTTTAGATGATACTGTTTTTATTTTAACTAATGGTGTTTACCAACTGTTTCCCCCCAATTTCAATGTTTTAATTTATCTTTACTGTTGATAGTATTATAGGTGTCCCCCTTTTCCCCCATTAAGCCCCTCCACCCGACACCTGCCCCCCACCCCCACCCCGGCCTTCTCCACAGTACTGCGTCCACAGGCTAAGCATATATGCACATAAGTTCTTGGGTTAATCTTTCCCCACCCACCCTCCCCGCCTTCCCCCTGAGGTTCCTCAGTCTGTTCCATGCTTCTGTCTCTGGATCTATTTTGTTCACCTGTTTATTTTGTTCATTTGATTCCATGTGGGAGTGAGGTCATGGATACTTGCTTTTCTCTGACTGGCTTATTTCACTTTGCATAATGCTCTCCAGGTCCCTCCAGGCTGTGGCAGAGGGTGAGAGAGCCGTCTTCTTCTCAGCTGCGTGGTATTCCCGGCAGATGTCCTGCAGCTTTCTTATCCGCTCGTCTGCTGATGGGCACGTGGGCTGTTTCCGGACCTTAACCGACAGGCGGCTGTTTAAACCCAGCTATTCCGCCCGGCTGCCTCACGAAGTGAAACGAGGGGGGAGCACAAACCCAGGCCTCGGTCCCACTGGCCCCGTTTCAGGCGTCGGGCCGGCGGCGAAGGGCCACTGTGCTGAGCAGCGCCAGGAACGTGGCCGTCACAGGAGGTTCGCGGCCACGCTGGGTCGCTCCAGGCCTTGCCGGCTTGTGTCTCCGTTGGTGTCAATCGCACGCCACGCCTGCAGCTGGTGCGTCTGCGGCTGCCCGGGCGTGAACAGCACGTGTGTGCTGTGTGCATCTCCGCTTTGTACTGTGAAAGGACCTTCTTCCCGAAGAGAGTGGGCCCAACAGAAGCCTCTGCCCTGGGGACCACGTGGGCCTCGGGTGGGTTTGCAGTGTTGCCGTTTGAGACGAAGCGGAGCTTACGGGGGCTTGGCGAGTTACAGGATCCTCGGTGGTTTTTAACTGCGTTTCCGAAGGGCCCGCCGTGGCTCGTGCCGACCGATGCCGCTGGCCTTGCCCGGAGAGCCCCGGGTCCCGGGATAGTTCCCTGCCTCCCCTCGGCCCAGCCACCGCTCGGCCGCTGCTTTAATTCCTCGGCAGCATCGTGGGGTGCTCACAGCCCAGCGCCCCTCGGGCTCTGGGGGTTGAGGAGGACTAGCCAGGGGCCCCCTCGCAGAGTCTGCGATTGTCGGGGGGCTGTGCTGGGACACGTAGACCCAGATCTCAGTCAGTCGCCGGCGGTGGCCAGCGCGTGGTAACTCACAGAAACACCACAGCAGGTTAGCGTCTCATATGCGCCAGCATCGCTGAGCAAAGGGCGGGCCAGTGAATGGTGCCCGGGAGAGGCCGGTGTTAACGACGGACGGATGGATGGGGGTCAAGGGGAGGTCAGGGGAGGGTGGAGACAGGAGAGGCTGCGGGCCAGGAGGGTGCACCTGCGGAGGAAACGCCCCACCATGAAGGCCAGCAGGTCAGGGGCGAGGGCTGGGGAGGCGGAGGCACAGGAGAGAAGACAGAGGAGGCAAACTGGAGGCCAGGGAAGACCCACAAAGTCTGCAGCTCCCCGTTCTATGGGAATGAAGGGAGCTGGAACCCTGTGCTGTCTGGGCCCCTGGGGACGTTGCGCCCCCCGGTGGAGAGCACAGCCGCGTCCAGCGGGCGAGGATGGAGATGGGCCTGGAGGAGCAAGGACTGCCCAGTGCAGAGCAACACCGTCAGGGAGAGGATGAGGAGGGAGAGCTGCGTCCCCACAGCACAGCTAAGGACTGGGCCGGCCGGGCGGGAGGGCAGGAGAGCCAGGCCCAGCCCAGAGCGTGACGTGCTCTTCCCCCGGGAAGGGCCTGTGCTCTGAGCCCGGACCTCAGAGCGGGGTGTGGAGTGAGGGTGCCCGCGGGGCCTGGGCACCCCCGCCTGCTGGGCCCGGCGGCTCCATTCTGTCTGGTTATGTATCAGGTTCCACAGACCGGGATGGAGACACCGGCTTTGCTGTAATTGCCTCGGCCTTTGCTCTGAGCTCCTCTTTGACTGTGAAGCCTGCCGTGGGCCTTAGAAGTGGAAATGTGGGGGGGGGGGCGGGGGGGACGCAGCGGAAGGAGAGTGAGGGGAGGGGGAGGGAGGTGCGAGCCCACCGCGGCCCACGGGGCGCAGAGCGAGACTGGCTGTCTCCTCCCCCAGCCACAGAGCCTTCCTGTGGCTCAGACTCGCTAATGAGCCGGGGGCACGGGGTCGCCGCTCGGCTGCGTGCAGGACGCTCACTGCAGAGAGCGCGGTCGGAGCGTGTGCACCCCCCCGCCCCCCCGCCCCGGGTGTTCCGGAAGGTTGTGCACGTACCTGCAGGACCGGCCTGTGTTCAGTCATCGGGCCTTACAGTCCCCTCCTGGAGCCCGTGGCGTGGGGAGCCTGCCTCCCCTCCCCCAGGAAATCGGGCCGCGGCGCGCTGGACTGAGCAGAGTGAGCGGAGCACCGTGTGGGGGCAGGTGCGGCCAATGCAGGAGGCTGGGGTCGCCACCTGTGGGCAGGCCCGCCCCCTGGCACACGCCCTTGGCCGGAGGTCAGCACAGCAGGCTCCCCACTCCGCACAGAGCCCTCCCTCCGGCCGCGAGAACCAACCGCGAGTCAGAGAGAAGCCCATTTCCCTCCTCAGGTTTTCCAGCCTGACCTGGTGCCGGAGTTCACCTCCCACCTGATTCCATCAGTCACGTCCCATCATCGGCATCAGGTGTGAGGTGAGGCACTGGGGCTATGGGTGGGAATAAAGACGGACTGGCCGCCAACAGCTCCCACCCCGCCTCCCCGCCTCCCCCCCCCCCCCCACATTCCCGATGTGGAGCGGGGCCGCCTACCTCCCCCTCCCCGGCCGCCCTTTGTCAACTCGGGCAAAGCTTTGCATCTGGTTCTCCCACCAGAGAGTAGCCCCCCCCAACCCCCCTGCCCCTGTGTCCGTAGCCGAGGCAGCAGCCAGAATGGAGAGGATGCCAGGCCCTGGCTCACAGGGGGCTGCCTGCGCTGTCCTGGGAGGGTCTAGGCCAGCCGTGGGCAAACTACGGCCCGCGGGCCGGATCCGGCCCGTTTGAAATGAACAAACCTAAAAAAAAAAGACCGTACCCTTTTATGTAATGATGTTTACTTTGAATTTATATTAGTTCACACAAACACTCCATCCATGCTTTTGTTCCGGCCTCCGGTCCAGTTTAAGAACCCATTGTGGCCCTCGAGTCAAAAAGTTTGCCCGCCCCTGGTATAGAAGTTTGTCTCTCCCCAGCTCTCCCAACAGTGACGCCCAGATGCGTCCGGCACGTGACAGTCTGCAAGGTTCTCTCAAAGCCGCCGTCCCGTCGCCTCCCCAGGCCTCAGAGGCCAGGGTTGGCGGAGACTCTTCCTCGAGTGACTCAGGATGGACAGCGAGTCCTTCTCCGACCAGGACCTGGGGGGCAGGGGGCACGGCCCACAATCGGGGCCTCCCTCTCTGAGATGCAGGGAAGCTGGCGTGGCACATGCCTGCTGCTTGTGCGCTGCGTGTGCACGACAGGCTATTGCACTGGGGCTTCCCTTAGTTCATTTTATTTTCACCTAAACCCATGGTTCTCAACCTTCTGGCCCTTTAAATACAGCTCCTCATGTGGTGACCCAACCATAAGATTATTTTCGTTGCTACTTCATCACTGTGATGCTGCTACTGTGATGAATCGTCATGTAAACATCTGATATGCAGGACGGTCTTAGGCGACCCCTGTGAAAGGGCCGTCCGACCGCCAAAGGGGTCGCGACCCACAGGTTGAGAACCGCTGCACACTGATTTAAGGAAAGAACTGGAGACGCGTCTCACTATGGGACGCCAGCGCCACGATGAAAACCAGAGCATCTCCTTGGTTCCCACAGAGAAGAACAAAGAAAAGGCACGTTTGTCCCAGAAACACGAGTCCGAGCACAGGTGGTGAGAGCCAAGCTGATGCCAGCGTCTGCCGGGGCGGCCGCTTAGAGCCGCGTCCCATTCACCAAGTCTGCTGGTTGGGTCCCCGGTTGGTCAAGTACAGGAGGCAACCGATCACTGTTCCTCTCTCTCTGTCTCTCTCAGTCAAGTAAAAAAAAACGCACCCTTGGGTGAGGATTTTAAAATACGTTGTCCCTGAGGCCACAGGTCTTCTTTTTACTGTTCTCAGAGACGTGAACAGGCCGCCTGTCCCAGAAACGGTGGTTCTGGCTGCAGGTCTCAGAACCTGACACGAGTCGCCCTTGAGAAAGTCAGGGAATGTCTCCGGAGAAAGAAGGTTCCGAAGAAGAACCGCGTCAGAACTGAGGGACTCGGCGGGTGCCGTCCTGGCTCTGTGCCCCGACTCGGCACCCTGACTCGGCACCTGCAGGAGGACCAGGCAGACCCCGCTTCTCAGGAGAGAACCCTCCCAGCACCCGGCCCCGGCCCTAAGCGGGCCCCCCAGAGGCACGGCCGGGATGGGGCTGCACAGCCGGGGGCCCTCTCCCTGGACAGAGGGAAGCCAGGAGCCGCAGAGCGCCGCGGGCTGTGGCAGCAAATCCTGGGCGCCACGCAGCCGGCACGACGGGAAGAGGACAAGGCCCTGCGGGGAGTTCTCTGGGCGAGACTCAGTGGGTTGTGCTCTGATGGGAGACAAGAGGGTCAGCAGGAGGCTCACGTGCTCCTCTCCCAGGCCCCCAGCGGGGCCAGCTGCTCCCACCCTGCCCCGGCCTGGACATGGACCCCGCCCTCAGGGCAGCCCGTCACCGACTCCTATTCCCAAAAGACAGACACGTGTGCCTTTCACACACCAGACAGGCACGTGCATTCGAAAACAGCCACTGGGCCTTCCTAGGTGCTTCCTCTCAGAGCTAAATATCCCCCGTTTCTAAGCCCCCCCCTCACCCCCATACCTACAGGTGAACTTGCCCTTGGCTGCACGAACCACAACCCAGCTGTCTCCTGAAGTCTGGGGCTGTCCCTTCACTTGGGAGCCGCTGCGCCCATGAGGTCGAGAGAGTCAGCCGTCCGCTTCCTCGGGCCGCTGCTGAGGAACGCCCCATCCAGTTCCCAGCAAACTGTCGGCATCACGGAGCGGCTCACCCAGAGCCAAGGTCCCTGTCACCCAGGATGTAAGATGCGCGTCAGGCCCAGACTCTACCCCCGCCCCCCCATCTCAGAGGACCAATTCGTCTGCCATAGACCCTCGCTGGGCTGGCTCTGAGGTGGGCAAAGCAACATCCACCCCAAGGATGAGACATCGAGAACAAACACTCTGCCCCGTGGTCACGGTACCTCCCCGCTTGTAACCATGCCAACGGGGTCAACTGCAGGCACCACATTGCTGAGCGCCGTGTACGTGCTTAACCCCCTCCGGGTTTAGTGAACCCTCCTGCTGATTGGACGACTAGGTTCTTGGAACTCAAACGCCAGCTCTTCGTTTTTTGAGATACAAGGATATGGCTTCTCTCCTCCAGCCAGAGCAAATGGCTCCTCCGTCTACGAATCCATTCTCTGCTCCCAGAACCGACGGCAAATCCACAAAGCGCCGTAAAGCCCGGGCGTGACTCGCTGCTGCAGCTGCGTAATTAAAAGAAAACTAATAGATTGACAAGCCTCCTCAGAACAGCAGCCGTGCGTCACTGCTGCCGAGAAAAGCCAGGGGCTGAGCGGCTCGCGGCCAAGAGCGTTCTTATGATTAAAGAGAAAGAAGGGCTCTGGCTGCCTCGCCCGGTTCCCTCCCGGAATCCCAAACGCTCCGGCGGCTGATTTTTCACAATAGCCTTGAACCATCCTGACAGCCATAAGGAAACAGTTACCGTGTACAGACATCCCACCCAAACCATCCCTCCTCCTCACTCCGCAGGCCTCTGGCTCCCGGCACCAAGCCACAGGCTTATTTTTAGCAGGGACTGGAGGCCTCGAGCTGTAATTCCTGCGCACGTACAAAGTCGATAATCACTTAGCCGGCCTTCTCCTTCGTCTAGCTGGCCCCGGGTAATGGGAGCTGCCCGCACCGTTCCCATCGAGCCTGGTGAGCAGGAGACGGGTTGCGTCTCTCTCTTCCCTCTCCGGGTCCGAGGACACCGGAGGCCGCTCACACCCAGCCCGGCCTGGCTCTGAGCCACACAGACTTTGACCTGAACCGGATTCCACCCTGACGAGCACCCTGTTCCTTTCCAAAGAGGACGCCCAACAGCCCCCCGGGCTGGGGCAGGACCCGGCCTGCAGCATGTCGCCCACCGGGTCAGTGACAGCAGCTCTGACACCCACCGAGTGCCAGGGCAGCCGGGAGCACAGTCCCCAGACGGCACAGGCAAGCGGGTGCTCAGACAGCGCGGGCTCCAGGCCCCGGGGCAGGGCGTGGGTGAGACGCCGGGTCTGCAAACACTCCTCCACGCCCCACCCCCTCCGCACCCTCTCTCAATCAGGGAGGCTCTCCTGCTAGTGTCCAGCTCCCCGCAGCGCTGAGCTCCTGCTGGGCGGGCAGGAAAGCCACCCTCACTTGGTGTTTAAAGACTGGGCGTCGGAGTGGCCCCTTCATCCTTCCTGCACTCGCTCCTTCAGACACGCACCCGTCTCCATGCTGGAATAGTGTGAGGCAGAGAGAGCTAAGCTGTGCTTTGCTCTTTGCCTTGGGATTAAACTCCCCAGCAGCCGACCTTCTGGATCTCATTTCCCCGCACAGGACCTCGCACCTGCACGGGAGCCCCCCCACCTGCACCCCAACAGGACCTGGCACCTGCACGGGAGCCCCCCCACCTGCACCCCAACAGGACCTGGCACCTGCACGGGAGCCTCGCATCTGCTCTCCCCGTCACAGCCCGGCCACACCCACTGACGCCGGTCAGTCACCCAGGGCGGGGCAGGCGTAGGGCACAGCTGCCGTACGGAGATGGAGACAACAGTTAGCAAATCGTAAACAAGAAGAACCGCTGTGATTGTCACCCTACTCGTGCCCTCCCCCAGGGCTCGCTGACCTGGTGAAGCGCTTAATGATAATAACAGCGACCATGTCACTATTTCAACCAGCTTTTTTTTTAATCCTCACCTAAGGATGTTTTTCCATTGATTTTTTTAGAGATAATGGAAGGGAGGAGGAGAGAAGAGGGGAGGGAGGGAAGGAGGGAGGGAGAGAGAGGGAGAGAGGGAGAGGGAGAGAGAGAGAGAGAGAGAGAGAGAGGAAGATCAAGAGACACATGACACGTGACTGGTTGCCTCCTGCACGTGTCTCACCTGGAATGTGGGGGTCAAACCTGCAACCCGGGCACATGCCTGGACTGGGAATTGAATCCGAGACCCTTCGGGGTGCAGGCCGAAGCTCCTGCCCACGGGGAAGGAAGAGGGAACCTCTCTACCACAGGTACTGCCCACCAGCTGCCCACCAGCTGCCCACCCCCTAGTCCCCTCACTTGTGATTTCTCTCACGTGGGTCTGTGGGGCGGGGTGACCGCGATGGCGGCAGAAAAGGCATGGACACCTTCTAGGAAGCCCTACGACCCTTCGGAGTCAGGTTTTCCGTCTCAGGCTCATCTCCAGGGAAGACCTCTTGGATCAGGCCAATTTCAGACTCAGAAGGGGGTCCCTCCCATGTGGACGTGATTGTCCCTGGACCCTGTGATGGGCGGAACCATGTGCCTCCCAAAACTCGTGTGTTGGCGTCCCAAGTCCCAGAACCCCAGAATGCAGCTGGTCTTGGAGGGTCTTTGAAGAGGTAATTAGGGTTAAGAGGTCATCAGGGCGGGTTCTAACCCCACGGTGCTGGGTCCTCAAGAGGAGATCGGGAGGTGAGATCTATGTGGGGGAGACCGTGTGGGGACACAGGGAGGAGACAGCCGTGGACAAGCCAAGCAGAGGCCTCAGGAGAAATCACCCCGTCAACCACCTTGACCCTGGGCTCCCAGCCTGCAGACGTGGGAGTAGCATGGATGTCTGTTGTGCGAGCCACCCGGTCAGCGGTGTTTTGTTGTGGCGGCCCCAGCAAACGAATAGAGGTTCCTTTAAAAGACGGGGGGAATTCATGTCAATTTGTCCTCAGGTTTGGGCTCTAGTTCTGAGGCCACAAATCCAAGGTCCCCCTCAATAATCAGGCGGAAGAAATAAAAGTGAGCATCTGTCAGTATTAGCGCAACACAGGAAGGGAGCCACAGCCCATAGCTCGAAAGGAACCAGAAGCTAGAACGAAGCCTGGGCCGAGCTTGCTAAGGTTATGCAGCGAGACGGTGGGGACTTGCTTGCTAACAAACGGTGCACTCGAGGCAGCCAGCGCCGAGGGAGACACTGCGAGACCCGGCCGCATCGGGACAGGGCAGCCCAGGCAGTCCGGAGGCCGATGCGTAGGACCAGGTTAACCCACACAGAGGTCGGCGTCACAGAGAGGGGACAGGGCGAGACCAGGGGACACGCAAATGTCACCTAATGAAACAGGAACCCGGGACTATCAGCTGCACCGTATGTTCGTGGTCACGACGTGTCCCCAGTAAAAAACTGGAGCTAAGAGCAGAGACAGAGAAGGGGTGCCCCCTCCCCCCCCTCCAGGAAGGTGTGAGGGACCCCTTCCGAGTCTGAAGGTGGCCTGGTCCAGAGGTTCTTCCCTGTAAACGTGTCTAAGACGGAAAACCTGCCCAAAGGGTGATGTGTGAATCCGAGCGTCTTCAGGGCGGTTCAGGAAGGACGGAGCCTTGCAGCCACCGCGTCGGAAAGGCCGGTGGAGCGTGGCCCTGGGAGCCAGACCCTAGCCTCCAACTCCGTGTCTTCTTTCTTTGCTGGGCGCCCTTAGGCCAATCACTTGGTCTCTAGGGACCTCAGTACGTAGCCCCAGAAGACGGCGCTGGTACAACTCGCAAACTAAGATCCTTGTCGGGGAGCCATGAACTCAGCTGAAGGGGCTCTTCCAAAAGCAGTGATAGGAGGCAGTGACGGGTGTATCTCCCCAGCTCGGACGCAGTGGAGGAAGGCAGCAAGCTCAGGTGTCAACGCTACATTAGTTAGCACACAGGCTCCGTAAGCGCTATGTTAGTGAGGACACAGGCTCTGTAAGCGCTATGTTAGTTAGCACACAGGCTCCGTAAGCGCTATGTTAGTGAGGACACAGGCTCTGTAAGCGCTATGTTAGTGAGGACACAGGCTCTGTAAGCGCTATGTTAGTTAGCACACAGGCTCTGTAAGCGCTATGTCAGTTAGCACACAGGCTCTGTAAGCGCTATGTCAGTTAGCACACAGGCTCTGTAAACGCTATGTTAGCTCACAGGCTCTGTAAGCGCTATGTCAGTTAGCACACAGGCTCTGTAAGCGCTATGTTAGTTAGCACACAGGCTCTGTAAGCGCTATGTTAGTTAGCACACAGGCTCTGTAAGCGCTATGTTAGTTAGCACACAGGCTCTGTAAGCGCTATGTTAGTTAGCACACAGGCTCTGTAAGCGCTATGTTAGTTAGCACACAGGCTCTGTAAGCGCTATGTTAGTTAGCACACAGGCTCTGTAAGCGCTATGTTAGTTAGCACACAGGCTCTGTAAGCGCTATGTTAGTTAGCTCACAGGCTCTGTAAGCGCTATGTTAGCTCACAGGCTCTGTAAGCGCTATGTCAGTTAGCACACAGGCTCTGTAAGCGCTATGTTAGTTAGGACACAGGCTCTGTAAGCGCTATGTTAGTTAGCACACAGGCTCTGTAAGCGCTATGTTAGTTAGCACACAGGCTCTGTAAGCGCTATGTTAGTTAGCTCACAGGCTCTGTAAGCGCTATGTTAGCTCACAGGCTCTGTAAGCGCTATGTCAGTTAGCACACAGGCTCTGTAAGCGCTATGTTAGTTAGGACACAGGCTCTGTAAGCGCTATGTTAGCTCACAGGCCCTGTAAGCGCTATGTTAATTAGGATACAGGCTCTGTAAGCACTATGTTAGTTAGCACACAGGCTCTGTAAGCGCTATGTTAGCTCACAGGCCCTGTAAGCGCTAAGTTAGTTAGGATACAGGCTCTGTAAGCACTATGTTAGTTAGGATACAGGCCCTGTAAGCGCTATGTTAGTTAGGATACAGGCTCTGTAAGCGCTATGTTAGTTAGGATACAGGCCCTGTAAGCGCTATGTTAGTTAGGATACAGGCTCCGTAAGCGCTATGTTAGTGAGGACACAGGCTCTGTAAGCGCTATGTTAGTTAGCACACAGGCTCTGTAAGCGCTATGTTAGTTAGCACACAGGCTCTGTAAGCGCTATGTTAGTTAGCACACAGGCTCTGTAAGCGCTATGTTAGTTAGCACACAGGCTCTGTAAGCGCTATGTTAGTTAGCACACAGGCTCTGTAAGCGCTATGTTAGTTAGCACACAGGCTCTGTAAGCGCTATGTTAGTTAGCTCACAGGCTCTGTAAGCGCTATGTTAGCTCACAGGCTCTGTAAGCGCTATGTTAGTTAGCACACAGGCTCTGTAAGCGCTATGTTAGTTAGCTCACAGGCTCTGTAAGCGCTATGTTAGCTCACAGGCTCTGTAAGCGCTATGTTAGCTCACAGGCTCTGTAAGCGCTATGTCAGTTAGCACACAGGCTCTGTAAGCGCTATGTTAGTTAGCACACAGGCTCTGTAAGCGCTATGTTAGTTAGCTCACAGGCTCTGTAAGCGCTATGTTAGCTCACAGGCTCTGTAAGCGCTATGTCAGTTAGCACACAGGCTCTGTAAGCGCTATGTTAGTTAGGACACAGGCTCTGTAAGCGCTATGTTAGTTAGCACACAGGCTCTGTAAGCGCTATGTTAGCTCACAGGCCCTGTAAGCGCTATGTTAATTAGGATACAGGCTCTGTAAGCACTATGTTAGTTAGCACACAGGCTCTGTAAGCGCTATGTTAGCTCACAGGCCCTGTAAGCGCTAAGTTAGTTAGGATACAGGCTCTGTAAGCACTATGTTAGTTAGGATACAGGCCCTGTAAGCGCTATGTTAGTTAGGATACAGGCTCTGTAAGCGCTATGTTAGTTAGGATACAGGCCCTGTAAGCGCTATGTTAGTTAGGATACAGGCTCCGTAAGCGCTATGTTAGTGAGGACACAGGCTCTGTAAGCGCTATGTTAGTTAGCACACAGGCTCCGTAAGCGCTATGTTAGTGAGGACACAGGCTCTGTAAGCGCTATGTTAGTGAGGACACAGGCTCTGTAAGCGCTATGTTAGTTAGCACACAGGCTCTGTAAGCGCTATGTCAGTTAGCACACAGGCTCTGTAAGCGCTATGTCAGTTAGCACACAGGCTCTGTAAGCGCTATGTTAGTTAGCACACAGGCTCTGTAAGCGCTATGTTAGTTAGCACACAGGCTCTGTAAGCGCTATGTTAGTTAGCACACAGGCTCTGTAAGCGCTATGTTAGTTAGCACACAGGCTCTGTAAGCGCTATGTTAGTTAGCACACAGGCTCTGTAAGCGCTATGTTAGTTAGCACACAGGCTCTGTACGTGCTATGTTAGTTAGCACACAGGCTCTGTAAGCGCTATGTTAGTTAGCTCACAGGCTCTGTAAGCGCTATGTTAGCTCACAGGCCCTGTAAGCGCTATGTTAGTTAGGATACAGGCTCTGTAAGCACTATGTTAGTTAGCACACAGGCTCTGTAAGTGCTATGTTAGTTAGCACACAGGCTCTGTAAGCGCTATGTTAGTTAGCACACAGGCTCTGTAAGCGCTATGTTAGTTAGCACACAGGCTCTGTAAGTGCTATGTTAGTTAGCACACAGGCTCTGTAAGCGCTATGTTAGTTAGCACACAGGCTCTGTAAGCGCTATGTTAGTTAGCACACAGGCTCCGTAAGCGCTATGTTAGTTAGGATACAGGCCCTGTAAGCGCTATGTTAGTTAGGATACAGGCTCTGTAAGCGCTATGTTAGTTAGGATACAGGCCCTGTAAGCGCTATGTTAGTTAGGATACAGGCTCCGTAAGCGCTATGTTAGTGAGGACACAGGCTCTGTAAGCGCTATGTTAGTTAGCACACAGGCTCCGTAAGCGCTATGTTAGTGAGGACACAGGCTCTGTAAGCGCTATGTTAGTGAGGACACAGGCTCTGTAAGCGCTATGTTAGTTAGCACACAGGCTCTGTAAGCGCTATGTCAGTTAGCACACAGGCTCTGTAAGCGCTATGTCAGTTAGCACACAGGCTCTGTAAACGCTATGTCAGTTAGCACACAGGCTCTGTAAGCGCTATGTTAGTTAGCACACAGGCTCTGTAAGCGCTATGTTAGTTAGCACACAGGCTCTGTAAGCGCTATGTTAGTTAGCACACAGGCTCTGTAAGCGCTATGTTAGTTAGCACACAGGCTCTGTAAGCGCTATGTTAGTTAGCACACAGGCTCTGTAAGCGCTATGTTAGTTAGCACACAGGCTCTGTAAGCGCTATGTTAGTTAGCACACAGGCTCTGTAAGCGCTATGTTAGTTAGCACACAGGCTCTGTAAGCGCTATGTTAGTTAGCACACAGGCTCTGTAAGCGCTATGTCAGTTAGCACACAGGCTCTGTAAGCGCTATGTTAGTTAGGACACAGGCTCTGTAAGCGCTATGTTAGTTAGCACACAGGCTCTGTAAGCGCTATGTTAGCTCACAGGCCCTGTAAGCGCTATGTTAATTAGGATACAGGCTCTGTAAGCACTATGTTAGTTAGCACACAGGCTCTGTAAGCGCTATGTTAGCTCACAGGCCCTGTAAGGGCTATGTTAGTTAGGATACAGGCTCTGTAAGCACTATGTTAGTTAGGATACAGGCCCTGTAAGCGCTATGTTAGTTAGCACACAGGCTCTGTACGTGCTATGTTAGTTAGCACACAGGCTCTGTAAGCGCTATGTTAGTTAGCTCACAGGCTCTGTAAGCGCTATGTTAGCTCACAGGCCCTGTAAGCGCTATGTTAGTTAGGATACAGGCTCTGTAAGCACTATGTTAGTTAGCACACAGGCTCTGTAAGTGCTATGTTAGTTAGCACACAGGCTCTGTAAGCGCTATGTTAGTTAGCACACAGGCTCTGTAAGCGCTATGTTAGTTAGCACACAGGCTCTGTAAGTGCTATGTTAGTTAGCACACAGGCTCTGTAAGCGCTATGTTAGTTAGCACACAGGCTCTGTAAGCGCTATGTTAGTTAGCTCACAGGCTCTGTAAGCGCTATGTTAGTTAGGATACAGGCCCTGTAAGCGCTATGTTAGTTAGGATACAGGCTCTGTAAGCGCTATGTTAGTTAGCACACAGGCTCTGTAAGCGCTATGTTAGTTAGCACACAGGCTCTGTAAGCGCTATGTTAGCTCACAGGCCCTGTAAGCGCTATGTTAGTTAGGATACAGGCTCTGTAAGCGCTATGTTAGTTAGCACACAGGCTCTGTAAGTGCTATGTTAGTTAGCACACAGGCTCTGTAAGCACTATGTTAGTTAGGATACAGGCCCTGTAAGCGCTATGTTAGTTAGGATACAGGCTCTGTGATCTGCTGACACAGAGCTGGTGAGTGCAGGCGACGGGGAAATTCCAACAGAACTCAGGAGAGGAACCGAAACGACCTGCAAAAAGAATTTTTAACGGGATTTATTAGCAAGACCGTCCCTGGGAATTAGAGTGACATACATTGAAGCGTTCTGCAAAGGCAAATGGCACTACGTTGGGCATTATTCTACCTCCACTTAAGGGTAAAAGGCAAAAAACCAAAGGTCATCAGCCCAGGAGTCTATTAATTTATACCTAATGTGGGGGGTTTCCTCCACGTGCAGGAGACCAGGGAGGGATTACAGCTCCCACGGGAGGCCCTCGCCATCCTCGACATAATTTACAGCATCGAAGGGCAGTGCTGGGTCCAGGACTTCGGCTCATCAGCCTGTGAGAATGGCCCGTGCACCTCGTCGGATGCAGAAGTCACATTAAAATCGTCAGCGGTGGCTCCCGTGCAGCCCGCTCCTCCCCGTGAGAGCCACAGCACAGCAGGTACAATGGACACAGATACAGGTGGACGCTCCGTGGAAAGACAAACACGTGGACTTCGGGAAAGAGGGCAAGCGCAAAGGACACGCCGAGTCGTCAGCACCTGTGGCGGCCTCGCCCAGGTACCCGCGGCCGGCCAGCGAGGCTCCATCTGGCCCGACCCGGGCACGGGACGCCCTGGCGGCATCATTATCTCAGGCCGTCCGAGGCGAGAGGAAGCCTGCGCCCTATGTCATGATAATTGGATGGGAAATGTGGGCGGGAGCACGATTCGTCTCGGAGTTTGATGAATTATTTACCAATTAAGGAGAAGCGCAGAGGGAGGGGAGGCCCCATAACTCTGATGCGAATGTTCCCGGTATCCCATTATCTACGCACACGACATCGGCGCTGTTATTCACTGGGAGGTTAATCACTTGAATGGGCTGCTTTGCATCCTTTTCAGCCCCGTTCACGGGCAAATTGGCTCATTTTACGGCAGGGAGATAACCTGGCAATTTTTCTCGTATGTATCTGTGTGGTGGTGCAGTTGAACAGCGTTTTCTGGTGTAAAAAACGAGCTGGGCTGCTGGTACGCAAAGCCCCTGTCTCGGTGGTGAGAGAAAGGGAAGGGGCCATGGGATTCTGTGGACCGGGGCTCCCCAAGAAACTTACCTGTGGCCACTGTCACGTGCCAACACGAGAGTCCACGTGATGCGGAATGAGAGCAGAGCTAGACGTCAGAGGACGTGGTCCGAGACCCAGTCCCCACCACTGTCCATGCACGGGGAGGGGGGCAAGTCACGCCTCTGCTGGACCTGCCTCCGGTTGTGGCGTGAGGATGGCCCGCTTTCACCCCAGCCTCTCAGGAGAGATCGGGGTGCTCTCAATGACGACGAACAAGGCTGCCCAAGGGTCTGTCCTGAGCCTTTCGTTCTAGTGGGGAGAACAGCCATGCACGCCTCCCACGGTAAATTAAACATTTGCAGGTTGCGACAAGTACCGTTAAGAAATAGATAGGCATCACCGAAAAATAACAAAGATATCTGCTCCTGATGGGCGAGTCTGAAGACAGAGTGATAGCAAAGCCAAGACCTGAGCGATGGAGAGAAATAACAATGCATAGAGCTAACTAGAGAGCAATTGGCCACGGGGGCAGCAAGAGCACAGGCCTGGTGCCCGAACGCTTTCACTGATTCTAGTAATGAGAGGTGGTCACGTGTGGGGGCACAGAGCGAAGAGACAAGGCTGGAGAGAGGGGAGGAGCCAGACCCTTAGACCTTGCAGGACGCGGTAGGGAATTCGGATTTCTCCCCGTAAGGAGAGAGAAGAATACAGAGCATTGTTCTCGAACCCCCGCACAGTGAGAGCCCGAGGGCCGTCATATCAGACCCACAGCCAGGTGGCTGGAAGCAACAGAGGTGCATTGTCTGGGCGTTCTGGGGGCCAGACGTCTAGGTCGAGGCGTTGGCAGAGCCGTGCTCCCTCTGGGCCTGCAGGGCGGGACCTGCCTGGCTCTCCCCGTCCCGGGGGCGCGCCTGCCACCGCGGACATTCCTGGGCCGCAGCCACATGGCTCCCCGGTCACGGTCACGGCATGCGTCTCCGCCTCCCCCAGGCCGTCTTCTGATAAGGACGCCGGTCTTGCTGGATTAAAAACACCCTCTACTCCAGGATGACTGTTCTAACAAGTAATTGCATCCTGCCAGAACCTTTGCCTAAATAAGGGCACCTTCTGAGGTGTGAGGCGTTGGGCCCCAACGTGTCTGTTTTGGAGGACACAGTTCAATTCTTAAAAGGAGTTTTTAGAAATACTGTCAGCAGTGTCCACCTTCCGAGGCTGCCACTTAACTGGTCTGGGATGCAGCTTGGGCTCTGGAATTTTTTTAAAAAATCCTTAAGCAATTCTCATGTGCAACTAAGACGAAAAACCAATAATCAGGGGTCAAGATCGAGTGGCTTTGAGGTCAGGCTGCCAGTGGTGAATTGTGCCCACTCCACCTACAAGCTGAGCGGCCTGGGAAACGAGCATGACCTCTCTGTGCCCCCATGTCTCCAACCTAAGGTGGGGAACCAATAAAGTCTGCACCTCAAGGGGTCTGGAGATTAAACAAAGCTGTAAGGGGAAGCCTTAGACCTATGCCTGGAACCTTGTTATCCCACCATTATTATTACTAGAGGCCTGGTGCACAAATTCATGCACCAGTGAGGTCCCTCGTCCTGGCCTGTGGGATCGAACCGAAACCGGCTCTCCGACATCCCCCAAAGGGGTCCCAGATTGCAAGAGGGCACAGGCCAGGCAGAGGGACCCGGCTGGTGCACAATCAGGGCTGGGCAGGAATGCAAGAGGTTGGCTAGCCAGGGAGGGACCGCAGGAAGGCTACAGGGTGTGTCTGGCCCGTCTTGCTCAGTCCCGATTGGCCGGACCCCAGCAGCAAGCTAACCTACCAGTCGGAGAGTCTGCTTCCTGGTGGTCAGTGCACATCATAGTGAGTGGTTGAGCGGCCTTAATATATCATTAGCATATTACGCTTTGATTGGTTGAACAGACAACCGGACACTTAGCATAACAGGCTTTTATTATATAGATTATTATTGTTGTTCATTTTCACCCTGATGTGGAAGCCTTGATTGTAATATTTAACAAAGGGCACTTCACTTCCATTTCAGAGATGAAGCAAAGGGAACCCACAGACATGCATCAGCTTCCTCAGGGGAGACCTAGGGAGGGGTCCCCACATGTGTGCAGCCCACAGCCCAGACCCAGGAAGCCAGTGGTTGCCACCCAGGTCTTAGGGCCACGGTGCTGGGAAGAGGGTGCTGAGCGGCCGGAGCAGAACCACTCGCTTTTGTCGGCTGCACCTGTAAAAAGGGAGCTGCAACCATCAGAAGGCACCGTGCCCGTCACGTCACCAAACCTCCTCGGCCAACAGCGTTGATCCTGCCTCCCTCTTCCCCGGGGGGAGCAGGAACCCCCGAGACTCTCAGGTGCGAGCAGGGTGAGGGCGTCAGTCCCACACCGGGACCAGGAGGGATAGAAACTGGCCCCGCCGTCGCATTTCATGTCGGCTCTCCACTCATGACTGACGTGTGTGAGGGAGGCAGAGGATGAAGGTCTCCCAAGGCCCCAATCAGGGCGTCTCCGCTGAGAAACAGCAAGAGATGGACGGCCCTCGCTCCCCCGATGCCTCTAATCACCGGGAAGCTGGGGAAGTTGGACGCGCCCCAGAAACAACATGACATATGGGAGAGCAGCGCGGGCGATCCGTCACCGTCCTCGTCGCTGTGGCCGTTACCCTTCACGCCCCCCCGCCCCCTCCCCCCCGGGCCGCCCGTAAATCAGCTCCTGGGGAAGGGAGGGACGGCGCCTGCGTAAATGTCAGCCGGGACGTGAGGGACACCGTTCACGTTCGACGGGTAAATGTTAGCGAGCCCAGGCCCCAGGCAGCACCCACAGGGCCCAGCTTCTGATCACGGTTCACGCAGTCAGAAAACTAAGACGGACAAGGAGAGGCCCTCCACCCACCGCTGTTACACATCCTCCCCGGGCACCCACTCCACTGGCGAGGCTGGTGCACGAGCACAAAGACTCATCCACTCCACGTGGCTGGTGCAGGGACACCGTCCTGGTCCCACTTCCTTTGAAGCCCCGCGGAGGACAGAGCCCGAGCCAAGGGTGTGTCCGGGAGGGCAGGCTCCGTTCTGCCACCCGGAGCCTCTGGCATCTTTTCCCCGAACCTCCTCTTGGTGGGATGGCCCCCGAGAATGTCCCCATCCTTTGCAGAGCGGGCAACGTCTCCCCGACAGCTCGAGAGACAAAGGGTGGGTCCAGACTGCATGACGGCCCCGCGCAGGCTCCCCAGGCCTTTGCAGCGTGAGGACACGGCGTCTTCCGGCCTGAACCAGCCTCTCGGGCGCGGAGGCTGACGCCTCCTCCCGGCCTCGGCCCTGGGAGGCTGTGCATCAGCGGCACGCGGGCCTGGGTCCTCGGTTCCCCCTGAGCCGGCACCAGGCCCCGGGGCCCCCGCACCCCGCCGAGGGGAGCGGCCTTCCCGGCCGGTTCCTTCTTGTTCACTGTGTGCTGAGCTGAGAGGGCGGGTGCTCAGGGTCCCCCGAGGCAGGACGTCCAAAGGAAGAGACCGGAGTGACTCACACAGACACCGCTGGCTGGGACCAGGGCCACGCCGCGCGGCCTGTCCGGGCGCCAGGCGGGCGGTGTTGCCGGTAGAGCTTGCCAGGACCAGCTTCCAGGGAGGCCTCTGGGGACACAGGCTCCAGGCAACTCCATCTCTGGGGAGAGCTTCTTCCTGCAAAGCGGGGGGTTCTGGGATTTCCCATCGCACAACGGCCGCGTTGTCTGTGTGGCTGGGACGCAGCCACCTGGCTCCTCCGTCGTGGGGCCGGTAGTGAGCCCGGGTGACGAGGAGGACGACTCAGAAAAGGGTGGGAGCACCTTGGACTCAAGTCTGCTCTTTGGAGTCCCTCCTCAGGGGATCGGGCGTCGGCTCATCGGACCTCACCCCGCAATCGGACGCTCTGTCCCCGGCACATGCGCTGCCCGGCGCTCGGCTGCCATAGTGCAGGCGTTTTGCCTTCGGAGACACGGCGGGAAGGCCGTGAGCTCCTGACGGGGCAGCGGTTTCATGACATCACTCTTTAGTCCTCACACAAACAGACCACAAACAGCCTTCCAGCGGGAGAGAGGGTTGGATCCTTCTCTCGTGGTTGTTTTCACCCTCCCCCCCCACCCCCATTCTCTCTCTGCTGCTAATATTCCAGAACAGGCTGGGGGTGGAGGGACAGAGAGGAGAAAGCCGTTCCCTCACTTGAACCAGGGCTGCCCTGGGACAGTGTCTCAGTCAACATGGGCTCCTGGACGTCACCATCCAGTTGGTGGATTGAACTGCATACATTTGTTTTTCAGGGTCCTGAAGGCTGGGAAGTCTAAGACCCAGGTCCTGGCAAACCTGGTGTCCGATGAGAGCTTTGTTCCTGGCTTGCAAATGACCATCTTCTCATTGCACCTTCGCAGGCAGACAGCCGAGGCGGGGGACACGTGCTTACGTCTCCCGTTAAAAGCACACTGATCCCGTCATGAGGGATCCAGCTTCGTGTCTAATTGCCTCCCACAGTCCCCACCTACCAAAGCCATCATTTGGGGGGTCAGGATTTCAACAGAGGAACTGGGGAGGGATACAGACATTCATGCAACACAGATGGCTTCTTGCTCCTTGGTCCACACAGATGTGTAAGCCGGGTCTCAGTCCCTGGTGGGCATTTCTGTGGATTTGCCTGCGCATCCCTTGCTCGGATTGGATCCATCTGGCCAGAATCCCTAGAACTTTTTCTTTCTCTGCTGCTGCCTGCTCCTATCCTCAGCCCCTCCCCTTGCTCTCTTGCTGGGTCCTCTACACAGGCCCTTCCAGTGAACTTCCCAGGTGTCCCTCAGCCTTAAAAACCAAAATACCGGAGCAAAGAACCGCACGTAGAAATGAGCACAGCGCTGGTTGCTGCTTGCACCCCCAGGACATTTGCCAATTTTCTTTATGGGACATAAATGCTGAGCAAAGAGCAGCAGCCAAGAGTTTATAACAGTCTCACTGGCAGGGGAGTTGGAAATTGGTGCACAGGGCTACCAAGGCGGCTAGAACTTGGGAAGTCGCGATCTGAACGAGAAGCCAACTGCAGAAATGTAAAGTGGATATTATTCGTGCAATTTTTCCTTGAGGTATTTTCCAACTCCTGAGCTGCACATGTGTGAGGCGAACTGCCAAGGAACCAAGCAGAAAGCAGCTGCTAAGACGCTAACGGCCTAAGCAGACATTTCAGTAGTCTCTTGGTTCCAGGAAGACAAAAATTGGAGTTCATATCCTGCCAAGAAAGAGAATTCCTAATAAGCATAGCAGGCTTATGCTTGAGATCCCAGAAGAAGTAGGTTCTAGGAATAATGACAAACCTAAAATAGAGCAGATCTCCCCAGCCCTCACCAGGAGCCTGAACCCCAAGTCCAATGGATCAGGATGATCTGCCTGTGGCCTATCTGCCTGTCAGCAGAAAACCAAGTCCTCTCTAAAGGGAGGTGTCAGCCATAGCATCTGTAATTTTTCATACAAAATTCTGGCATAAGATCAAGTTTACCAAGCAAGCCAGAATACAGAATCAGTGACTGGAAACCAAAAGTTTAAAAGACAAAACAGACTTTAGAAACAGGCTCAAAGGTGGTATTTGAATGATTGAACATGGAATTTAAAATTATTATAAGTAACAATCAAATAAGGGGAAAAAAGATGGAAAATTTCATCAGAGTACTGGAGTCTATTAAAAAATACCAATTAGAAAACATAGAACTCAATAATACAACATTAAAATTAAAAATTCTATAGTGGGTTTAGGAACAGAACAGACATAGCAGAAGAGAGGATAAGTGAACTGGAAGACAGTTCAATGGGAAATATTAGAATTGATATTTTCTCAGAGAAACAAGAATAAAATCCCAGGGTCTGATGGTTTCACTGGTGATTTTTTTTTTCTTTCCAAAAAATTGAAAGAAAAATAACACCAATCTTATACAAACTCTTACAGAGAATAAAGTAAAAAGGATCCCTTCCCAACTCATTATATGAAGACATTACAATATTAATACCACCATTTGACAGGGACTATACAAGACAGGAAAACCAAAGGCCACTATCTCTCAGTCATGTAGACACAAAACACCCAATTATAAACTTCGAAAATATAGCCAAAAATTTAAAAAGGATAATGCACCCTGACCAAGTTGGGTTTATTCATAAATTCAAGATTGGCTTAACATTTAAAATCAACCAATAGGGCTCACCCCATTGTTAAAATAAAGAATAAAAAGTTTGTGTCCATTTCAATAAATTTGAAGTTCAACGCCAATTCATGACTTTATAAAATACTACAAGAATGATTAGTGAATTTAGCAATGCTGTTTAAATAGAACATACAAAAATTCTATATACGCCTATGTAGTAGTAGCAGAATTGCATTATTAAAATGCCACTTAAATTAACATAAAAATATCAAATGTTGTGACAAATCTAATAAGAGATGTATAAAACTATACACATGCTATACAATATTACTGAAAGAAACTGAAGAAGAAAAATAGAGTAATGTACAGGTTCATGAATTGGAAGATAACATGGCAGAAATGTTACTTTTCTCCCAAAATTTATAGTTTATTATATTTGACTAGAGGCCTGGTGCATGAATTCGTGCACCAGTGGGGTCACTCAGCCTGGCCTGTGGGATCGGGCCGAAACCGGCTCTCCAACATCCCCCAAGGGGTCCTGGATTGCGAGAGGGTGCAGGCCAGGCCGAGGGACCCCGCCAGTGCACAATCGGGGCCGAGGAGGGATGGGGGAGGTTGGCCAGCCGGGGAGGGACCGTGGGAGGGCTCCAGGGCATGTCCGGCCTGTCTCACTCAGTACTGATCGGCCGGACCCCAGCAGCAAGCTCACCTACCAGTCAGTGCATCTTCCCCCTGGTGGTCAGTGCAAGTCATAGCGAGTGGTTGAGCGGCCTTAGCATATCATTAGCATATTACACTTTGATTGGTTGAACTGACTGGACACTTAGCATATTAGGCTTTTATTATATAGGATTTCTTGTTTCAAGATAATTATAATAAAAATTCCAGCAATTGTTATGACAATTAAATTTATATAAAACGCAAATGATCAGGAGGAGTAAAGACAGTCGTGAAGAACGGAGCTGAAAGACTGAACGTATCACACGTCAAGTTCTTTATAAACCACAGGAGCTAAAGCAGCAGCGACTGTGCGAAGACTGACAAGGAGCCCAAAGGGGCGAGCAGGACTCGGAGACAGAGCCGCAGGCCCGTCACGTGACTGAGGACAAGCCGCTCTGCAGGTGGCGGGAGGAAGCGTCGCTGGGCGAATGGTGCCGGAGTAACTGAGTCTCCATCGGGAATAACACGAACCGTGATCCTTGCCTCAAACCAAACACCAAAATCAATGCCAGGTGCACGACAGACCCACGAAGCAAGAGGAAAAGCAACAAAGCTCCCGGAAGGTCACACAGGAAAGTAACTGCTCAGCCTGGGGCGAGCAAAGCCTTCTTACACTGACACACAAAGCTAACACGAGCCACGCGAGACGCGCTGCAGCGGGGCTCCGTGCACACAGGGAGGTTTGCTTATCAAAGGTGCTGTTAACAGAGTGCAGAGTAGGAGTGTGTGTGTGTCATACGGCCGGGGCCCACCAGGCCCGTCAGCAGTGGGAGCGAGAGCTCAGGGAGACCTGTGGATGCCTGGGCAGCGCAGACAGAGAGCGAGAGACACGAGAGACAGGCCGGGGGCGGGCGGGGGGGAGCCTCCCAGGAGGAGCTTGGACAGACTAGTAGGAGTTGGCAAGATTCACACAGAGAACGAAGCCGTGCAGGTGGGCAGAATAGAGTGAGCACAGAACGAGGCATCAGGCAACGCGAGCAGCTGTGTGAGCCTCTGGAGCAGCGGTTCTCAACCAGTGGGTTGCAACCCCTTTGGGGGTCGAATGACCCTTTCACAGGGGTCGCCTAAGACCATCGGAAAACACATAGATAATTACATATTGTTTTTGTGATGAATCACTATGCTTTAATGATGTTCAATTTGTAACAATGAAGTTGGGGGTCCCCACAACATGAGGAGCTGTATTAAAGGGTCGCGGCATCAGGAAGGTTGAGAACCACTGCTTAGAGCAAAGCAGATGCTGAGGAAGGAGGGTGGCCAGACCTGGAAGAGGGGATGTTTGTCGTGAGCGTCATCTACGCTATTGTTTTTGATACATTTTTATTGATTCCAGAGAGGACAAGAGAGGGAGAGAGAAAAAAACACCAATGATGAGAGAATCAGTGATCAGCTGCCTCCTGCATGCCCCACACTGGGGATGGAGCCTGCAACCCGGGCATGTGCCCTGACCAGGAATCAAACCGTGACCCCCTGGTTCATAGCATGATGCTCAGCCACTGAGCCAGGCCGGCTGGGCTGTTCTAGAATAAAATGCAGAGACGCCTTAGAGCCGGTCATGGCCCTCGAGGAACCAGCTGCCAAGACGGGGTCCATGCGGGTAAAGAAAGGAGAGGAGGGGGAGCTGGGACAGCGGCAGGTGGGTCGTGCCCTCTGAGTGCCACTTGGGGGTGACGCCGAGGCCTGGGCTGACGCCGAGGCCTGGGCTGACTGCTCTCCGGGGCAGAGAAAGGACAGCTCTTGACTCTGGTGGGGATGAGGGACCCTCGGGACCGGCCAGCTGAGAGCAGGGGGAGGACGTGCCTGCCCTTCGCTTACCCGTTCTCAGCCCGGCCCCGGGACTGGCGCTCACGCAGAATAAAGTGCCTTTGTCCCAGGAGGGGCCGCTGCCACGTGAACGCCATGAGCATTTTAAATTACCAAATCCACACAAAACTCTTTCTTGTTGATCTAAAAAGCATATAATTGTAAGAAAAACACATACCTTGGGAATGAATAATTGGATCATAAAATCCATCAAATGTCATTTTATTCATTTTGCCCGAGTGTCTGTCTGAGACGATCCTGAGCAGGGTGTGACGTGCCAGTGAATGCAGAAACGAACCTCCCAGAGAGCTCATGGCTCATACACGTCCCCCCGATTATGGTCCACATTTGCTTCTCATACGGTCATTAAACGTACAGGCTTTTTGAAGTTCTCTTTGGGGCCAAGTCTCTGTTAAAAGCAGATTTTTCTTTCTTTTGGAGACTCGGCGGAGCCCACACAGGGCTGGTGCACGTGGTGGTGACGGCAGGTGGCTCTGATTACAGCAACCACAACCCGGCGGGACCTCAGAGACCCGCGCTCCGGGCTGCTCTGCGTTAGAGGCCCAGGAGGCTCCGCACCGCCCAGGCCGCCCCTTCCTGCCCCTTCGTGCCCCTTCGTGCTGGTTCACGTGGAGCTGACGAAGGAAGAGCCACCTCATGGCTGACTGCAGCGCTGCTCAGCCCTTCACGCACACCCAGGGGAGTCCATGCACACCCGGTCCACGCACACCCAGGGGGCCCACGCACACCCAGGGGGATCCACGCACACCCAGGGGGGTCCACGCACACCCGGGTCCATGCACACCCGGTCCACACACACCCAGGGGGGGCCCACGCACACCCAGGGGGGTCCATGCACACCCGGGTCCATGCACACCCGGTCCACACACACCCAGGGGGGGCCCACGCACACCCAGGGGGGTCCACGCAAACCCAGGGGGGTCCACGCACACCCAGGGGGGTCCACGCACATGGTGGGTGGCTCGCCTGCTCATCTTTCCCACTTTTCCTTGATGAAGTAACAACAATCATTTTTTTTAAAAAAAGAATTCCGCCCGGCCGGTGAGGCTCAGTGCTTGAGCGCCAGCCCCTGAACCAGGGGGTCACGGTTCAGGTCCCGGTCAGGGGACACACCCAGGTTTGCAGGCTTGATCCCCAGTGGGGGGCGTGCAGGAGGCAGCCGGTCAGTAAGTCTCTCTCATCATTGATGTTTCTCTCTCTCTCCCTCTCCCTTCCTCTGACATCAATAAAAATATATTGGGGTTTTTTTCAGAGGATTCCAAGAAGTTGCCTTTTCAAATTTTTAATCAAGCAAGTTGAGAGAGAAAGAAAAGTGCCCTTAAGAACCTGACAACTGTTTCCGTCCTCGTCATCCCCTCCCCCACCCCCCACCCCCGGAGAGGCAGGCTCTGGTGCTGGGACCCAAGTGAAGGCAGAGAGGAACCCTGACCCACTGAGGCGCGATGGGTGCCCGAGCGCCTTCCGCCAGCCCGGCCCAGGGTCGGCACGGCACGCGGCCTGGAAAGGGAGCGTGTCCTCCCCCCAGAGGCAGGCTTGCTTCGTCCTAGAGGACAGGCACGGAATCTCATTCTAGACCAGTGGTTCTCGACCTCGGCTGCACATTGGAGTCACCTGGGAATCTGTTTAAAATCCTGATTTCTGGGCCTCATCTTCCGGAAATTCTCTTTCTTTGTTACTAATGTGGTGGCCCCACCCCATCACAAAGACACAGAATTTCGGGAGGATGAGGCCCAGAAATCAGGATTTTAAACAGATTCCCAGGTGATCCTAATAGGCAGCCGAGGTCGGGAACCACTGTTCTAGACAAACCTTTCTCTCCACAAAACGAAGAACAAGGAAAAGGAAAGTTAAAAATCGGGGGACTCCGTAACAGCTAAGTGTCTCCCAGGTCGGTCCAGGAGCCATTTCTGGTTTGAGTGCACTTCCCACTGTCCTCGTTTCTTTCGTTCGTTCATTCTGCAAATGTTTGCTGAACACGACCTGGAAGGTGACACAACAAAACACAAAACAGGACGCGTTTCTACGGGCCCGAGGCTTGCAGTCCGTGGGGACGGCTGACAGCAGGCCTGCTGGGAATGAAGAGGGAAGGTGCTGAGAGGAGGACTGTCCGAGGGAACCTTACTGAGGTTGGGAGGCGGGGGAGGGACCACCGAGGAGAGGACGGGGAGGGGAGGCGGGACAGTGACAGGTGGCAGGTGAGGACGCCGCGCCGGCACCCGGGGCCTGGGGGCACTGGCATGCCCAGTGCGGTGGGAGGTGGCGGGGTGCAAGACAGGTGCGAGGCGACGCTGAGAACCTGGGCGGAGGCCAGGTCAGGCGTGAGCTTGTAATTAATCCTGTGCCGGCTGTGACTTTGCCCTGAGAGCTGAGGGAGCCATTAAATGTAAGCCCCTAGGAGCGAGCGGGGTCTTTATCTGTCCCGTTTACCACAATGTTCCAAGCACCGGAGCCGCCTGGCGCCTAGTAGGCGGCACGTAGTAGGCGGCCAATGAATGTGCATCCAGTCAGTCCAGTGAAGGGACGGGTGTGGCTGCGTTTCTGGAGGACCCCTTGGCTGCTCTGTGGAGGGTGGATCAAAGGAGACGAAGGCCCAGCAGGAAGACGGGAGAGGCTGTCGCATCCCAGGGGGAATCCAGGGCCTGGACACGGGGGCGGCAGGAGAGAGAAGACCATGTGCCCCTCCCCCATGAAGAGACGAGGAAACCCCTGGCTGAGCAGCGTACACCCAGCGCCTCCTGAGTCTGCATCAGGCCTCTCCCAGCCAACCGCCCCCTGGTCCCTGCAAGACAGTGGGCATTCCGTGTGTGTGAGTGTGTGTGTGAGTGTGTGTGTGTGTGAGTGTGCAAGTGTGAGTGTGTGTGTATGTGAGTGTGTGTGTGAGTGTGCGAGTGTGTCTGTGAGTGTGTGTGTGAGTGTATGTGAGAATATGTTTGTGTGTGTGAGTGAGTGTGCGAGTGCAAGTCTGTGTGTGTGTGTGTGTGTGTGTGCGCGCGCGCGAGCGCACTCAGCCCAGCCTCGCGCCCTGGCATCCTGGCCAGGACACACCCTCCCACAGGTGGGGAGGCAGGTGCTGTGAGCGCCGGGGCGGGGCCGGAGGGGGCAGTTCGGTGCTGGGAGCGGTGGACGGTGCCCTCCAGGTCACCCCGCGTTCGCGCTCCTGGTGTCCCGCCCGTGGCGGGCCTGGCAGTTGCTGAAGCAGAAGTTTCAGGCGAACTGGCCAAGGTTATGTGGTGCCGCGGGGTCTCCCCTCCCAGCCCAGATGGCAGGGGCGCGACGAGGCAGAGAACCCCGCTCCCGGCGGGCGGCACTTGGCACCGTCACATCACGGCCCCTCGCCCGGTGGACAGGCCGGCCTCCCCTCTGAAGGGCGGGGGGGGGGGGGGGGCTCCAGAGAGGGAGTTCTCCACGAGGCGGGAGCGGCTGCTCTGGCTCTTCCTGAGCCGTGAGGGACGCTCGCAGCCGCGGGCGGGCGGGCGGCACCTGCAGGAAGCCAGCGGGCACGGGCTCCAAGCTCAGCATGATTGACAAAGTGCAGCTGATGGAAATCAGCCACCAAGTGGTCATTTACTTTAAAAGATTTTTAGAAAAAGTAAAGAAGAAACTGTCTACAACGATGTTTACATAAAGAGAACTGGACTGAAGACGCATCATTCTGTTTCCTGGGGTCGGCGGCACTGTGCTCGGCTCCCTCGTTTCAAAGCTTTTGGTGAAAAGTCGTGACTCCACCTGACGCACCCACTCCCCGCGGAGGCCGGAGCTACCACTTGCCTTACGTGTGCCTCTTGGTGAAATGGTTTCACCATCCCAAGATGCTGGGCCCACGTTTGGACTCTAATTCTCACCAGTGTGTGTTTGTTTGCTTTATACATTTTTACTGATTTCAGACAGGAAGGGAGAGGGAGAGAGAAACATCAATGATGAGAGCGAATCATGGATCGGCTGCCTTCTGCCTGGCCAGACTGAGGCACCATCATTCCAGGTAGTTCCTTTATTTTTTTTAAAGGTTTTTTTTTTTTTTTTTTTTTTTTGAGAGAGAGAGAGAGAGAGAGGAAGGGAGAGAGAAAACCATCGATGTGAGAGCGCGACATGGACCGGCCGCCTCCTGCACGCCCCCCACCGGGGATGCAGCCTGAAACCCGGGCCTGTGCCCTGAGCGGGAATCGAACCACTGACCCCTCAGGGCACGGGATGACGCCCAGCCAACCGAGCCTCGCCGGCCAGGGCAGCGTTTTCCATTTTTTAAGAGAAATCAAGAGTCTGGATATTCTTGTCAATGTTGGCGACGACATCAAAACCTCTCCAAACGCCCCGTGAGCCAGCCAGCCCGTCTTGGGGCTGGATCAGCGCTGGGGCCAGCGTGGGGCCTGCGTTAGGGAGGTGTGGGGACATCTTTCCAGATCGAGAAAAAACAAACAAACAAACAAACAAACAAAACAGGCAGGTTTAGGAATATTTCCCGGCTTCTGAACTTGGACGCTGACACAGCTGCCGCGGGACCACAATCCGGTGCACGCTGATGGATTTCTCAGGCTTCTACACTCAGCGACGCCCAGACCACCCGTCCCCACCTCTGTTGCTCTTGGAGGGGTTAGTCCCCGGGTGCTGTGCCCCATGGGAAGGTGGTGGGAAGAGTTACAGTTCCAACTGCATCCCGGACCTCAGGCCCCCACATCGCAGCTTCATGCCCCTGTCCCTGCCGCGTGCTACCCCTTGTATGCTTCCACAGCACGCTCACTTTGGTTAAAAATGCTGCCCGCACTGGTGAGAACGAGGCATAAATACTGACTTCCACCACACGCCCACGGGTCACTGGAAACATATTTTCCTATAAGTTGTTTGACCTTTTTTTGGCTCCAAACGTGTGCCCCTTCTCTCAGCTGCAAACAATGACCCTAAAGGAAACCCTGTCTCCTCCCCTCCGCGTGGGCGAGGCGACTGTCGCGCGTGCTGTGACCAGGATATCAGCTGGACGCTCACATCCGGCCTTTCCTCCATGAGAGACACGGGAGTGTCTGGAACATGTTTCTCACTCAGATGCTCCCAGCAAGGTCTTCCCGGGAGGGAAACAAGACAAACACCCAAAACGCACCCTCGTGAGCGGATGCCAGGTGAGCACCCCCCGCGTTTGCGGGTTCACCCCGGTTCCCGTGGTTCCTCGGGCTGCGCAGCATCCGGCGACCAGGGCCCGACACCTGCCTCCTGCCTCCCGACACCTGCCCCCTCCTCCTGCCTCGGCCGGTGCGGCACCCGCTGTGTCCTCCCGGCCCCTCAGCAGGTGCCTCTCACCTGAGCAGAGGGTCACGCTTTGCATCGTCTCCTGACACAGGCCAGCGCCCCTTCCACGGGCGGAAACAGGAGAGACGACTGAGTAGAAAAGGAAAGCCGGGGGGCGGGGGGGACCGTGAGCCTGTGACGCCCCTTTGACAGACGGAGAGTCACAGGAGGCCTCTGGCTCTGAGGAGGCGGCATCAGCGAGGGAACCTCATTGGCACCCGAGCGCCCGCCGAGCCCGGGACGTTCCACGGACCCGGTCAGAGGCGGGCCACGGGACGCCCGCAGCGGGCGGTCACACGCACCAGGCTCAGGGACGACGGAGCCTCGGTCACGGACCATGAAATAACGGTCTCAGGCCGACCAGAGAGAACGCATTGATAACACGCATGTCAGGTTGGCGTCTCACGGGCGCCCGCCCAGGACGAATGCCGGGTTCACCAGGAAACCTTTCTCCTCCCACCCGCCCACCCAGGATGAATGCCGGGTTCACCAGGAAACCTTTCTCCTCCCACCCGCCCGCCCAGCAGCTGAGGCCCGAGCTCAACCTGCAGGCAGATCAACGAGGGAACAAAGAACGGGGCTGGGTACTCACGGGAGGCAGGAGGCTGGGGAAGCGGCCGGGGCTGAGCTGTGAGCCCACGGAGAGGCGGCGTGGGCGTGGGGGGCAGGGCGGGCAGGGGCGGGGCTGTCTGAGCAGGTACGCCTCGCAGGTGGGGAGAGTTGACTCCCCGGAGTCTCTCATTTGCCTTCACAGGGGATTCCCCACCAGAGAGGACATCTGTGCGTTGTTTCCATCAATCAGGGGCGTTAAGAGCGCTGCCTGCCTCTGCTGGTGCTCAGTGCCTTTCGCTCCAAAGGAACCCCTCGGCCCAGGGGCCTCGCCTGGGGGCACGTTTTGGGACCCTTCACCCCCAAAGCCACTGGCGGGGCCAGGGTGCTGCCCACGGGGAGCCTGGGGGGGACGGGTGTGCTTTCCTCCACGCTCACTTCCTGCCGGACGGCGAGAGGGAAAGCAGGAAAGTGGGAGCGAGACCTGGGGAGTTGGGGGGGATCTGAACGGAAGTGAATCTGGGGGAGAGACGAGGAGGAAATGCCTGGAGCCGAGGAGGAGCCCCAGCTTCTCCCCCACCTGTGGCCCCTCCAGGCACAGCCGAGTAAGGCGGCGGGTCCCGCGGCCCCACCGGGCACTGCTGGGCCGGGCGCTTGTGCCAGCTGGTGGGCATTCACTGGTGGACCCAGCGGAGGGGCCATGGAGGTGAGGGTGGTGGAGAAGACTGAAGGGGAGCCGAGAGGAGGTGACGCAATAGAGCCAGAGATGGCAAGGCAGTGCTCAGGTCGGGGGGAGTGCCCCCCAGAAAGACCTCAAAAGGGGGTCACCTTTGACAGTTCACCTGTAAACACAACCCACACCAGGTAAGAACAGAGAGAGGCAAGCTCACCTCAAGGAGAGAGCATCCGCCCTGGTCGGTGCGGCTCAGTGGATAGGGCATCGGCCTGCAGATTGAGGGTCCCGGGTTCGATCCCGGTCAGGGCACATGCCCGGGTGCGGACTCGATCCCCAGTGTGGGGTGTGCAGGAGGCAGCTAATCCATGATTCCCTCTCCTCATTGATGTTTCTCTCTCTCTCTCTCTCCCTCTCCCTTCCGCTCTGAAATCAATTATATATAATTTTTTTTTTAATCTTCAAGCCAAGACGCCGCTCAGATCCCTTCCAGGGACATCACCTCCGTGGATTTCCTCATGGCCCAGGGGCAGGGCCCTTGTGCTCTGTGTCCCCGACGGACACGGGGCCCTGTTTTCCCTGCAGTGTTACCAGCACCTGAGAGAACCGTCTTCCAGCCAATTGTTTGCTTTTCCAGCCCAGACACAGGAACCCTCTGTCGCTCAGCACAGCAGACCCTGGAGCGGGACCCGCACGTGGCTGCTCGTGAGAAAGTGGGAAGCGAAGGCCATCCGCGTAGGCCAAGAGCTCCCCAAACGGGGAGACGCTGAGAGAGATGGGCGGGGAATGGAGAGCCTTGAGAAATAGGCAGGAAACGGGGCACTGTCCGCGGAGAGTGAGAAACCACCCCTTTCCCACGCGGGTTGAGCAGCGAGCAGGTGGCGCCGGCCAGGCCCTCCTTGTGCCAGTGGGTTCGCCACGGACTGAAATGCAGCCTCCACCAGACCGCTCACCCCTACCACTCACACCCCGACCCCCACCGCTCACACCCACCGCTCACACAGGCCACACACACCACACTACATATATACACCACACACCAGCCCTCCACATACACACACCACACACACCACACTACATACACATCACACACACTAACTCCACACACACACACACACACACACACACACCTCGCTGTCTCCTGCACTCCCCCAGTGCTGCCCCAGGAGACGAACTCAGTCTCGCTGATGCGGGTGACGGGGCAAGAAGTCCTGTTGAATTGCCTTCAGCCCAGGACTCCCGTGGACAACTACAGCCGCTCACGGCGGGCACACGGTCCCCTGTCCCCGGCCACATGGGCAGTGACCCCTGGGTCATCCTGGTGTCCACCCCCACGGAGGGGTGCTCAGTGGCTCTCCCTTCATCTGAGCAGGTCAGGAAGCCGCCAGGGCCCCAGAGCTGGTGAGCGAACTCTAACCTGGGCCTTGCTGGGGTCCAACCCCACCAGGTCCAGGGGTCCCCAAAGGTGTGGACGGAGTTGGCGAAGAAGGAACGATACAGAGGCAGCGTTCAGTTGATCAGCAGCCTAGCCAGGATCTCTAGTCAAGTTCTGGTCAGGATCTCCGGCAAAGTTCTGGATAGGATCTCCAGCCAGGTTCTGTGTCCATGTTCTCTTGCTAGGTTCTGTCTCTAGGTTCTGTCCAGGTTCTCCAGCCAGGTTCTGTCCAGGTTCTCCAGCCAGGTTCAGTCACCAGGTTCTAGTCAGGTTCTCTTGCCATGTTCTATCCAGGTTCTGTAGCCAGGTTCTGTCTCTAGGTTCTTCAGCCAGGTTCTCTCGCTAGGTTCTGTCTCTAGGTTCTGTCTCCAGTTTCTGTCCAGGATCTTTTGCCATGTTCTCTCCAGCGAAGTTCTTCTATCTCTAGGTTCTGTGGCCAGTTTCTGTCCAGGATCTTTTGCCATGTTCTCTCCAGCGAAGTTCTTCTATCTCTAGGTTCTGTGTAGGTTCTGTGTCTAGGTTCTGTGTCCTGTTGTCTTGTTACATCTGTATTTATACCAGTTGATTCAATCCTATCAATCTCTATTCCAAAAGTTAGGGCGTTTCTTATCTCCATTCCAGGGAGTAAAGATTATGTAGCTTAAGCATGATTGTTTGTAGTTAAAGTGATTAATTACCCGCCTGGCACTTAGTTAAGGGGTTTTATTCCCTCCCTAACTTCAGGGGAAAATCCCTACCTGGGGAAACAACCTTTCTCAGAGAGGAGACCTTGGTTAAAACACACAGTGCCAAGAAGGTGAGCAAACATATTAAGAACAGTATGCCATATATGCCAGGTCCCTTGAAACAGCAAGGATGGACCGGCTCCCGGCAGGGCCTCTGCCTCTCCAGGCACAAGCTGTGACCCTCGGGCTCCCCAGCCTATCCCTGAGCAGAGACCCTGGGCACTTGGGGTGCACTGAGGTCTGGGGGTCTCGGGGCAGCAGAGAAACCACACAGTGCTGGCCTCGCACCAAGAATGGGTTCAGCTCACACCCCCACCCTACTGCTCACACCCACTGCTCACACCCACCACTCACACCTACTGCTCATCCCTAGCACTCACACCCCCACCCTACTGCTCACACCCACTGCTCACACCCACACCACCACTCACACCCACTGCTCACACTGACCGCTCACCCCTACCACTCACACCCCCGCCACCCCCATGCCCTGAACCCCTGAACGTTCACATTGGGCGCTTCCCTCACACCCTAGGTCCGGCCGGCAGGCCCACCTCTGGGGGTGCTGTGGCATCCCCCCGGGTTCCCAGTCTCTCCGCACAGAGCACATGGTTTGCCCGCCTGCTTTCCCAAGAGTGACAGTGACTCCAGGTCCGCCTGTTTCCTTCCCAGCCCCCCTCCCTTAAGGTCAAAATAAAGTTATTCCACCCAAACTGTCTGAGGAAAAGCTGAATGTCGAGCAACGCCAGCATTTCTAAGTCGCGTGTTATCTGCTGGACCTCGGGGACGCCTCACAAGGAGAAGGGCCTCCCTCCGGTCAGTGTCCTCCGGCTGTTCTCATGGAGGTCGTGGCTCACTCAGCGCTCACGTGGCAAGTTCCATGGACGGAGCTGAGCGCAGCTGAGCTCTGCCCCTGAGCCTCACCCACAGCAGCGTGAGGCCCGAGCAGCCCTGCCCGCCCTCCTCTGTCTGTGCAAGGAGCCGGCTCTCCCTGCAGCTCCTCTGACCTATAAGCAGCCACTCGGATCGGGATCAGCCAGACCAGCCACAGGATGTCACTCTTACTCCACACACACATGCACACACATACACACACACAGGATGTCACTCTTACTCCACACACATGCACACACACACATGCACACACACATGCACACACATACACACACAGGATGTCACTCTTACTCCACACACATACATGCACACACACACAGGATGTCACTCTTACTCCACACACATACATGCACACACATACACACACACAACAGGATGTCACTCTTACTCCACACATGCACACACATACACACACACACAGGATGTCACTGTTACTCCACACGCGCACGCACACATGCACACACACGTGCATGCGCACACACACGCACACACGCACACACATACATATACACACAGGATGTCACTCTTACTCCACACACACACACACACACCCCGTCTGTCCCGTCACGAACCCTCCCAGGATGGCTGCGGTTCTTGCCTCCTCCGAGCCCAGGCCCCACCATGCTCCTCTGGTGCCCGCAGCACCGCGCCCCACACAGCCGCTGGCACGAATGGTGAGAGAAAGCCTTACCCTCACAGAGCCTGAGGAGGCTTATTTTAGATCATCAGGGAGGTTTTTTTTAAATATATTGTTACTGATTTCAGAGAAGAGGGGAGAGGGAGAGAGAGATGAAACATCCATGATGAGAGAGAATCATGGCTCGGCTGCCTCCTGCACGCCCCACACCGGGGATTCGAGCCCACAGCCCGGGCATGTGCTCTGACTGGGAGTCGAACCCTGACCTCCTGGTTCATCGGTAGACGGCCAACCACTGAGCCACGCGGCCGGGCACCAGGGAAGTTCCACTAATGCAGCAGAAACAGCAATCCCAGTATAAGGGAGCTTTGAGCCAGAAAGAGGGAGAAAGAGGGAGGAAGCCTTTGACCTCTAAAGAGTGGCCGTGGGTTAGCCTGGACGTAGCTTTCCTATCGGTAAAAGTCCCTCGGGCACAGGTCACCCCAACGTTCTACACGCCCCACAGCAGCAGGCAGAGTCGGGGCACGGAGAGCCGGTCCTTTCTCAGAGAGCCGGCGTCTACAGAGGAGCCGCGTGAGCCCCGCATCTGCCAGGCCGTGCAGGAGCCGGCAGCTCGCTCTGCGCGGACACGGCTCACAGAGACCTCGTGGTCCTCGCTGTGACGCGTGTCGTCTCAGCCACACCCGAGGCAGAGCGGTCGGTGCGGACCACACCTCCCCCCGCGGACGGCAAGGGTCCGGGACGAGCTGTGGCTTCGGGCACAGTCAAGGTCACACTCAGGTCAGGGTCACGCTGCGCACCACTCCCTTCGCGGGAAAGGGTTGCATGAACCCCCTTCGCACCGAGCACACGTCGGACTTAGAGTGAAAGGTTTTCATGGAGGAGGCCGGCCAGCGGAGTGTCATTCAGCAGCAACTGTCTGCAGTCACCTCTTCCCGAGGCTCTTACTGAGCATGTGCTGTCTGAGTAAACGCATATAACGTCCCCCTTCTGTGCCTGCCAATCACAAGACACCCTCCCACAGAAAGCGGTAAAAACCTGAGGTGGCCAGGGCGAGGGAGACACAATGCTCACCTGGACGTGCTTTGGCGTCTGCTCACCGTGCGTATTGAGTGATCTGTTCCGAGTCACCGTCTCAGGGCCCTTGCTCAGCACGAGACGGCAGCACAGGGACCGGCAGCACGGGGACGGGCAGCACGGGGACGGGCAGCACAGGGACCGGCAGCACGGGGGCGGGCAGCACGGGGACCGGCAGCACGGGGACGGGCAGCACGGGGACGGGCAGCACGGGGCCGGGCAGCACGGGGACGGGCAGCACGGGGACCGGCAGCACGGGGACGGGCAGCACGGGGACGGGCAGCACGGGGACGGGCAGCACGGGGACGGGCAGCACGGGGACGGGCAGCACGGGGACGGGCAGCATGGGGACGGGCAGCATGGGGACGGGCAGCACGGGGACCGGCAGCACGGGGACGGGCAGCACAGGGACGGGCAGCACGGGGATGGGCAGCACAGGGACGGGCAGCACGGGGACGGGCAGCATGGGGACGGGCAGCACGGGGACCGGCAGCACGGGGACGGGCAGCAGGGGGACGGGCAGCACGGGGACCGGCAGCACGGGGACGGGCAGCAGGGGGACGGGCAGCACGGGGACCGGCAGCACGGGGACGGGCAGCAGGGGGATGGGCAGCACGGGGACCGGCAGCACGGGGACGGGCAGCAGGGGGATGGGCAGCACAGGGACCGGCAGCATGGGGACGGGCAGCACGGGGACCGGCAGCACGGGGACGGGCAGCAGGGGGACGGGCAGCACGGGGACCGGCAGCACGGGGACGGGCAGCAGGGGGACGGGCAGCACGGGGGCGGGCAGCAGGGGGACGGGCAGCACAGGGACGGGCAGCAGGGGGACGGCAGCACGGGGACGGGCAGCAGGGGGACGGGCAGCACAGGGACGGGCAGCAGGGGGACGGCAGCACGGGGACGGGCAGCACGGGGATGGGCAGCAGGGGGACGGGCAGCACGGGGACGGGCAGCACAGGGACGGGCAGCACAGGGACGGGCAGCACAGGGACGGGCAGCACGGGGACGGGCAGCACGGGGACCGGCAGCACGGGGACGGGCAGCACAGGGACCGGCAGCACGGGGATGGGCAGCACAGGGACCGGCAGCACGGGGACGGGCAGCACAGGGACCGGCAGCATGGGGACGGGCAGCACGGGGACGGGCAGCACGGGGACGGGCAGCAGGGGGACGGGCAGCACAGGGACGGGCAGCACGGGGACGGGCAGCACGGGGACGGGCAGCAGGGGGACGGGCAGCACGGGGACGGGCAGCACAGGGACCGGCAGCACGGGGACGGGCAGCACAGGGACCGGCAGCACGGGGACGGGCAGCACAGGGACCGGCAGCACGGGGACGGGCAGCACAGGGACCGGCAGCATGGGGACGGGCAGCACGGGGACCGGCAGCACGGGGACGGGCAGCAGGGGGACGGGCAGCACGGGGACCGGCAGCACGGGGACGGGCAGCAGGGGGACGGGCAGCACGGGGGCGGGCAGCAGGGGGACGGGCAGCACAGGGACGGGCAGCAGGGGGACGGCAGCACGGGGACGGGCAGCAGGGGGACGGGCAGCAGGGGGATGGGCAGCACAGGGACGGGCAGCAGGGGGACGGCAGCACGGGGACGGGCAGCACGGGGGCGGGCAGCAGGGGGACGGGCAGCACAGGGACGGGCAGCACAGGGACGGCAGCACGGGGACGGGCAGCACGGGGACGGGCAGCAGGGGGACGGGCAGCAGGGGGACGGGCAGCACGGGGACGGGCAGCAGGGGGACGGGCAGCAGGGGGACGGGCAGCACAGGGACGGGCAGCACAGGGACGGCAGCACGGGGCCGGGCAGCACGGGGGCGGGCAGCAGGGGGACGGGCAGCACAGGGACGGGCAGCAGGGGGACGGCAGCACGGGGACGGGCAGCACGGGGACGGGCAGCAGGGGGACGGGCAGCAGGGGGACGGGCAGCACGGGGACGGGCAGCACAGGGACGGGCAGCACGGGGACCGGCAGCAGGGGGACGGGCAGCACGGGGATGGGCAGCACAGGGACGGGCAGCACGGGGACCGGCAGCAGGGGGACGGGCAGCACGGGGACGGGCAGCACAGGGACCGGCAGCAGGGGGACGGGCAGCACGGGGATGGGCAGCACGGGGACGGGCAGCACAGGGACGGGCAGCACGGGGACGGGCAGCACGGGGATGGGCAGCAGGGGGACGGGCAGCACGGGGACGGGCAGCACAGGGACGGGCAGCACAGGGACGGGCAGCACAGGGACGGGCAGCACGGGGACGGGCAGCACGGGGACCGGCAGCACGGGGACGGGCAGCACAGGGACCGGCAGCACGGGGACGGGCAGCACGGGGACGGGCAGCAGGGGGACGGGCAGCACAGGGACGGGCAGCACGGGGACGGGCAGCACGGGGACGGGCAGCACGGGGACGGGCAGCACGGGGACGGGCAGCAGGGGGACGGGCAGCACGGGGACGGGCAGCACGGGGACGGGCAGCACGGGGACGGGCAGCAGGGGGACGGGCAGCAGGGGGACGGGCAGCACGGGGACGGGCAGCACGGGGACGGGCAGCACGGGGACGGGCAGCACGGGGACGGGCAGCAGGGGGACGGGCAGCACGGGGACGGGCAGCAGGGGGACGGGCAGCACGGGGACGGGCAGCACAGGGACCGGCAGCAGGGGGACGGGCAGCACGGGGACGGGCAGCACAGGGACGGGCAGCACGGGGACGGGCAGCAGGGGGACGGGCAGCACGGGGACGGGCAGCACGGGGACGGGCAGCACGGGGACGGGCAGCACGGGGACGGGCAGCACAGGGACGGGCAGCACGGGGACCGGCAGCACGGGGACGGGCAGCACAGGGACCGGCAGCACGGGGACGGGCAGCACAGGGACGGGCAGCACGGGGACGGGCAGCACAGGGACCGGCAGCAGGGGGACGGGCAGCACGGGGATGGGCAGCAGGGGGATGGGCAGCACGGGGATGGGCAGCACGGGGACGGGCAGCACAGGGACGGGCAGCACGGGGACGGGCAGCACGGGGATGGGCAGCAGGGGGACGGGCAGCACGGGGATGGGCAGCACGGGGACGGGCAGCACAGGGACGGGCAGCACGGGGACGGGCAGCACGGGGATGGGCAGCACGGGGACGGGCAGCACAGGGACGGGCAGCACGGGGACGGGCAGCACGGGGACGGGCAGCACAGGGACGGGCAGCACGGGGATGGGCAGCACGGGGACGGGCAGCACAGGGACGGGCAGCACGGGGACGGGCAGCACGGGGACGGGCAGCAGGGGGACGGGCAGCACGGGGATGGGCAGCACGGGGACGGGCAGCACAGGGACGGGCAGCACGGGGACGGGCAGCACGGGGACGGGCAGCACAGGGACGGGCAGCACGGGGACGGGCAGCACGGGGACGGGCAGCAGGGGGACGGGCAGCACGGGGACGGGCAGCACGGGGACGGGCAGCACGGGGACGGGCAGCACGGGGACGGGCAGCACGGGGACGGGCAGCACGGGGACGGGCAGCACAGGGACGGGCAGCACGGGGACGGGCAGCACGGGGACGGGCAGCACGGGGACGGGCAGCACGGGGACGGGCAGCACAGGGACGGGCAGCACGGGGACGGGCAGCACGGGGACGGGCAGCACAGGGACCGGCAGCAGGGGGACGGGCAGCACGGGGATGGGCAGCAGGGGGATGGGCAGCACGGGGACGGGCAGCAGGGGGACGGGCAGCACAGGGACGGGCAGCAGGGGGACGGGCAGCACGGGGACGGGCAGCACGGGGACGGGCAGCACGGGGACGGGCAGCACGGGGACGGGCAGCACGGGGACGGGCAGCACGGGGACGGGCAGCACGGGGACGGGCAGCACGGGGACGGGCAGCAGGGGGACGGGCAGCAGGGGGACGGGCAGCACGGGGACGGGCAGCAGGGGGACGGGCAGCACGGGGACGGGCAGCACGGGGACGGGCAGCACAGGGACGGGCAGCAGGGGGACGGGCAGCAGGGGGACGGGCAGCAGGGGGACGGGCAGCACAGGGACCGGCAGCACGGGGCCGGGCAGCACGGGGACGGGCAGCAGGGGGACCGGCAGCACGGGGACGGGCAGCACGGGGACGGGCAGCAGGGGGACGGGCAGCACGGGGACGGGCAGCAGGGGGACCGGCAGCACGGGGCCGGGCAGCACGGGGACGGGCAGCACAGGGATGGGCAGCAGGGGGATGGGCAGCAGGGGGATGGGCAGCAGGGGGATGGGCAGCAGGGGGATGGGCAGCACGGGGATGGGCAGCACAGGGACGGGCAGCACAGGGATGGGCAGCAGGGGGATGGGCAGCAGGGGGATGGGCAGCAGGGGGATGGGCAGCAGGGGGACGGGCAGCAGGGGGACGGGCAGCACGGGGATGGGCAGCACAGGGACGGGCAGCACAGGGATGGGCAGCAGGGGGATGGGCAGCAGGGGGATGGGCAGCAGGGGGATGGGCAGCAGGGGGATGGGCAGCACAGGGACGGGCAGCACGGGGATGGGCAGCAGGGGGATGGGCAGCAGGGGGATGGGCAGCAGGGGGATGGGCAGCAGGGGGATGGGCAGCACGGGGACGGGCAGCAGGGGGACGGGCAGCACGGGGACGGGCAGCACGGGGCCGGGCAGCACGGGGGCGGGCAGCAGGGGGACGGGCAGCACGGGGATGGGCAGCACGGGGCCGGGCAGCACGGGGACGGGCAGCAGGGGGACGGGCAGCACAGGGACGGGCAGCACAGGGATGGGCAGCAGGGGGATGGGCAGCAGGGGGACGGGCAGCAGGGGGATGGGCAGCAGGGGGATGGGCAGCAGGGGGATGGGCAGCAGGGGGATGGGCAGCACAGGGACGGGCAGCACAGGGATGGGCAGCAGGGGGATGGGCAGCAGGGGGATGGGCAGCAGGGGGATGGGCAGCAGGGGGACGGGCAGCACGGGGACGGGCAGCACAGGGATGGGCAGCAGGGGGATGGGCAGCAGGGGGATGGGCAGCAGGGGGATGGGCAGCAGGGGGATGGGCAGCAGGGGGATGGGCAGCAGGGGGATGGGCAGCACGGGGACCGGCAGCACGGGGACGGGCAGCAGGGGGATGGGCAGCAGGGGGACGGGCAGCACGGTGACGGGCAGCAGGGGGATGGGCAGCAGGGGGACGGGCAGCACGGGGACGGGCAGCAGGGGGATGGGCAGCAGGGGGACGGGCAGCAGGGGGACGGGCAGCAGGGGGATGGGCAGCAGGGGGACGGGCAGCACGGGGACGGGCAGCAGGGGGATGGGAAGCAGGGGGACGGGCAGCACGGGGACGGGCAGCAGGGGGACGGGCAGCACGGGGACGGGCAGCAGGGGGATGGGCAGCAGGGGGACGGGCAGCACGGGGACGGGCAGCAGGGGGACGGGCAGCACGGGGACGGGCAGCAGGGGGATGGGCAGCAGGGGGACGGGCAGCACGGGGACGGGCAGCAGGGGGATGGGCAGCAGGGGGATGGGCAGCAGGGGGATGGGCAGCAGGGGGATGGGCAGCAGGGGGATGGGCAGCAGGGGGACGGGCAGCACGGGGACGGGCAGCAGGGGGACGGGCAGCACGGGGACGGGCAGCAGGGGGACGGGCAGCACGGGGACGGGCAGCAGGGGGATGGGCAGCAGGGGGACGGGCAGCACGGGGACGGGCAGCAGGGGGACGGGCAGCACGGGGACGGGCAGCAGGGGGATGGGCAGCAGGGGGACGGGCAGCACGGGGACGGGCAGCAGGGGGATGGGCAGCAGGGGGATGGGCAGCAGGGGGATGGGCAGCACGGGGACGGGCAGCACGGGGACCGGCAGCAGGGGGATGGGCAGCAGGGGGATGGGCAGCAGGGGGATGGGCAGCAGGGGGACGGGCAGCACGGGGACGGGCAGCAGGGGGATGGGCAGCAGGGGGATGGGCAGCAGGGGGATGGGCAGCAGGGGGACGGGCAGCACGGGGACGGGCAGCAGGGGGATGGGCAGCAGGGGGATGGGCAGCAGGGGGACGGGCAGCACGGGGACGGGCAGCAGGGGGACGGGCAGCACGGGGACGGGCAGCACGGGGACGGGCAGCACGGGGACCGGCAGCAGGGGGACGGGCAGCACAGGGACGGGCAGCACGGGGACGGGCAGCAGGGGGACGGGCAGCACAGGGACGGGCAGCACGGGGACGGGCAGCACAGGGACGGGCAGCAGGGGGATGGGCAGCACGGGGACGGGCAGCACGGGGACGGGCAGCACGGGGACCGGCAGCAGGGGGACGGGCAGCACAGGGACGGGCAGCACGGGGACGGGCAGCAGGGGGACGGGCAGCACAGGGACGGGCAGCAGGGGGATGGGCAGCACAGGGACGGGCAGCACGGGGACGGGCAGCAGGGGGATGGGCAGCAGGGGGACGGGCAGCACAGGGACGGGCAGCACGGGGACGGGCAGCACGGGGACGGGCAGCAGGGGGACGGGCAGCACAGGGACGGGCAGCAGGGGGATGGGCAGCAGGGGGACGGGCAGCACGGGGACGGGCAGCAGGGGGATGGGCAGCACAGGGACCGGCAGCAGGGGGATGGGCAGCAGGGGGATGGGCAGCAGGGGGATGGGCAGCAGGGGGACGGGCAGCACAGGGACGGGCAGCAGGGGGACGGGCAGCACGGGGACCGGCAGCAGGGGGACGGGCAGCACGGGGACGGGCAGCAGGGGGATGGGCAGCAGGGGGACGGGCAGCACGGGGACGGGCAGCAGGGGGACGGGCAGCACGGGGACGGGCAGCAGGGGGACGGGCAGCACGGGGACCAGGTAGTAAGGTGCTAAGTAGCTGGTCAATTCAACAAGCTACGATCCTTCTGGCATCGGAACAGCCCTGCTTCTCCCAGGGGCTGGTGGTCCGCCCAGTGCCCCCCTTGTCCTCCTCCTCACTGGCCTCCCTCCTCCTCACTGTCCTCCCTCCTCCTCACTGTCCTCCTCCTCCTCACTGGCCTCCCTCCTCCTCACTGTCCTCCCTCCTCCTCACTGTCCTCCTCCTCCTCACTGTCCTCCTCCTCCTCACTGGCCTCCCTCCTCCTCACTGTCCTCCCTCCTCCTCACTGTCCTCCTCCTCCTCACTGGCCTCCCTCCTCCTCACTGGCCTCCCTCCTCCTCACTGTCCTCCTCCTCACTGTCCTCCTCCTCACTGTCCTCCCTCCTCCTCACTGTCCTCCTCCTCCTCACTGGCCTCCCTCCTCCTCACTGGCCTCCCTCCTCCTCACTGTCCTCCCTCCTCCTCACTGGCCTCCCTCCTCCTCACTGTCCTCCCTCCTCCTCACTGTCCTCCCTCCTCCTCACTGTCCTCCGTCCTCCTCACTGTCCTCCTCCTCCTCACTGGCCTCCCTCCTCCTCACTGTCCTCCCTCCTCCTCACTGTCCTCCTCCTCCTCACTGGCCTCCCTCCTCCTCACTGGCCTCCCTCCTCCTCACTGTCCTCCTCCTCACTGTCCTCCCTCCTCACTGTCCTCCCTCCTCCTCACTGTCCTCCGTCCTCCTCACTGTCCTCCCTCCTCCTCACTGTCCTCCCTCCTCCTCACTGTCCTCCCTCCTCCTCACTGGCCTCCCTCCTCCTCACTGTCCTCCTCCTCCTCACTGTCCTCCCTCCTCCTCACTGGCCTCCCTCCTCCTCACTGTCCTCCGTCCTCCTCACTGGCCTCCCTCCTCCTCACTGTCCTCCCTCCTCCTCACTGTCCTCCCTCCTCCTCACTGTCCTCCCTCCTCCTCACTGTCCTCCGTCCTCCTCACTGTCCTCCTCCTCCTCACTGTCCTCCTCCTCCTCACTGTCCTCCCTCCTCCTCACTGTCCTCCCTCCTCCTCACTGTCCTCCCTCCTCCTCACTGTCCTCCGTCCTCCTCACTGGCCTCCCTCCTCCTCACTGTCCTCCCTCCTCCTCACTGTCCTCCCTCCTCCTCACTGGCCTCCTCCTCCTCACTGTCCTCCTCCTCCTCACTGTCCTCCTCCTCCTCACTGTCCTCCCTCCTCCTCACTGTCCTCCCTCCTCCTCACTGTCCTCCCTCCTCCTCACTGGCCTCCCTCCTCCTCACTGTCCTCCTCCTCCTCACTGTCCTCCCTCCTCCTCACTGGCCTCCCTCCTCCTCACTGTCCTCCGTCCTCCTCACTGTCCTCCCTCCTCCTCACTGTCCTCCCTCCTCCTCACTGTCCTCCCTCCTCCTCACTGTCCTCCTCCTCCTCACTGTCCTCCTCCTCCTCACTGTCCTCCCTCCTCCTCACTGTCCTCCCTCCTCCTCACTGTCCTCCCTCCTCCTCACTGTCCTCCTCCTCCTCACTGTCCTCCCTCCTCCTCACTGTCCTCCCTCCTCCTCACTGTCCTCCCTCCTCCTCACTGTCCTCCCTCCTCACTGTCCTCCCTCCTCCTCACTGTCCTCCCTCCTCCTCACTGTCCTCCCTCCTCCTCACTGTCCTCCCTCCTCCTCACTGTCCTCCCTCCTCCTCACTGTCCTCCGTCCTCCTCACTGGCCTCCCTCCTCCTCACTGTCCTCCCTCCTCCTCACTGTCCTCCCTCCTCCTCACTGGCCTCCTCCTCCTCACTGGCCTCCTCCTCCTCACTGTCCTCCTCCTCCTCACTGTCCTCCCTCCTCCTCACTGTCCTCCCTCCTCCTCACTGTCCTCCCTCCTCCTCACTGGCCTCCCTCCTCCTCACTGTCCTCCTCCTCCTCACTGTCCTCCCTCCTCCTCACTGTCCTCCCTCCTCCTCACTGTCCTCCTCCTCCTCACTGTCCTCCTCCTCCTCACTGTCCTCCTCCTCCTCACTGTCCTCCCTCCTCCTCACTGTCCTCCCTCCTCCTCACTGTCCTCCCTCCTCCTCACTGGCCTCCCTCCTCCTCACTGTCCTCCTCCTCCTCACTGTCCTCCTCCTCCTCACTGTCCTCCCTCCTCCTCACTGTCCTCCCTCCTCCTCACTGTCCTCCCTCCTCCTCACTGGCCTCCCTCCTCCTCACTGTCCTCCTCCTCCTCACTGTCCTCCTCCTCCTCACTGTCCTCCCTCCTCCTCACTGGCCTCCCTCCTCCTCACTGTCCTCCTCCTCCTCACTGTCCTCCCTCCTCCTCACTGTCCTCCCTCCTCCTCACTGTCCTCCCTCCTCCTCACTGTCCTCCCTCCTCCTCACTGTCCTCCCTCCTCCTCACTGTCCTCCTCCTCCTCACTGTCCTCCCTCCTCCTCACTGTCCTCCCTCCTCACTGTCCTCCCTCCTCCTCACTGTCCTCCCTCCTCCTCACTGTCCTCCTCCTCCTCACTGTCCTCCCTCCTCCTCACTGGCCTCCTCCTCCTCACTGTCCTCCTCCTCCTCACTGTCCTCCCTCCTCCTCACTGTCCTCCCTCCTCCTCACTGTCCTCCCTCCTCCTCACTGTCCTCCCTCCTCCTCACTGGCCTCCCTCCTCCTCACTGTCCTCCTCCTCCTCACTGTCCTCCCTCCTCCTCACTGTCCTCCCTCCTCCTCACTGTCCTCCTCCTCCTCACTGTCCTCCCTCCTCACTGTCCTCCCTCCTCACTGTCCTCCCTCCTCCTCACTGTCCTCCCTCCTCCTCACTGTCCTCCTCCTCCTCACTGGCCTCCCTCCTCCTCACTGGCCTCCTCCTCCTCACTGTCCTCCCTCCTCCTCACTGTCCTCCCTCCTCACTGTCCTCCCTCCTCACTGGCCTCCCTCCTCCTCACTGTCCTCCCTCCTCCTCACTGTCCTCCTCCTCCTCACTGGCCTCCCTCCTCCTCACTGGCCTCCCTCCTCCTCACTGGCCTCCCTCCTCCTCACTGTCCTCCCTCCTCCTCACTGTCCTCCCTCCTCACTGTCCTCCTCCTCCTCACTGTCCTCCCTCCTCCTCACTGTCCTCCCTCCTCCTCACTGTCCTCCCTCCTCCTCACTGGCCTCCCTCCTCCTCACTGTCCTCCTCCTCACTGTCCTCCTCCTCCTCACTGTCCTCCCTCCTCCTCACTGTCCTCCCTCCTCCTCACTGTCCTCCTCCTCCTCACTGTCCTCCCTCCTCACTGTCCTCCGTCCTCCTCACTGTCCTCCCTCCTCACTGTCCTCCCTCCTCCTCACTGTCCTCCGTCCTCCTCACTGTCCTCCCTCCTCACTGTCCTCCCTCCTCACTGTCCTCCCTCCTCCTCACTGTCCTCCCTCCTCCTCACTGTCCTCCCTCCTCCTCACTGTCCTCCGTCCTCCTCACTGTCCTCCCTCCTCACTGTCCTCCCTCCTCCTCACTGTCCTCCGTCCTCCTCACTGTCCTCCGTCCTCCTCACTGTCCTCCCTCCTCACTGTCCTCCCTCCTCCTCACTGTCCTCCTCCTCACTGTCCTCCTCCTCCTCACTGTCCTCCCTCCTCCTCACTGTCCTCCCTCCTCCTCACTGTCCTCCTCCTCCTCACTGTCCTCCCTCCTCCTCACTGTCCTCCTCCTCCTCACTGTCCTCCCTCCTCCTCACTGTCCTCCGTCCTCCTCACTGTCCTCCCTCCTCACTGTCCTCCTCCTCCTCACTGTCCTCCCTCCTCCTCACTGTCCTCCGTCCTCCTCACTGTCCTCCCTCCTCACTGTCCTCCCTCCTCCTCACTGTCCTCCTCCTCCTCACTGTCCTCCCTCCTCCTCACTGTCCTCCCTCCTCCTCACTGTCCTCCTCCTCCTCACTGTCCTCCCTCCTCCTCACTGTCCTCCTCCTCCTCACTGTCCTCCCTCCTCCTCACTGTCCTCCGTCCTCCTCACTGTCCTCCCTCCTCACTGTCCTCCTCCTCCTCACTGTCCTCCCTCCTCCTCACTGTCCTCCGTCCTCCTCACTGTCCTCCCTCCTCTCACTGTCCTCCCTCCTCCTCACTGTCCTCCTCCTCCTCACTGTCCTCCCTCCTCCTCACTGTCCTCCGTCCTCCTCACTGTCCTCCCTCCTCACTGTCCTCCCTCCTCTCACTGTCCTCCTCCTCACTGTCCTCCCTCCTCCTCACTGTCCTCCCTCCTCCTCACTGTCCTCCCTCCTCCTCACTGTCCTCCTCCTCCTCACTGTCCTCCCTCCTCCTCACTGTCCTCCCTCCTCCTCACTGTCCTCCCTCCTCCTCACTGTCCTCCCTCCTCCTCACTGTCCTCCCTCCTCCTCACTGTCCTCCCTCCTCCTCACTGTCCTCCTCCTCCTCACTGTCCTCCCTCCTCCTCACTGTCCTCCCTCCTCCTCACTGTCCTCCCTCCTCTCATCTGTCCTCCCTCCTCCTCACTGTCCTCCCTCCTCCTCACTGTCCTCCCTCCTCCTCACTGTCCTCCCTCCTCCTCACTGTCCTCCCTCCTCCTCACTGTCCTCCCTCCTCCTCACTGTCCTCCCTCCTCCTCACTGTCCTCCCTCCTCCTCACTGTCCTCCTCCTCCTCACTGTCCTCCCTCCTCCTCACTGTCCTCCTCCTCCTCACTGTCCTCCCTCCTCCTCACTGTCCTCCTCCTCCTCACTGTCCTCCCTCCTCCTCACTGTCCTCCCTCCTCCTCACTGTCCTCCCTCCTCCTCACTGTCCTCCCTCCTCCTCACTGTCCTCCCTCCTCCTCACTGTCCTCCCTCCTCCTCACTGTCCTCCCTCCTCCTCACTGTCCTCCCTCCTCCTCACTGTCCTCCCTCCTCCTCACTGTCCTCCCTCCTCCTCACTGTCCTCCCTCCTCCTCACTGTCCTCCCTCCTCCTCACTGTCCTCCCTCCTCCTCACTGTCCTCCCTCCTCCTCACTGTCCTCCCTCCTCCTCACTGTCCTCCCTCCTCCTCACTGTCCTCCTCCTCCTCACTGTCCTCCTCCTCCTCACTGTCCTCCTCCTCCTCACTGTCCTCCCTCCTCCTCACTGTCCTCCCTCCTCCTCACTGTCCTCCCTCCTCCTCACTGTCCTCCCTCCTCCTCACTGTCCTCCTCCTCCTCACTGTCCTCCCTCCTCCTCACTGTCCTCCCTCCTCCTCACTGTCCTCCCTCCTCCTCACTGTCCTCCCTCCTCACTGTCCTCCCTCCTCACTGTCCTCCCTCCTCCTCACTGTCCTCCCTCCTCCTCACTGTCCTCCCTCCTCCTCACTGTCCTCCCTCCTCCTCACTGTCCTCCCTCCTCACTGTCCTCCTCCTCCTCACTGTCCTCCCTCCTCCTCACTGTCCTCCCTCCTCCTCACTGTCCTCCTCCTCCTCACTGTCCTCCCTCCTCCTCACTGGCCTCCCTCCTCCTCACTGTCCTCCTCCTCCTCACTGTCCTCCCTCCTCACTGTCCTCCCTCCTCCTCACTGTCCTCCTCCTCCTCACTGTCCTCCCTCCTCCTCACTGTCCTCCTCCTCCTCACTGTCCTCCCTCCTCCTCACTGTCCTCCCTCCTCACTGTCCTCCCTCCTCCTCACTGTCCTCCTCCTCCTCACTGTCCTCCCTCCTCACTGTCCTCCCTCCTCCTCACTGTCCTCCCTCCTCCTCACTGTCCTCCTCCTCACTGTCCTCCTCCTCCTCACTGTCCTCCTCCTCCTCACTGTCCTCCCTCCTCCTCACTGTCCTCCCTCCTCACTGTCCTCCCTCCTCCTCACTGTCCTCCTCCTCCTCACTGTCCTCCCTCCTCACTGTCCTCCCTCCTCCTCACTGTCCTCCTCCTCCTCACTGTCCTCCTCCTCCTCACTGTCCTCCTCCTCCTCACTGTCCTCCCTCCTCCTCACTGTCCTCCCTCCTCCTCACTGTCCTCCTCCTCCTCACTGTCCTCCCTCCTCCTCACTGTCCTCCCTCCTCCTCACTGTCCTCCCTCCTCACTGTCCTCCTCCTCCTCACTGTCCTCCCTCTCCTCACTGTCCTCCTCTCCTCACTGTCCTCCCTCCTCACTGTCCTCCTTCCTCACTGTCCTCCCCTCCTCCTCACTGTCCTCCTCCTCCTCACTGTCCTCCTCCT